>NC_143559.1:23315000-23624642 GCF_054136105.1 Typopeltis vanoorti | reverse complement strand
AAAAATGATCAGATAACCATAAATAAGGAGCATTTCGCAAATAGAAGCCTTGTACAGTGAACACTTGCAACCATTTTGGGTTGATGTGCTCTTCACTGTTGTTTATTGTTATACTTAACATAGACTGTTACTGTGTCGAAAGAGTTTGATGACTTTGTTTTTAAAACGATTCTATTTAAACAGAAAATAAAAGCCTTCGAGAAATCATATTTGGACATCCAAAATACACAATTTAATTTATTTCTAACTAATCTCGCAGCCATAATCCAAAACCAACTAACTCAATACTCCAAAACTAAACAAATAAATCATCATCATCATCATCATGCATATCAAGGATTTAAGCCTAGCATGGCCTGTTCCGGCCTTAGACGTCATCGTTGAATCGTTTAAGAGAACGTCCTGGTTTTCTTTTTCCTAACGATTTATACTTTAAGGCTTGTTTTGGAAATCTTTCTGTTTTCATTCTTCAACGTGTTCGATCCATTTTGTTTATATTTTAAAATTTTTTCTATTACTGGTTCTTGGTTTAATTCTTTCATAATTTTTTCATTTCTTTTGTGATCAAATAGGAATCGACTCCAAGTCTTCCACCGAAAAGCACATGTTTGCGACTAAGCTGCGAAGGCTCAACTCAAATAACTTGGCATCCATTCAAAATCAAGTTACCCAGAGTTGTGATCCGGAATCAAATTTTGAATGTCAGGCATTTATATTAAGGATATTGTAATATACTTCTGTTAGTGTCTTTGCGATCCCTTATTGAAGTGTTTGCAACAACTTTTGTACATCAAAAAGGTAAAACAAAAATGGAAACGACAAAATATAATAAACGAATAAATAAATAATAAAATAAAATAATAAAATAAACAGCAGTGTCAAACCACAACTGTGGACAAATTGAGACGCATACGCTAAAAATTAAAATTTCTTTTATTTATTTATTTTATTTTATGAATTTGTTGCACACACAGGCATAAGAATACCGTCATGCATGTTCAACGATCATAGCATCTGTCTAAAACTATTGCATCTTTCAGATAATTTTAATTTTCAAGTTATTAGCAAATCTAATTCAATCATTACCTTATTAAAATAAAAGAGGAACGGTAATAAATATCGATGTTATTATTATTACGTGACACACGTGACACTTCCGTGGAGTCCAAAGACCCATCCAGGGAGGCACCTACTCCACAACTCTCTGTCTCCACTAATTATAACTACCATCATCACTACATCAGTGCCATCTACCGCCCACCATTACTAGTATTTTCACATACAATCACACTCATCATGCCTACGGCAGGATTCGAAAACCCGCAGCCTTTTCGGTGAAGTGCAAAAAATAATTTGTGTATTACACATCTAACGTACATCATTTGCAAACACACTTCAGTGTCATATTTGTTTTAATATTCACACTAACACATTCGATGTACGGTAAGTTCAACAATTTTCAGCTGCTCAACTGACTTGTAAGTCTAGTGAGAGAAATCCTCAACATGCTTGTAAATCTTATTTGATAAGCCTCGATTAGTTATGATTCCTCCTTCTTCAATTTCCTCATTTCCGATCCTGGTTGTGTTCAGTGTATGTTAATGATCTATTGCTCTATGGAACCAGCTAACTCATATGTAGTTCAGATGTCCTTAAAAAACTTCTTCACATACGATGGAGATATCTATTTGTTGGTGTAGGTTTTCTATACATCGAAATTTTAAGTTTTTATATATGTGTGTTTTATATATATATATATATATATATATATATATATATATATATATATATATATATATATATATATTGTTGAAATTAGGATTTACTCGGGATGTATACATTTATAAAAATAAATTTAACTGACTAGAACCCGAGAAAGTATAACAAAAACCTTTAATACATCACAACTAGTTTCATCGGTGATCCGACTTCTTCAGGTGAGAAATAAAAACATAAGACATAAAATAACACGGTAAAAAATGAACTTTACAGCTTAATAAAAAGCAGAATAATAACAGTCATATTTGAATAGGTGACCGCGTGCTACCGTTGGCATGAGTAGAATGTGTGCGACAGCTAATTTTTGAGCGCCAGTACTGGATTACTGCGCTATGGGAATCGGGTAAATTGTAGCTAAGATTATTGTTTAAATGTGAAGGGTCCAGAACTATTTCTTTTGATTCGATGATTCTTCTTTCGAATTCATCCTTGCAAATATATAAATTAGTAGTGCGTTCCCAATCAACTTGATGTGGCTGTTCTTCAAGGTTAGAGTTTGCCGAGAAAAGGACATGACTGGAAAGGGCGCTCGCTCGTGCTCTACTGTAGGAGATGTCACGTCTATGTTCCTCAAGACGAAGTGAAACAGATTTGTCTGTCTGGCCAAAATAAGGTCGACCACAGTTGCACAAAACTTTATAAACACCAGGAAAATGCAGATGGTTGTGTTTTGGTTTTGGTCGACTCAGAAAAGAACGAAGTTTTGGCAGCGTAGTATAGTCGGTCTTTATGTTGAATTTTTTCAGAATCTTAGCTAGTTTTGGGGTAAGAGTGCTGATAAAAGGCAACTGTATATGAGTGATTGGGTTGGAGTCATCTTCTTGTCGAGGATGTTGGCGTGGTCTCAAGCGTTTAGTGATGTTACGAGACGAATATCCATTATTTAAGAAGGTGTTTTTCAGGAAGTTAAGCTCTGTTTGAAGGTCTTCTTCTGTGGAAATGAGACATCTTGCTCGATGGGCGAGGGTGGAGATGATGCCCAGTTTCTGAGGTGGGAAGTGATGAGAAGAACCATGTAAATATCTATCAGTGTGGGTGGTTTTTCGAAAAATTGAAAATTTAAGACAGTCAGGAAATCTACTGATCTTTAGATCCAAGAAGGGGAGAACGCCGTTAACCTCTAGTTCAGATGTGAATTTAATGTTTTGATGTTGGTTATTTAAATGGTTTAGGAAGTTTTGCAGTTCCTCTAAACTATGTCCCCAAATAAGGAAGACGTCATCGATGTAACGTAACCACAGTTTAGGTTTCAAAGTAGCTGAGGAAATAGCTTTCTCTTCAAAATCTTCTAGAAAAAAATTAGCTAAGACTGGAGATAGAGGGCTGCCCATAGCTAAACCGCTAGTTTGTTTGTATATGAAACTGGGCATCATCTCCACCCTCGCCCATCGAGCAAGATGTCTCATTTCCACAGAAGAAGACCTTCAAACAGAGCTTAACTTCCTGAAAAACACCTTCTTAAATAATGGATATTCGTCTCGTAACATCACTAAACGCTTGAGACCACGCCAACATCCTCGACAAGAAGATGACTCCAACCCAATCACTCATATACAGTTGCCTTTTATCAGCACTCTTACCCCAAAACTAGCTAAGATTCTGAAAAAATTCAACATAAAGACCGACTATACTACGCTGCCAAAACTTCGTTCTTTTCTGAGTCGACCAAAACCAAAACACAACCATCTGCATTTTCCTGGTGTTTATAAAGTTTTGTGCAACTGTGGTCGACCTTATTTTGGCCAGACAGACAAATCTGTTTCACTTCGTCTTGAGGAACATAGACGTGACATCTCCTACAGTAGAGCACGAGCGAGCGCCCTTTCCAGTCATGTCCTTTTCTCGGCAAACTCTAACCTTGAAGAACAGCCACATCAAGTTGATTGGGAACGCACTACTAATTTATATATTTGCAAGGATGAATTCGAAAGAAGAATCATCGAATCAAAAGAAATAGTTCTGGACCCTTCACATTTAAACAATAATCTTAGCTACAATTTACCCGATTCCCATAGCGCAGTAATCCAGTACTGGCGCTCAAAAATTAGCTGTCGCACACATTCTACTCATGCCAACGGTAGCACGCGGTCACCTATTCAAATATGACTGTTATTATTCTGCTTTTTATTAAGCTGTAAAGTTCATTTTTTACCGTGTTATTTTATGTCTTATGTTTTTATTTCTCACCTGAAGAAGTCGGATCACCGATGAAACTAGTTGTGATGTATTAAAGGTTTTTGTTATACTTTCTCGGGTTCTAGTCAGTTAAATTTATTTTTATATATATATATATATATATATATATATATATATATATATATATATATATATATATATATATATATATATATATATATATATATATGTGTGTGTGTGTGTGTGTGTGTGTGTGTGTGTGTGTGTGTGTGTGTATACGTGCACATATACATGTTATAGACATACATAAAAATAATTTGAGCAAGTGCTAACATTACGTTTTAACATGTTATCACTTTAAAACATGTCGTTTTAAAATGATAATCACTGAAGTACATTTATTAAGTTTTCTACTTTTAATATTGTTAAATAATATTCTGAATTTCTTTTTAGCATTATTTTGAATTATGAAACAGAAATTCATCAATGAACTTAGCGAAATCTTAAATTCAGTCCACTTTTTTTCTTTTCTGTTAACGTTTCTACTTGCATATTTGATATGCGATAGACATGCGTTAACCTTTTCTAGTTTTGAATAAGCTACGGTTTAATAGTTTTCATTCAGTACACACGATACAATCTGTTTAACTGCATGTACAGTATATTTCTGATTTAACATTCAGGAAACGAATGCATACAAACGCGCTTAAAATAATAATTTTGTATCTATGTTGACGCTTATGAAAGGGGTGATGTCATGTTTCATTGAAACGTACAGCATAACCTTCCTTAGTTGCTTCCATCGCAATGCCGAAACGATAAACAACAACAACAACAACATGAGCTTTACTTTAAATATTTAGGCTTCCTTCACTACAATCGGTGAAGAGCATCCGTAGCTCAGTCGGTATAAGAAGCCCTTTGGTTGGGAAAACCCTAGATTAGCCCGTCCATGACGTGAGGAATCTTTATCTGGTTTCTTTCGACTAAAGGTGAGTCAGTGGGTCTCATACTGAAGTAGCGGGTTTTTCATCCGGAAACTCGGGTTAGTCGTCCCTCAGAACAAGCAAGCGGCCCTTGAACACATATGGATTACAGTCATAAAAATACATACTTAATCCCTCATTAGGAGGGCTCAATCAGTTCTAAGGGACGGCTGAGGAAAGGGGGAACTCTACACGAATCAATAAATTGCAATACGTATACGTTTGAAATCTTTTTGTTTCAAAAGTGATTTTTTGAAACAAATAGAAGATTGGAAACAAATCCTCTCTTTGCTTCAAAAAAATCACTTTGGAATTTAATTTTGCTGTGATTTTAGTCTTTATATAATGCATATGTGGTTCTAACGGGCGTGTATTCACATTGGAATCAGCTATATTTTAATAATCTATATACTGTAGCTTGCTTTTAACCAGAGTTTGTTTTGTAGACAGATTGTAGGACTAAATTTAAATCAGCACCGAGCTACTACGTTGTATTTTGTATTCACGTGCTTAACAGTTGGAGTTTAACTAGAAATAATGTTTTGTGCAAATAAGAATACCGACTTTTAATATATTTAATATTTATAAGTTGTGTATGGGGGGTGCTTAAGGGTCAAAGCTATATAAGTGAGAGGAGACCTCCACATAGCCTTCAAAGGAATGCGGAGAACCGACCAGGGCATCTGGCCTAATGTCCAATCCTCACCTTCTCGGTGCACCCTGCTAGGTATCTACCTGGATACTGAACGGAAGAATATGGGCTGGCAATTTGGGATTTAGCCAACCAAATTGTATTCTTATTGGCTTAAACCAAAATTTCAAACGATGGTACAAGATGACAGAATTTCATGTCGGCTGGGGCGTCGCTTGGTTAAACAATGCCCCCGTTATTTTCGCAAGGGAACTAGGGCAAACAGCGAAAAGCCAGCTACTGGAACAAATCCTAAAACTTAGCCCAACTCAACATCATCAGAGTTCAAGATCGGTACTATCAACATAAGAAGCCTGAATGGCAAAGAAATGGAGCTAACTGAGGAATTGGATAAGTACCAGATCGACATAATAGGGGTGACTAAAACAAAAAAGACAAAACTGGTGAGATTTTCTCAGCAATAAATAAAAAATGTTATATTCAGGCAATGACAATCAAGGAAGAGAAGGAGCAGCCATAGTATTCAACACTAAATACGAGGCAAATCTTCTTGAATGGCAGGCAGTCTCAAGTAGAGTGATGTGGACAAATATCAGAATGGGGAACTGGGAATGGGGAACTGAAGTAGGAAATGATTGTCAGACATACAAAAATATTTTGGGAAAATTTGGAGAAAAGAGCAAAGCTAATAATAATGGCAAATACCTGTTCGATTTCTGCTCAGGACATGGACTGGTTATTACTAACACAATCTTCCAACATACAAATGTGCACAAATTCACATGGAGAGAAGAGGCAAGGAATAAGAAAAGTCTCATTGACTGTGTTATTGTTGATAGTGATGTTTTCTCTCTCTGGTGCAGGACATCAGACTGTACAGAGGATTTGAAATTGGAAGTGACCATTATTTAGTCTTGAGCAGGATAAAACTTAATTTCATACTGAATGAAATTCAATATTCAATTGAATATTGAATGAAAGATTGATTGATTCAACCAGAGAGGCATGTGGTGAGGTTGTGTGCAAGGATAGAAAAATCAGAACTCCATGGTGGACACAGGAAGTTAAAGAGGCAGTGAAGAAAAAGAAGAAAGCATATCAAAAGTTTCTGGCAAGTCAGTTTGTGCTCTTAGAGAATACAGAGACAAATGTAAGAAAGCTAAACACTGCGTAAAACTGGCTAAACAAAAGTCATGGGAGGACTTTGGCAAGAACATGGAAAATAAATATCAAGAAGTTGGCAAAATATTCTGGAGGTTGTTGAAGAAGCTTAGGAATTGAAGAAAGAGTGCTGTAAAAGGAGTTAGAGATGATAAAGGTATGATATGAAAACTGGAGAAAAAGATATCCTTGAAGTATGGAGTAATTACTTTGAAAAACTGCTAAATGAAACAAGAAGTGATGACAGCACAGTGGTAGAAAACACTGGCGAGGCCTGCAGTCAAGAATATATATCCATACTTGAAGTAGAAATCAAAAGCCTCAAAGAAATCAATCATCAAAAGCCTGAAATGTGGAAAGGCAGCAAGAGTAGATGATATTCTACCAGAAATGATGCTCAAGTATGGAGGTATAAAAGTCGTACAGTGGCAGCACTGTATAGTTCAGAAGGCCTGGACAGAGGGACGAATTCCAGATGATTAGAGTAGAGCTCTCATAGTACCCATATATAAAAAGGGAAACAAAACTGAATGTGAGAATTACAGAGGCATTTTATTACTGAGTATTCCTTGTAAGATATATGCATGTATACTTGAGAAACGGTTGACAATAATTGTGGAAGAGAAGCTTGGTGAAGAACAAGCTGGATTCAGGCCAAATATAGGCTGTAAGGATCAGATTTTCACTTTACGACAGATAGCTGAGAAATAATGGAATATATCAAAGATCTGTATTTAAATTTTGTAGATCTCGAAAAGGCATATGACATGGTGCCAAGAGAGAAGCTATTCCAAACGCTACGGTTGTGTGGTGTTAATGTAGCATTATATCAAGCAATACTTAGTCTTTATTTGGGTTGTAAGTCAGCAGTTAGAATTGAAGGAAGTACAGGAAGATAGTTTAATGTTAAATCTGGTGTCAGACAAGGATGTACATTATCCCCTCTCTTATTCATTATCGTTATGGATTACATTATGAAGGAAAGTGGTATCAAAATTGGAGGTGTTAATCTCAGCTCTTTTATTTTTATGGTGTTATAATTCTAAATAAATCCGATGCAAGTCTGCAAGATTCCCTGACTAAATTGAATAACTGTTGTAATAGATATGGTATGAAGGTCAGCATTAAAAAGACAAACACAATGAAAAATTCAGAAGCATTGGAAAAATCAACTTCATTGTGAATGGAGAACTTATAGAACAAGTAAGACATTTCATCTACTTAGGCACGATTTTTAGTGAAGATGGTAAGTTAAATATGGAAATAGACAACAGAATCAACAAAGCTGGTATGGTAGGAAGTCAATTGAATAAATTTATATGGAATAAGAGAGAAATTAGTCAAAACACTAAATTATCTGTATACAAGACAGTGTTTAAATTAATTTTAACTTATGGATCTGAGAGCTGGGTTAGAAGTATAAGACTTGACCAAAGACTAGAGACCGCAGATATGAGAGACTTGAGAAAGATTAGGGGCATGAACAGATGGCATCAATGGCAATATCATATTAAAAACGAGGATATTAGGAAAGTACTTGATATTGTCAGCATCCAGGAATGCATTAACTGAGCTAATCTCAGGTGGTACAGTCATTTAAGCAGAATGGAAGAGGAAAGATTAGCAAAACAAGTGTTCTTTGCCAGGTTGGAAGGAAAAAGACCCAGAGGAAGACCAAGATATAGGTGGATTGACACAGTAAAAAGTGCCTTAGAAGATAGAAATATAAGACGTGATAATATTGAAGTCTTGACATTTATCAGACTGATTTGGAAGAAAATTGTAGATAGAAAGTTAGTAGTGATGTAAATATTTCATGTAGTACTATCATATCCTGTACACTCCTTGAGGGTCATCATCATCATCATCATTAGTGTTCTGTCTCTTGACAGGTCCAATGGTATAACTCAGCAGATTCTCTTCCCCCCAATTTCCTCTTTCTCTTGCTTCCTCTTTCATTTCCTGATATCTTCTGGTTCCCATTATATCATCAAGCATCGTTAGTCGTCTTCTTCCTCTTGGTCGCTTTCCTTCAATTTTCCCTTCTGTCATTCTTTTTAGTAGGCTGTCTCCTCTTAATACATGTCCTATCCAGTTATGCTTTCTTCTTCTTATGGTCTTTAGTAAATTCCTTTCTTCTTCAACTCTTTGTAATACTTCTTCATTGGTGATTTTTTCAGTCCACTTTGTTTTCTCCATAACCACATTTCAAATGCCTCCAACTTCTTTCTTCCTAAGTGTCCATGTTTCTGACCCATATAAGGTCATACTCCAAATATAGCACTTAATAAGCCTTTTCTTTAGATTTTTATTCATTTTATTAATAAACACATTTTTCTTGCTATAAAAGGCATATTTTCCTTTGTTAATTCTTTCTTTTTATTTCCATGTCACATTTACCATTTTCTTGTATTATACTACCAAGATATTTGTATTATCTCACTTGCTCTACACTTTCTCCATTAATCATCACCTTGATACTTCTGGTTTCCTGGAGACTCTCATCACTTTTGTTTTCTTTGCATTAATTTTCATATCATATTTCTTGCATATATTTTCAAATTTTGGCATTAGGTGCTGTAGTTCATCTTCGGTATTAGCTAATATTGCCTGATCATTTGCAAATCTAATATTTTGTATTGTTCTTCCTCCAATAGTGATTCCTCTTTCCTCTTCATAAAATGCTTCTTTTATAATTTCTTCTGCAAATATATTGAAGAGCGTCGATGACAGCCAGCATCCCTGTCTTACACCTCTGCCAATCGCACATTTTTTAGTTTTTCCTACTTTTGTCTTTATTATGGCCGTCTGGTTCATATATAATTCAACTATTAACCTTCGTCTCTCCAATCTAAACCTATTTTGCGTAATATTTCCATCAGATTTTCCCATCTCACCATGTCAAATGCTTTTTCAAGGTCGATGAAACAAATATAAACTTCTTTATTTACTTCTATATTCCTTTCGCATATGGTCCTCATTACTCCAATTGCATCTCTGGTTCCTCTGTCTTTTCTAAATCCAAATTGATCATCCCCCAGAAAATACTCCACTCAATTATACAATCTTTGATTTAATATTTTTAGCAGTACTTTGAAGGCATGTGAGAGTATGCTTATAGTTCTGTATTCACTGCACTTAGCAGGATTGCTTTTCTTTTCATTTGGTATAAGAATACTCTCTGTGAAATCTTTAGGCCATACTCTTGTTTTGTAAATGAGGTTGCAGAGTTTCCATGTTTCTGTTATACCTTTGTTGTTTTAGATTTCACTAGGTATTCCATCCACTCCTTCCATCTTTCCACTTTTTAATTCCTTAATTGTTGTTTCTACTTCTCTCTTTAGTATTTCAGGACCTCTTTCTTCTGTTGAGATTTCATTTTGCTCTTCCAATTCAATTTTTGTTGGTCTTTCATTTTTTGCGTAAAGTTCTTCGACGTATTCCTTCCATCTTTCATCCTGTATTTCAATATCATAAATAGGTTTTCCTTGCTTATCTTCTAATGGCAGATTTCCTATGCTTTTTTTTAATATTTGTAATTTCTTTTGCTTTTTCAAACATTTTATCATATCGCCCCTTTTTTTCCATTTCTTCAATTTATTTAAATTCTGTTTTCAACTAGTCCTCTCTTGCTTTATCAGTTTCTCTTCTCAGTTCATTATTTAATACTTTGTATTTTCTTCTTCCCTCTTCAGTGTTTACATTTTTCCATCTTCTTCTTTCTTCCATTTTTCTTATCATTTCATTTGTAATCCATGGCTTTTTAATTCTTTTCCCTTCCACAAAACCTATCTCTTCAGCAGCTGTTTCATATATCAAGTTTTTCAGTTGATTCCATTTTGCATTAATCCATAGTTTCTTCAGATATATTCTCTTTGTTCCTTATCTTATTTTCCAGTTCTTCTCTGAATTTCCTACCTGCATCTCCTTGGAGTTTTTCTAGGTTTCACCTTTTCTTGCTTTTACCTTTGTTTATTTTCTTATATCGTATTCTTAATTCCATAACAATAATGACAAAAATTCCATAACAATATACCATTGAGGATATATATCAGGAATTTGATGAAGATGATGATGATGATGAAGTTGTGCATGTGTGTCTCATCGATGATATTTAACTTTGGTGATATTAATTTCAAGGTAATGTATATCGTTCTCAATGCTGATGAGACTGTATTCGTATCGTTATGAATGAATGCACATCATGGCTGCATCTTCTTATTGCAATAAACTTATTTTTATTAGTACTGTATATGTTAACAACAACAACAACAATCAAACTTAACATGCAGTTTTTTAGGTATTGCTGGTCACTTCGACGCAGCAAAATCACGAAGAGAATATATTATGTTTGTTCAGTACATGTTTGAGACCACCTGTGTGAATCCCCCCCCCCTTATTGGAGGCCTGAAGTAGCTTAAAAAATAGGTCCATGTTTGGTCTTCAAATATGGTTTCGGCCCTGGTAAAAAATATAAAACATATATAAAAATAAACATAGGGAAAAATCCTTAACCCGCCTACTCTAAGAATGTACTATAGGTTCACAAATAAACCTTTCGTACATGGAAGCCACATAAAAGGGATGAAGGTGCTTCGGCTGGATAATTTAAGTCTATTTTCGGTGTCGAAGGAACTCATTATGACATGAACTTCAACTGAGTTTCAACTGAAAATTATCGAAGATAATATTTTGTCAAGAGTATAATATTCCTCTCGCATAAGAACTATTAATTTTGTAAATATGTACGAAATACAAATTACCCTTGCGTGTTTCCAGCACTATATTGTACTCGGATTTACAATATTTACATTAACATCTTTCATGCAGACTAAACTTCCTGCATTTAGTTGACATGCAGTTTGGAAAGCTTAAACCGGATATATCCGCATTTACGGGTATATTGAAAGAAGGCACGACTGGTGTTCCACGATCTTGATTATTTGAAATGACAGGAAGGCGATGTGTCACGTGTTGCAATTGGGCCATAATAAATAAATATGTATCATTGTCAATCGCTATCCATGCTTAAAGAGTAAAGGAAGATACGCACGTTACCTTTTGAAAGACTTTATTTAACGACGATTGCAACTGCATCAAACAGCAGCACAGTCACTGCCTTCATACATAATAGTCCAATTTCTGTATTTGTGTTCATTATCGTTTATTTTCCACATTTCCGTGTCGCATCGGCATGAAAATTTTCTTTTTTTCTGCTGTCAATTCGCTTTAACATTTAATATAATTCATATAAAATGAATTTGCACACATAATTATGGGTGCAATAATTTACTGCACTTTTTTGATTTCTTTTCCCCATTGGATTCACGTAAATTGTTAGTGTTGGCTTCCTGGCTGCACTAACATTCAAACCATCAGCATTTCCGCAGGGGTACGAACCATGGCATGCATATCTACTTATTGCGATGTAAATTTTAGGAGTTTTTAGTAATATGTACGGCATATTACTAAAATGCTTTTCACGTATAATTTATCTACAAGTGTGAATAACTCTCTATGTTTAGACACACAGAGAGAGAAAAGAAAATTTTCGTCTAAATATTTTAAATGTTCAAATTAAGGTAAAAAATTCGTATAACGTTTTTTTTTCATCTTAAATTGCAAACAAAAACAAAACATTAACTAAACAACAAAATTCCACGTAAAAAGATCTCGGATATCAAAGTCCACGTGGAGTTTAACATCCGGTATCGGATCTCAGTAGCAACATCAGTGACGTGAACCACCGCTTACAACAATCCAAAACAGTTCTGTTATCCTTCACTAAACTTCAACTGCCATTCTATTCGACTATGCCTCAATTTAACATCCACATTACAACATGCGTGCTGCTTTTCTCAAGAAGGGCGGAAGGTGGGATTTTTTTCGTCATATCTGATACCACGTGCTAAATCAGACCTAGATTCCAGTTTATATGATCTGCTATAGATTAAAATTTCCTTGCCCTTTATTGCTTTTATTTACCGCCTTTTCGATTCTCCTAATTCTGATTATTATATTGATATTTTTGATTATTTATTTCTTTTTCTCCAGATTGACCATCTCCCAGCTAATCTCTGCTTCGTATCCTGGGGAAATGCATTTGTACCAATTAGGATGATCAGAAGAATGGAAACAACAATCACACAATGGAGAAGTGACGGATGTTTCCACTCTTCTGATCCAATATTTGTTACATAATATTTAATTATTTAATTTAATTGCTATATAAAATATGATATTTCTTATCGCTGAAATGAGTGTCTTTATTTGGCACTCATGCAAAACCCGTATCCCTATCCCAGCAGTGATTCTCCAACAAATGTGAAAAAGCAATCCAAGAAAAAAATTCATCATACATTCCATGGCTTCAGTTAAATCTTCCAGCCTCTCAGTCTACATTGTGGTTCTAGCAACTGTGAAAATGCATCAATAAATTTAAAGCAGACCTTTTAAGGATCAAATGTACCACTGATCAGATCAAATAAATTAACAGTGAATGAGATGAAGTCTTAAAATGAAAAAAGAAAGAAGTGTAAATTATACGAATAAAATAATAACATGTTTAGAATATATTTCAAACAAGGGTGAAAATTCATTCCCGACTTGTTTCTGATAACTCTCCTGTAGCGAGTGGGAGAGTGAATGTCTGGAGTCCGGTGGGCAGTATCTTCAGAGAGATTAATAGAAACGGTATGTTTGTTCCAAGCACAATTACAGGAACTTTGTACCACCATCTTCTTAAATCCCAGGAGATACATCTTCAATGATGCACGGGTAATGTATTTAGGTATAAGATAGATGTTTCGGTATGGATAGATGTACTTAGGTATACTTAATGTACTATATGTACTTATCTAATTTATTTATTTCTCTTATTCATCTAACCATTAACGGGAAAAGTCTACATGATATATATATATATATATATATATATATTAGAAAAATTTTAAATTTACAAAAATCTTATTTAGAAAAATATATCTTCCTGATGCTGTTTTTGCTGCACTAATGAACTAATATACTGATATTTGTAGCTTCACTTTTCAGGTCTTCCACAGAGAAAACATTCAGGTCGGAAGGAGGAGAGGAACGTGCCAGCCATATAACTCCTGAGAGAGAGAGAGAGGCACTTTCTTTGAAACTTGCATCTCGAAACGTCATACAGTTACACAGTGGCACACCCAGAGGGGGCAGAAGGGGCCCGGGCACCCCGCAAAGAAAAGGAAGAAACACTAGAAAATTTTCCAAAAATCTTTTCCTAATTAAAATTCATTTTTTTAATTTATATCGTGTTGTGTCTTCTATTTCTATACTACTTATGAATTAGCGATCACTGCAGATGCTCAGTCATAGGTCGTATGCGATGCGTAGTGTGTATTTGCAAATCGTCTACTCAACTCCCCCCCCCAGGTGAAATCCTGAGCGTCCGGCCCCCTCCAAGATTAAATCCTGAGTGCGCCACTGCAGTTACATGGTGACTTGTGGCTCTTATCTTGCTGGAACTTGGCAGCTTTCAAATCAACGCCCAGTCTTTGTAGTTCGCAAATGAAGGTCAGCAGCACGTGCAGATATCGTGACCTGATTAGCGTTATATCAACCTCTTGATATAATGATAACGCTTTATCACTTTGTTATGTTGCCGAAATATGCTGAATACTTTTTTTAAAAAAATGTCACTTGTTTGTAATTTATTAGAACTCAAATGCTAATAATAAATATCATTGTAATATGTTTGTGTAGGAATGAAATATTATTCTAACTTCTCCTAAGTTGCTTTGTCTGAGAGGATATTCCAATGTTACTAAAATTTTAAAAAGGGATACGAATACTAAAAGTTTGGAAAACACTGCGCTAGATAAAAGGATCTACATATTTTACTCTATGTACTCGTTGGTTTTTACATCCAGTAATACATAATAAAATTCATGGTTACGAGAATCGCATTTTTTGAAATGGTATGGATATTAAAGCAAATATGAATGAAAACGAAAACTAACGTTGTATGACATATATGTAGAGTCAAACAGCCGTGCATGTTTAACTTAAAAGACGAAAAAGAGATTTTAGGATGACAATCTGATGTGAATGAGTAATAAGAAGTAAATTTATAAAAAACGATCTAACAATAACAGTCTTTGCAATAAACGTATAAAAAAGTATACAAATATGTTGCAGAAATTAATTGGAACTGGTATCATTTTGAACTTAACTTGAACTGGTATCATTTTGGGCGATTATCGTAAATGCCCATAAACGGTTGCTATTCTTTCCCGTTATCTCATTTGAAATGACAAAATCCCTCTTTGTTTGATTTTTTTGTTACAAAAATATGCACTGTTGGCCCTGCCATCTCGAAATTTAGTGCGGCATCCTACTCGACTATGGCAAGATCAACTGCGTCCAGGAAAAAGGAATAAAGAATGATGATATCGTAAAACCAGGCAGTTTTCAGAATTGTTTTTAATAAAAATCATAAATAAATAAATAAAATAATAACTTAAGGACTTAAGAAACGTCAGGTAACTTTATTACGACTTTTAATACGACAAATAATGGGTGGAGAACGAGTGACACGTAAAAGGGTGACGTGAAATTCTCAAAAATGTTATAAGTTGTCCCAGCAGTGGTTTTTTCTAATCCTAAATCTGTTTTAACTGGCTTTATAGATGCCGGGGTAGTTACATCTTGGAGGTATGACAATTCGTTATGCGATTGTGTACTTGTTTGCTGTTTGTAGTTCATTCCAGAGCCTTCATCACCAGTCCTTGTCATTTAAATGCTTTGGATTTTCTTAAGAAATTTGTTATTTAATTCGGTTATAGTGCCTTGTAGACTTGTATAAGATTTACTAAAGAAACGACAATCATTTGAATAAAAAAAACAAACGTAACTGGGATACCAATTTAATATAATTTTCTTTGATCATTTGCTGCATATGAACAACACTAATGATAGTACACAATCTTGTTGGATATTCTTCAGTTCTCGCTGCCAACCCAGAAATGGAATATAAGCTTAATAGTATTATGTATTATGTTTCATTTATAATAAATAATTTTAATACTCAGAAGTTTTTAATACATAATCTAATGTCTTTGCAAGATCTACAAAAAATATATAGTGATACGATATATTCCAATCGGTTCACAAGTATTTGCCTTATAATAAAAATCTGCAATGCGATTTTACAACTTTTTTTAGTTTAAATCACAAAATTTGAAAGCATTAAGGGACGCACAACATCTTAAAGCATATTGGGCACATTAGGTAATGGACTCTCCTATTAAGGAGAGTCCATTACCTCATTACTAAATAGCACCAAATGCAATGGTAACTGGAAATAATTCCAATTATCATTCATACTCCGAAGAACCTGGAGATCCAACACTGTAGTGAGGTAGGATTTCTAATTTTTTTGGCTAGTCGCATTGTCAAAATACTATTACCACACTGCTGTAACAAATGATCTTCATTTTTTTTGGTTTTGGTGTCTAGCGCTGTGTTTTCGGATTATGTTAACCTAAGCCTACCACCCCGTATTAGAATATCCTTATAGGTGAACAGCCTTTCCTAGATGAGATTCACATAAAAAAAAGATAGTTTGATGACATGCTCAGTATTCGCAGAAGAGTATCGCTTGACTTTTCTTACAATTTTAAATGCTGAGTGTACATCACAGCCATCGTTGTTTGCACTAACAAATGTTTTCTTCATTTTCTTGAGCTGTAATTTAGAATAATAATCTGCACATGCCAAAGAGCAGTTCGTTGTCCTTCCTCATTTCGCCAGTGAAAGTGTAAAAGAATAATGAAATCACACGCTTACTGTTATTGCTGATATCTCTTTTACAATAGTTTCTACGTTATATATATTATATATATAATATATAACTAATTATATCCAATACTCAGTATTGTGCCAGCATTTCACCTACAAGCCTCAGAAATATAAATAAATATTAAAAAGGGAGAAATCGCTTGCTCACGTCTCGATCTCCTACCATATTGTTCCAATTATCATTCCAGTGTTCATTGTGGATTTACTTCTTTTTTTTTCTTTTTTTTTCGGTATACCGAGTCAGTCTACTTTACATATGTTAATGAGATAATTTCCAGTTCTCGCTAAAATCAGGATTCCAATTATAATATTAAAGAGTAGATAAAATTAGTATCGAAAGGGGAAAAGAGAAATGTTTATATTGGTTTTAATGGATTTTGTTCGGGTCAAATTCATATTTAAATCTTAGACGTAAAAGAAAAGAATTCTATCTGCGTAAGGAAAGTATGTAAGAAATTTTCAATTTCACCCTTAAAGTTTTGTTTTATTTTATTTTATTTATTTATTTTTGAATTCTCAAAAGCAACCAACTGCTACCATAGTGTTAGCACTTGTGGCTTATACCATACATTTCGTTGACGTATTCCGAAGCTCTTTTACACAGCGTATAATTTTTAAGCAAATGTACCAGATATGAGCATAACTATTTATCATTGTTTTGCTTATTTTGTAGAAGGTTTGAAGATCACACACACACCTCCTTTTCACAGTGACTATACTACTTAAAACATGATACACGAGGCTTAATACGATAGGAGGCCTTGAAACAGGAGCATTACATTCTAATTGCCAATTACACAACATTGTGTGTGAAGGTTTCACTTTGCTATTGGTTATATTAACGTTTCCTCTGTATACGTCTCGTGTATAGGATTGATGAAAATAATCATGTTCAAATTATGTATATTATTTCTGGGAAAACTCCCATGTTACTCCTCTTAAGAAACTATTATAATTACGGCTATTTTGCCTGCTTCAGTTTAGGAGTGCACCTGTTTAAATGTCATTGGCTATTTACTCATGGATTCTTAGGGCATTTGTAGATGTAAATTTACCAAAAAGTATATGTAGCATAAGGAAGAGAAATTTACACATACCTTTTTTTCCCCGTTCCCCCTCCCTATATAAAAAATCAACCCTTTCACCTTTTCCCCCACCCTATATAATATAATAATATAATATATATGTTTATATATATATTACTGGAAAAAACCCGGGTTTTTCTAATTTAATTCTCCCAAATTGCCTACCCCCCCTCCCTCCACACACTCAGTAGTTTTTGTACATCGCAGAAAGAAGAAAAGCCGCAACACCCAGAAAAAGGTATGTGTAAATTTCTCTTCCTTATGCTACATATACGTTTTGGTAAATTTACATCTACAATGCCCTAAGAATTCGTGAGTAAATAGCCAATGACATTTAAACAGGGGCACTCCTAAACTGAAGCAGGCAAAATAGCCGTAATTATAATAATCTTGTTCAAAGAAGAATGTGCTTTTTAAGAAATGCAGTGAATGAAAAGGAAATAATTTTATCTTTTTCCATAGTTATTTAACAGTAGAAACATTTTGTGTGAACCTTGTCACGAAGATATGATAGCGTTGCTTTCTACAGTTAGTCAAGGCCAATGTGAAGATATGAAACACGCATGACGTGTGCTTTTTCTTTCTTTCTTTGAAGTAGCTTATTCTAGCTTGAAGAAACAGTCTGAATAAACAGATAGTTTCCTGTCACAGGACTGCACGTTGCATCGACTATGGCTGATCTAAAAGGCAAAGTTGTTTTGATAACAGGTAAGATTTGTTTCGCCCTTCATAATCTTCGATTATTCATTTTGCTATCCCGAATTTAGAATAATAACGAACAATAGTACCAACCAACAAACAAGTTAAAATTTTACTAAGAAATTTCGTCTTCTTTATTTGCTGATGTTTCTTTTTTTTATTATTGATTTTTAATATGTTACCTCCCCCATGAGATGTAGCAAGCACGGTAACACTGCCTGAGAGGAGGAGAGAGCGTAGAGGAAAGGGGGAAAGGGGGGGGGAAGAGAACATAGCCTTCGTCACAACTGAAAGAGGCATTTCCCAGGAACAGGGGTTCTCTTAATAAAAGATGAATACGAATAGCTGACGTAAGAAGGAAGGAAGTGAGAGAATGAGAGTAAATGGGGATTAAATTATCTTCTCATGAATTTCATACTGCATTTTAGTAGTCTTGATCCACAAGCTCCAACTTTGAGAAGAGTAATCCATGGATGGCCAGATTTCAGATTGTTATAGCATTAGTAATGTTTCAGGTCAGAGGACGCCAAGTATTGTATTAGTGTAGTTGTAGAGTTAGCATGCTAGTTTCAATCATACCGTGGGGTCGATGTTTCCTTTTTATCATCTCTAGGTGGGAGATGAATTTCATCGCCAGGTGTGAGACCATCGCCCAGCTTGAAGTGAATTGAAAAATTCAATGTCCAGGCTCCAAAACACGTTTTTCGTATTATGTAAAAAATAAATAAAAAATACCAAAAAATATAAAGTTAATAAAAAAATCCTCAGCCTATCCATATGAATGTAGTGTAGGTTTAGAGAAAAAATCTTTCTTGAGTGGAAACTATATAAAAAAAGATGAGCAATTGCTACAAATGTCGTGTATTTATACAAGTGAACCTATGAAGTGTATTCGACCCAAAAATATACATATGATTTAACTAGAAATATGAATATTATCAAAGGCAAAGGAGGGTAAAATGGGAATGTTCTTAACAGAAATAACTTTCTTAGTAATGTGTTTCTATAGCAGTGAAGTTCAAAGTGTTGCCCCCCCCCCCCTCTGAAGAATGGCAAAGAGATCACTGTTTAATCCATGAATTATGGGTAATTTTGATGTTTGGAATATATCAACACTACCAGGTTAACCAAACGAGGAACAGGAATGGAGTGAGATGAAGTGGAGTGCAGTGTACCATCATAAGCAAAACTACTGATAGCTATCCAACTGAAGTTAGTGAAAGTAGTTATTTATGTGGAGAAAGAAGGGCATGGGGAAAAGCGATAGAGATCAGGTACATCTGTAAAAATATTTATGTAGCTATAAGAAGTCTAAATATTTTTTACAAATTTTATCAAGGTCAAGGACTTGTAAATAGATGTATGTTATATGTAAATAATCGCAATGGGAATTTGTATATTGCTCTATGCCAAATAAGGGAATATTCTAGAAGGGTGTAGTATTAAGGCAATACCTTGCCATTAGTAAACAGTATAATTTTAGAGCTTTGTTAAGACGTCAAACTTTGTGCGTGTTCTACATGAGAAGCTCAAGGTCAGTGCTAGGTGGACCGACAAAAGCTTCAAACGAATATCCGCTGCCAGAACGAATAGGATTTAGGGAGTGTAGGAGAAAAACAAAGGAAGGGTCAGTCAAAGAAAAGGATCAAGGGATTTCACCAAAATGTTCGGGGTTCACATATCTCCGCACAAGGATTCGGAAGTGACTGAATAAAAGGCGTGGGCGAAAAGATCGTATCATCGGTTCGAGAAATTTTCGTCAGTAATCCAGAGGGAGTGATCGAGAAGTCTCCAACGGTTGTCCGGCAGATGTAGGCCATCTTCAGGATGGCCTACATCTGCCGAGTACGCGACTTCAAGAGAAATCATGCCCGTGATCTAAAAGAAAGATGACGAGGAGCCAATCCGCCAGGCAAAGCTGATTGTTGACGACGAATTGATGAGTTTTCGCCGGGAGCTGTTGCCAAAGGGAAGAAATTGCTCCGTTAATCCAACGCGCATGCAAGCATTCCACAAGCCGATAATCTTCACCCGAAGTGCGGCGGGACAGAGTATCCTAGAAACATCAGTAGACCTATTGCCGGTGTAAAAAGGGATTGATAAACCTGACACGGAACGGAAGTCCAGTTGGAAGTCAAGTACACAGAAGGTAGCAGCTATAAAGTGAGTTGAGCCTTTTGTTAAATTTCCTCGAGCTTCTAAGAGAACACTTATTAATGGACTGTAACTAGAGGCTGATCTAAATAGGCATATCTAACAGTTAAAGATTATAAAGTAATTAAGTGTCAGGAATTTGTAGTTTGAATTAAGTCATAGTATAACTGTTTGCTGAATTGGTGAAAATTGCCTATAGAATATTCCCAGCATAGAAAGGAAAGAGCAGCAATTGTGTGTAAAAGATATTGTTTATGTATTCGATGAGTAAGAGTTAACATTTAAGTAATAAGTACCATTGCTCAGTATAAATGATTTATGTGATATTAAGAAAATTAGTTAAATATGTGATGTGATTTGTGTGAAAAAATGCAGGAACTTAACTA
The DNA here is from genome assembly GCF_054136105.1 of Typopeltis vanoorti. NCBI lineage: Eukaryota > Metazoa > Arthropoda > Arachnida > Uropygi > Thelyphonidae > Typopeltis > Typopeltis vanoorti. The sequence continues at coordinate 23,603,764 of NC_143559.1, read as the reverse complement.
GTCTATTTATGCAGATTTGAATTGTGATGTTTCTTTTTATTATTGAAAATGCAGTGTAAAATTTGTCTTATGTGAATTAAAATTTTGTTGTTTAAATATTAATAGAGTGTTGCCTGATATTTTAGTACTTTGATGCACTGTTCTAAAAAAACAACCGAGCTTGTGAGCAGGGAAGATAGATAATCAATAAGAGAATTAGATAAAGGGATAGCCACGACTGTATATAAGAGTAAGGAATGATATCTACCGAAAGTAGTAATATTTAATGCCATAAAAGGATTTCTTGAGGTGCAGTCACTAATTCAAATAAATATCTAGAGATCCTTGGTATAATAAAAATAGGAATACTGGAGATAAAAATAAGGAACATGTGGATATAAGTTTAAAGTTAATAGAGTTGTATAAGGGAAAGAGACAAGTTAAAGATTTGGGAGTTGACGATAAGATATATAATATAGAAGAGAGATATAAAGAAATAAGATAAAGTAAAATATAGAAAACCCTAAGATATTACAATGGCGCAGTAACGATAGGATATTAAAGAAATAAGGTTAATAATGATAATATAGATAGGAAAACACACTCACATTTACACATCCAGTAGCGTAGCAGGGGGAGCGGAGGGGGCAGTCCGCCCAGGGCAACACTTAGAACTTTTCAGTTAATTCTAAAATACAGTCTCGAGAACTCAGTTCCAAATATTGTAATACTACTGCAAATTTTCCTCACAATTGCTGTAAGTGTTGCTAGTTATAAGAGGACTTTTTCTAAATAAAATTGATTAAGAATTACCTATATTACTATGAAATAGACTTCGCCAATGTCATCAAAGACTTTGCTAACAGAAAAGCAAGAAAAATAACATTTCCGAATGTTGAAATTAAAGTTTTACTTCCAAAATAAACATAGTGCTTTAATTTATTTCCATATACGTCGTTTTGACTTTTTGTAATATTTTTGGCAAAATACTTGTGAGTATTTTGAGAGGTGCGGCAAACTCAGGACCACCTCAGATGGCAAAAGTTCTAGCTACTGCACTGGATACACCAGCATGGGTGGGAGGAAATGTATAGGAAAAAAGCCATCCACAGGACACATCAGAAACAATTAGACATAAAGATGATGACATTATTGCTAGGGATGAATGATATATCATAAGATGGTAATTGCTTTACATACTGCTCTATCTGGATCGATGAAATGTTTTCGAAATGTTGAGAGCAGCTGCACGAATTTTTCCAAACATTTACCATGACTGATGTGGAAAAGTGGATCTGTTGCCAGCTAAGGTGGTTGCTGTGTATGAAGAATGGAGAAATACATTCTGTGCTCAATAATTAATTAGTAGGCTTCGTGTAATAAGAAACTAGTTGTATATGATCTTTTTATCGTTTTCCAGAGAACGGAGATAACGGGAATGTGTTTTTTTTTTATGGATAACTATTTCGTTTTTTTTCCTCCCAAAACGGGCTTAATATCTACTTAATTCCATGCTGGGACAGTAGTAGGGGAGCACTAGTAACCAAATAGGGGTAGGGTAAATGGTGGGGGATGTAACACAGGAAACGTGACGATAAAATCACATCAACATCATATCCACCTGCATGCAAAAACATGTCCATGAATCATCTGCACGAATGTTACATTCTGAAGAAACTGTCAGGGTAAACTGTACTATAAGGAAAACACTAGTGCATTTCTCAGTTTACTGCAATTCATACATACATTGCAGCTATCGTACTGTGTTGTGCTGTTTTGTGTCGAGTATAAAGTAAAATAATGGATGAACCCCAAAAGCCTTTGAAATTTTCTTTCTTCAGGAAAATAGCATTAGACAAAAACAATCCGCATAGCTCTAAGAGGATGGAAACCAACTATTATTTTAGAAGATACATATGTTGTGTTGTGGTTATCGAGAAGCACATAGGAGAGGTTGTGCTGCCAGTGGACTGATATCCTAGGATACTTGCAAAAAAGAGTAGAGTACGAATTGGACATTGGAGACTATTATATTCTCAAATGCCAAGATGGCGAACTAACGATAGAGGAAATGGTATAATACAGGAAATGGTATAAGTAAACGTTTCTCTATTATCTGCGAAGAAGCTGAAGGATTTTCACAAACATGTACAATATTGAAAACGTTTACAATTTTTGGAAACTGAATTACCAGCTATTCATATCATGGGAAGAATTATGGTATGAAACTGTGCTTCCTATGGAGTCTGATCTTAAGACTCTTTTATGTGACCAGTTATTTTGATGTAATGTAACCTAGAAACAGTAAGTAACGAACATTTTCTTTATTGAATTCATTGGAATATGTTAAGAGTGTAAACTAAATACTGTGAACTATTTTTAGGAAATTACATGTTCGAAATATTGTAAATAATATTTCAACAAAATGAAATATACATTTGTAAAGTTTAATGAACAAAGATGCATGTTGCTGTTGTGTTTTCCACAGTGAAATTTTTACTCAGTTATTCTGTTTAGAAGTTGATATAAATCCATAATTTTATACCTTAATGCAATTCTGTTTAATTATTGTAAAAAAAGTTAACATTTCTTTAGGAAAACGTAATGAACTTTAAGATCTAGAAAATAACATCAATACGAGACCATATGTGTAAAAATCGGTAACAAAAAATTTTTAAGCAGAATCATTAATACAGATCAAAAAGCATCATAATACAAGAAAACGCAAATGTAAAAAAAAAAACAAAATCACTACTGTGAAATTAATTCCAGGAACAGGAGGGGGAGTGTAAACTAAATATTGTAATTAATTATCTGTAATTAATTATTTTAGAAAAATGTCTAATGCTACCTATTGACATTGTTTGAGTTATATATGTAAAAAGATTATTGGAAACAGATTTCTGCTTAATTATGCATGCAAATATATATATACACATATATATATGTATATTTAGGATTTTTCCTCAGTTATTCTACTTAGAAGTTGATATATCATTTCATAATTTTATCCCTTAATACAAGTCTGTCACTAAGAACCAAATAGGAGTAAGGGTAAAAATTAAAATTAATAGGCAAACCTGTTCATGAAAAAAACGATATTTACATACTCTACTGTAAGCAGTCCATACACCCAGGCGCACCTGGGGGGATAAGGGGGCCCTTCCTCCCCCAAAAAAAGGAAAACGGAAATAAACACTAGAAAATTTTCCAAAAATCTTTTCCTAATTAAAATTCTTTTTTTTTATTTATGTTGTGTCTTTTCTTTCTATACTACTTGTCATGTATTGGCAATCACTGCAGATGCTCAGTCATAGGTCGTATGCAATACGTAGTGTGTATTCGTAACTCGTCTACTCAACTCGTCACCCCATGATTAAATCTTGAGTGCTTGGGCCCCCCTCCTAGATTAAATCCTGAGTGCGCCATCCAGTCCATATACTCGAAAACCAGTCCTGATAATCTCCTCAATTAGAATGTTGGTGTCATTAGCATCACAGAAGGACCATGCATAAACATCAGAAGGAGGATATGAGTCATGATTAGACACCACTGACTTTACACTCACATAAACATAAAACTATAGGCTAAAGATTTAAATGTTTGGAACTTTTGTAACATAGAAATTAACAAAGTATCAAATGATGAAAACAATATGAGTGTGAATGTCAAACTTTGAAAAGCTGATGAATTTCTTGTTTGCCATGATCATAAATATTTATTTGAAAGTAAACATTTCATTTTTCTTTACATTTTTTAAATGGTCGACATTGATGTCACATATTGTTTTCAAGAAATATGATAACCCTACTTTCAGATACTTGTTAAGTCAAATTCAAAAAATCAGCTAACGCCTTTTTATTCCCTATACGGGAGTAGGCGAGGCCATTTAGCCCTATCTAACTTTTGGAGACTGAGTGGGCAGTTCAATCTCCACTGGTACCCAATCAGAGACAGATGGCCCAAAGCTATCACTAATTCAGTGGTATGCAGTGAAGAGAGACGGCTCAAATGTGCTGCCATCTCGTGGTCCATAACCCTAACACAATATATTTAATGTCTGAAATAATGAGGGTTCTACGGTCGATTTTCTTGAGTTTACAGGACAAAAAACCCAAGTTTCCGGGAGGAAAAATCCGCTTGCCCGTGCATATTAAGTTTAAAGTCTTAATTTCTGTTTAATTATGAATGCAAAAAAAAAAAATAACAAGTGCAAATTACCAACTCATAGTGCAATCTCTCACACTACCATGTGAAATTAACAGTAGAGGATAACGGTGACTTTAATTTACTTCCAATCCTTGTTTGTCTCATTTCCTTTCAGTCAACACTTACTAATCCAAAAGAAAAATACGGGAGTCAAAAGTATAATCTTTGGAAGTTGTAACAGAGGAATTAAGTTGAAAATTATAGTACTAGAGTAATATTCAGTTGAAATAAGAATAAATAATTATTTATTTGTGTTGGAAAAAAGTATGTAACATAATAAATGAGTTAAAAAATCACTACTGTGAAATTAATGCTGGGAACGGGAAAAAAACCATGCCACACGCTAACAAAAAACTCATCTCACTTGTCAGAATTTCATACTCTAAAACATTACCCAGAATTACACACACAGAAAGTCACACATACCCATGACAATAGCATCCTGTTTCCACTTCAACTCAATGACGTCACTTTGGACAGAAACCTATAAGGAACAATAATCGAGTGCATTTTCAGTTTATTTACTACAATTTGTTCTTTCAGGCCGCAAATCATCTTGTGTGTGTGTTGTGCTGTACTGTATTGTTTTGTGTATCCTGTAAAGTAAAAAAAAATGAGCAAGCCCCAAACCCTTGGGAATTTTTCTTTCTTCAGGAAAACAGCAAGAGAGACAAGTCTTGTGAAATATTTCTAGGTAATTACATGATCTAATTTTCATTGTGAATATACTTGTAAATAATATTTCAGCCAAATAAATGTGTATTTTTAAACTTAACAAACTTGGGTGTCATTGATGCATTCTCCATATTTAACAATATTTATTCTGCTTAGAATTTTTAATGAAAGTAACATTTAATTTGAAAAGTAATAACGTTTTTAAGATCTCAAACATGACATAGAAGCAGTAAAACTGAGATTCCAGTAATTATTTATTTTAGAAAATGTCTAACTAGAAACTATTGACAAGAAAAACATGAAAGAAATTAACTACTGAGATTCCAGTAGTTAATTATTTTAGAAAATGTGAACATAAAAGAAACAAAAATGTGTGTGTGTTTGAGAAGTGATGGGGAACACCACTGGTATCCAGTAATTAATATTTATTTATTTATTTTGCTCAGTTATTCTGCTTATAATTTGTAATAAAGATAACATTTAATTAGAAAAGGTAATGAACTTTAAGATGTTAAAATGTTAGACAAATCAAAATATTCAGATGAGTTATGTATATGTGAAAAAAAGGTGTGTGTGTGTGTGTGTGTGTGTGTGTGTGTGTGTGTGTGTGTGTGTGTGTGTGTGTGTGTGTGTGTGTGTGTGTTTAAGGGGGATGGGGGATACCAGTGATATCCAGTAACTAATTATTTTAGAAAATGTCTACTGGTATACTGACAAATATTTTCCCATGGTTCCACAATCGAGCCAAAGACCCCATCACTTGAGCAAATAACCTCCCAGAATTCCGATCTCTAATTATTTCCCCTAATGCCACATGTGAGCAAAAAATCCATCTCACACCCCTGACAAATACCGTTACATCCCAGAATTCCATGCTCTGACCATTACCCATAATTCTACACTCGAACCAAAGACACAATGTGACGTCAATGATGGATGGTCTCCCCAGGGAAATTCAAACATTCCATCACCCAGAATTCCATACTAAAACCATTACCCACAATGCCACATGCTAACAAACTTGACAGCTTCGACAACTGGGGTCAAAAGACCAGATCCCAGAATTCCCTACTAAAACCATTCCACACAAGTCCATACTAAAACCATTCCACACAAGTCCATACTAAAACCATTACCTATAAGCCACCACCAAAAACAAACAAAAACAAAACACTCACACAAATCTGCTGCCAACAACACACAGGAAGTGACACCTCCCCACTACAATAACTTCCTTTTCCACTTCAACTCAATGACGTCACTTATTTACACCTAACAAACGACAAATGATGTCACTACATCTGATAACAACACACACTGATTGTAATGACTTCACGATTGCTCTTATCTGATCGATTATTGACGTCACGTTTCCTGTATCACATCCCCCACCTACCCCTATTTGGTTAGTAGTATCTTCCCTACTATTTGGGGCCAAATATAGAACGCCTGATAGGGAATGTATTTGAATTATTAGCTACAAATTTTTAGACCCACTAGGAACTACTAATATCTGAAATTCAGCTTTCTTATGATATCTATTTGAGAAAGATCTAAGCAGGCATGCAGTGAGCTGGCCTTGGTGTAAGGACAGATGAATTGTCATGTTCATTTGCGCAGGAGGTGAAGGAGAATGAAGGAGAATATTAATGTCAGGAAGTTAGCCATATAGTCTGGCGATGTCACAATGATACCAAATGGATGAGAGAGAGAGAGAGAGAGAGAGAAAGAGAAGAGAGTGAGGTGGAAGCATCGAAGAGAAAGAAGTTGGCCCAACATAGAGGAATGAACAGAAAACTGGGTGCATGATTCAGAAAAAAAGAAAACTTTCTGGATTTGAATCTTCATTTCAAAGTTGCATTTGTTATTGTTAATAATTTTTGTGTCTATCATAGCTGTAATGTAGGCTGAGTGCGATGCTTGAGTTTTTATGTGGGACATTTCTGATATGTTAAATTTTGTATAACATTGAATTGAGTCTTGAATTGCATGGTGTGGTTTGTTTTATGTGGAACATCTGATGAAAATCCACTGTTCCACTTTCTATTAATGCCAGCTAGAATTATTTCAGTTATTCGGTGTTAGAATAATTGTTTGGATCAGGAAAGCATAAATAATAATCAGAGCATGAAAAGAAGAAGAAAGAGAAGTAATTCATAAATGTCATCGCACTTTGTCAACATACCTGGTGCCAGATTCCAAAGGCTGAGTTGAGTTAAGGGAGTTTCCGCACAAATGACAACTTGGACGAGATAACAGTCTCGGGTATTAAGAGAAAAGTTGCCATTTACAATATATTTTGAAGGAAGACTAGTTACGATAAAGTAAACGTCAAGGGTGTTGAGATGACAATTAGGGATTATATGCTGTTCTGGAGGGTAGAAACAGTTCTTTTAGTCAAGAGTAGCCCAAGAGAATGTTATTAGTATGGCAGATTGTCACTATCACTATCGAATGTTCTGTAGATTATGAGAAATTAAAATTTTTGAAGACTTAGATAGACGCCCAGTTATATTTACATTAGTGCAAAAAAGGCACTATCTAGAAAATAAGTAAATTTTGCTTTTAATGAAAATAAATATTATTTTAATGGCTAATATAGCCTACTTTCGTTAAAAGTGTCCCTTTTTTACAGCGTCATTGGCTTTTTACCCAAATTTTATGGCATTACTGAAGTGTTATAAAACTAGTATATGAAGAATAATATAGGAGAAAAATTCGGACATACCTTTTTTCATGTTGTTTTCTGTCTCCTTATCCTAGCGATGTGTATTTGTCTGCTGTTAAGCTGTTAAACGAAGAGTGTTTTTTGGGAAAGTGGGGTAAGGTAATGTGGGGGATATTATTTGGAAAAAACCCGGGTATTTATTATGTGTAATATTATTATTATTAAGGGTGGGTACAGAGCGTTTGGGAGGGGGTGAGAGAAGAATCAGAAGATAGAAATTATTTTGGGGAAGAGGAAGGATTGATGGGAAAAAGTCAGGGGTTGGAGCCTCCACTTCCCCAAAGAGTTTCGAAGACGACGCCTGTCGAAACGGCTCACACACCGTTAGTGCCACTCCTGACGTTATCCCATAAATATCTCCTCTTCCCCAAAATAATTTCTGTTTTCAGATCCTTCTCTTACCCCGTCCCCTTCCAAACGCTCTGTACTCACCCTTAATAATAATATTATTATACATATAAAAAAATCGGGTTTTTTCAAATAATTCTACCACATTACTTTACCCCCAATTTCCGAAAAAAAATCCCCATCCTTTAACAGCTTAACAGCAGATGACTGCACATCGCCAGGATAAGTAGAGAGAAAACAACATTCAAAAAAAGGTATGTCCAAATTTTCCTCCTATATTATTCTTCATATACTAGTTTTATAACACTTCAGTAATTCCCTTGGGTAAAAAGCCAATGACGTTGTAAAAAAGGGAGGACACTTTTAATGAAAGTAGGCTATATTAGCCATTTAAGACAATAGTTTATTTCAGAGGAGTAACATGGGAATTTCCCCAGAAATAATACCGAAAATAAATAAATTTATAAAAGGTCACAAAACTTCACCACACATAATTGTAGAGTACACAAACAGAAGGCGCTAACGTTATCATAAATTTGTGATTGTAGTGGCATTGTTAAAACTACTTCAAAAGAATATTGCACTTACTATTGTGATGAGTAATATTCATAGCGAGATATTTAGTAAATGAATTTGCAAGAAAAAAAATGTGTGATCCGTAATGTGAAGAGAAAAAAGAAAGAGCCACCTATAGATAATTAAAACTTCTTGTTATCAGTGCAAAACAAAAAGATTGCCACGTACAAAGTGATATGTTGTAGAACCAGCAAGTTCGGCTAAATTACACGTACGTTAGTGGACAGTAACTGTAAAGACCGTAATATATTATTATTATTATTATTATTATTATTCGTGACACTTCCAAGGAGTCCGTAGACTCATCGCGGGGGGACACCTACAATTCTTCGTCTTCAGCACTACATATTATTCAGAAAAATAATATAAATACATTTTAATGACAAATATGCTTCCTTTAAAATAGGCAAGTCTTCTGAAATTCTGTCAAGTGTCAAGGGAAAATAATATCGTTGTTACCTTCATATTATTGCAATGTTACTCTCCAAGGACGATGTTTAATCGTCCTTGGTGCCAACTCCAATTACATCACAAATTGTTATAATAATTGTACAGTATTTGCAAATCTACACGAGACATTTCAACACTTATAAACAATATAATTTATAGATATGATTTGTTTTGTTTATTATTATTATTATTATTATTATTATTATTATTATTATTATTATTAACCCTGGAAAAACAAAGCTAATGATATTCAAAAACCCCCAAACCCTGCCCATAGAAACTAAATATCTCACTATCAAACATTCATCCTCCTATACACAAAGTGCAGAACCTAAAATCACAACCATCACACAGGTGAAAACAACACGCTATCTTGGACTTCACTTCGATGCAGATCAAAGGTGGAATAGCCATACAAACTACCTACATACCAAGCTTAGGATAATAGCAAGCAAACTATACAGATTAAAAGACATTGCCCCAACCCACATAAAAATACTAATCTATAAAGCATTATGTGAAAACATTTTAAGATATGCAATCACATCATATGCATTCTGCGCAGACTACAGACTTAACAGGCTACAATGGTTGCAAGATAAAATGATAAAACTGATATTCTGGGAACAACCCACTCTTATGCAGGAAGCATGGACAAAACACAAAATATTTAAGGTGAAACACTTACGCCACTACACAGTCATGTTAAAACACTACTACAGCCCAACATATAGAGTAACCAGAACAACATATCAAATAACAAGACCAGAGTCAACAAACTACATAACATATAAGTACAACAATCAACACGGCAAAGCCACCCGAAACTTCTACGTACCTGACATGATAAACAAACTGCCGTTCGACAACAGAAACCTAGGAACATACAGAAAGCTGAAACAGGCACTATATAAATATTATAGCGAGAATGAAAATTAGAGCAATTCCTGTTTCTCTCTCCCCCACCACACATACACACACACAAACCTACGACAACCCCCCCTCTCAAAAAACTACCACTACAAGAACACAAAGAAGCAAACACACCATGTCTAAATCCAACCCTATTTGCACAAAAAAAAAGTTAAACTGTAATAGCAGTCGAAGTCTTTCAAGCACGTACCAACAAACAGTAAAATTAACACCTGGCTTGTGACCACTATAGGAACACAACCATGAAACCACCACCCTCTGTCATCTATTATCTTCCTCAGATAAGCTCTGCTAAGCTTCGAGGAAGAAAATTACTAACTTGCAAGTATCTGTTATACATACTTGTAATGCGTTATAAATATAATATACATATAATTACTACAGCAACTATGTATGCAATTCATCTGAGACATAAAAAAAAAAAAAATTCTGTATAATCCTTATTGTAAATACTGTAAATATTATTATTGTATGTAACTTATACTGAGACATAAAAAAATGTAAAAAAAAAAAAAAAATTATTATTATTATTATTATTGAATTGTGTGTGTATGCTGCATTACTGCATTGTATTGTGTGCACATTGGTGCCAATCCATATTTAGCTAGTTTAAAAAAAATGTATATTCATATTTATAAAATGTACTCTGCATTTTGTATATCGAATTTTTCGTACTGTACAGAAAAGATAATATGTGTTTCATTGTGTGTGTGCAGATACTCTGTGTGATAGTAAACCTTATCATTTTCATTGTAAAAACAAATAAGTCGTTTATAAAAAAAAAAAAAAAAAAAAAATTATTATTATTATTATTATTATTATTATTTATTCTGAAATCAATATCAGAATGGAAACAACTGACAATCCCCAAAAAAGGACTATGTATTCTCCACATCAACATCAGAAGCATTCAAAAATACTGGCTGACCCTGCAAGCTTATCTGAAGGAAGATATAGACGAAATAGACATTTTAATACTGACTGAAGTATCTACGAGAAACGAAGAGGCATCCTCCTACCAAATGCCACACTTCCAACAACACAAACACTGCAGACAAACAAAACGAGGAGGTGGTATAATAATATTTACCAAACATAAACTAGAAGTAACAGAAATAAACTATAAATTAGAATACGCAGAAAACATATGCATCGAAATTAAAAACATCAAACAAGAAAACTCCCTGATATTAAACGCAATATACAGACCACCCAACTTAAGCACCACAAAATTCCTAGAAGAACTAAACAGATGGCTTTCAGCCACGAAAGTAGGCACCTCAAAATACTTGATAATAATAGGAGACATTAATATAAACATTAGAAACATAAATAACAACACAGAACAATACCTAGACTTATTATCGGCATATAACATAACCCCATCCATACAGTCGTATACACGAGAAGAGATAGTCGGAAACACAACAACCTCAACCTGCATTGATCATATAAATATAAGGGCCCCTCCTAACAGCCACACAGCAGCCATCATAACATGCAAACTAGCAGACCATTATTTCACAGCATTACAGTTACACACTGAACCAGAACCCATAAAAATCACTGAGACTACAAAACAGTATCATAGCATTGTAAACGAAGCAATAGTGAACGATGAAATCAGAAAAACAGACTGCATGCAGATAGCATCTTTAGACTCTGCTGAAGCTGTATATAATAATCTTAAACTTGCATTTAACAAAATATACAACAAAGCATTAACAAAAATAAAAATACGCCCCCAAACGAAACAAAATCCATGGATAACAGACAACATACTAACAGACATACAAAGAAAAGATGCCCTATGGAAACAACTTAAGAAGTCACCGAACAATATCGCTTTAAAAGCTGAATACAAAAGAAAACGGAATCTCCTAACAACCCAGATTCGAACGGCAAAAAGAAACTATTACAGCAACAAATTAACAACAGCACAGAAGGAAACCTGGCACCTGATTAATGAAATGCTGGACAATATACACAGAACCACTGCCACAGAAACAATAAAACACAGCTTTGCCTGCGACCCCAAATCCCTCAAACAGTTGGCAAACAACTTTAATCAGCACTTCGAGAACTCTGTCCAAAATCTACAAGAAACAACCTTTCCTCACACATACGAACATTCTCCACTAGGTCCACGTGCAACCCAGTCGATGTGGTTCCCCACAGTAACAAAAGAAGAACTATCACTGGCAATTCAACAAATAAATCCTAAAAAAGGACCGGGGATAGACGGAATCCGACCAAAAGACATCAAGAAACACTCAACCGACCTACTTCCAGTTATACAAAAACTGTTAAATAAAATCTTCGAAACGGGACACATACCTGAAACACTGAAGACTGCATTAATCACACCCATACACAAACAGGGAAAAAGAAACATAATAAGTAATTACAGACCTATCGCCACACTGCCTGTAATCAACCAAATCATGGAGCGCATTGTACATCAGAAACTCTCCACATACGTTAAAAAATTTCAAATCATACCCAAAACACAATATGGCTTTCAAAAAAATAAAGGAACAGCAACACTCCTGGAAGATTTCACAGATCTAATAAACGCTGCATTGGATAAAAACAGAATAACATTAGTGGTATTCATTGACGTAACAAAAGCATTTGACACACTAACACATAAAACCTTGTTAACGAAACTTACCCATATCGGAATTGGAGGTCGTCTACTCCAGTGGTTTAAAGCATACACGAAAAACAGAAAGCACATCACACGTATAGGATCAGCACACAGCCAAGAGGTACATGTAACCTGTGGAGTACCGCAAGGAGCTGTCCTATCTACCATTCTATTTAACATATACACACACGACATAAGCCAACTCCCCCTAAAAAGTAAAATCTTCCAGTATGCAGAAGACACTGCCATAGTATCCATTCACAACACTGCAAAAATCGCTTACAAAAATATGCAACACGACATCAATCAAATCACTAACTGGTTAACCGAAAACGGCATATATATAAACCCTGGAAAAACAAAGCTAATGATATTCAAAAACCCCCAAACCCTGCCCATAGAAACTAAATATCTCACTATCAAACATTCATCCTCCTATACACAAAGTGCAGAACCTAAAATCACAACCATCACACAGGTGAAAACAACACGCTACCTTGGAGTTCACTTCGATGCAGATCAAAGTTGGAATAGCCATACAAACTACCTACATACCAAGCTTAGGATAATAGCAAGCAAACTATACAGATTAAAAGATATTGCCCCAACCCACATAAAAATACTAATCTATAAAGCATTAAGTGAAAACATTTTAAGATATGCAATCACATCATACGCATTCTGCGCAGACTACAGACGTAACAGGCTACAATGGTTGCAAGATAAAATGATAAAACTGATATTCTGGGAACAACCCACTCTTATGCAGGAAGCATGGACAAAACACAAAATATTTAAGGTGAAACACTTACGCCACTACACAGTCATGTTAAAACACTACTACAGCCCAACATATAGAGTAACCAGAACAACATATCAAATAACAAGACCACAGTCAACAAACTACATAACATATAAGTACAACAATCAACACGGCAAAGCCACCCGAAACTTCTACGTACCTGACATGATAAACAAACTGCCGTTCGACAACAGAAACCTAGGAACATACAGAAAGCTGAAACAGGCACTATATAAATATTATAGCGAGAATGAAAATTAGAGCAATTCCTGTTTCTCTCTCCCCCACCACACATACACACACACACAAACCTACGACAACCCCCCTCCCAAAAAACTATCCCTACAAGAACACAAAGAAACAAACACACCATGTCTAAACACCATGTCTATTTGCACACAAAAAAAAGAGTTAAACTGTAATAGCAGGCGAAGTCTTTCAAGCACGTACCAACAAACAGTAAAATCAACACCTGGCTTGTGACCACTATAGGAACACAACAATGAAACCACCACCCTCTGTCATCTATTATCTTCCTCAGATAAGCTCTGCTAAGCTTCGAGGAAGAAAATTACTAACTTGCAAGTATCTGTTATACACACTTGTAATGCATTATAAATATTATATACATATAATTACTACAGCAACTATGTATGCAATTCATCTGAGACATAAAAAAAAAAATATGTATAATCCTTATTGTAAATACTGTAAATATTATTATTGTATGTAACTTATACTGAGACATAATAAAAAAAAATTATAATAATAATAATAATAATAATAATAATAATAATAATAATAATCATCATCATCATCAGCATCATCATCATCATCATCATCATCATTCCACCTGGAGGTCAAAACTCATTAAGGCTTGTTTTACAATAAACGTGTTTATAGTTATTTTTGAAACAGGTTTTGAACATTTCCATAACAGTTATTTTTGTTATGGAAATTATTTGTAAAAAATATTTAATGACAATAAAGTGGAGACTGAGGAAATGTTTCCTTAGGCTCCACTTTGGTACTACTGAAATGTAATTCAAAACTAATTCTTAGTATTGACTGCATACAAACTTTTTAAATCTCTATTACAGATTAAAAAAAAAATCTACTTCTTCACTACTTCTCCAAATGAGCATTAGAGTAACCGACTTTAAGAAAGATGGGTTTAAATTTTCAATACAAACACATAGTAGTAACTAAAGTAAGAATATTTGTGCAATGAATTCTTACCTCATATTCCATTTTCATGACGACAAAACGACAAACTCGAGCCAAACCAAATCGAAAAGCCTTTGCAAATTGCCCGATTACAACAGTGATGAAAAAAGTCACTCATATTCAAATAATAAAGATATCTTCAGTTCCGTCACATTTTTACAACTGATTAATACACACATAAAACTATTAATTATCTTCAGTTGTTAAGGTGACGCCATTCAAAGATATACACATATATCAATATAACGAGCGCGTAATTGTGTATAACTCTATAATAACGAAGTAAACAAGTACCCAGAGCCCTCTGCTGGTTTAATGATAAACTCCTTTCATTAAAATCTAAATATACATATTTGGCAGTGCAACATGTTTTCATAAATTTTAAAATCAGAAGACTTACCAGTGTATAAGTAAAATCCTTTATTTATTTATTTTTTTCTAAATCATACGTTAACTAAACAAAAAAAAAAGAAATTTTAGAAATAAACCCGACAGGTAACGATATTATACACATATCGGATTGAAATTATGAATCAGCAAAGGCCTTTTATTCTCCACAAGGAGTAAAAGGCATTAGCGGATTTAAATTATTTTTGATTCAACCAACTTTATCTTAACTTGAACCGAAATGATTATATTATGGAATACCACAAGAAACATGTTACGAGAATCGAACTTATTAGAAAAATTACTTTAGAAATTTACTTTCCCTATTCAGTTGCAAAATAAGAAAAGAAAATTCATGATAAGAACGAAGGAAACTTTATTTAGCTGTTATGTGACAACCTTCTCATGCAGAATGTGAAAGAAGCAACTCGTGAACATAGAGTGTTAGATTTGCTCATAGCGTCAACAGGTGTCAGATAAGGTCGTGACTATTTTATCACCAGTTAGTGACAGTAACAGTGAACATGCAGTACTGACGGGAAGTAGCCATTCATACGGATGTTCCAATCAGATTATTTGATGAACTAGAAATCTGGAAATTATGACAAACTCAGGAAAATACTATCTTTGGTTCTATGGTATCAGTTGTAGAGTGGGACGGATATCAGCAGCGCGTGTGATGCTTTGAAAAGATGCTTAAAGGATACGGTATGTGAATGCGTTTCAAGAATTCGAAGAACGAATAGAATGGTTGTGCAATCTAATTAAACAAGAGATCCATAAGAAGTAGATAACGTGGAAGAAATATCGTGAGAATAAGAGTGAGAGTAGTTATGAAATATATAAAGCACAGGCCAGAAAAGTCATATATTGTAGAGAAAGCTAGTTTGAATTATGAAAAGAAACTGAGTGCATAGTTTAAAGGTAACCCAAAACAATTTTAATCTTATGCTGCAACTAAAAGAAAGAATGCAGAAGAATAACTTCAGTAAATGGAAACGACACCCTAGAATCAGAAGCAGATGAGGTAGTTCATATAAAGAGGGCTTACTTCACCAAGATCTATCAACCTGGCGTATGTAACATAGCACAGAATTACTGATACATTTGATGAAGATATAAAGATGCATGAGAATGAGGTTCCAAAACTGTTGCATAACCTGTATAGCAATTCGGCAAGATGGGATATCAGCATGTTTGCTAAAGGAATGTTCAGCCGAACTGGCTATGCCCTTTACATATTTATATAATTTGTTTCTAAGTTCAAGAAAGATTCAACAGGAATGGAGAAAATATATGATATTCCCATTGATTAAGGGTGGTGCAAAGATTCATGTGTCTAACAATCGACCTATCAATATCTCTGGAGAAAGTGTAAAGATTTTAGAGCAGTTCAAAATAACTCACAAGCAGAAATTGGTAGACAAAGAATATTGCAAGGAACAACATCGGTTTACTAAAGGGAGGTCATGTCTAAGCAGTTTGCTCATATTTCATAATAATGTTAAGTTGTATAAATAAGAATTGATACACTATGATACTGTTGGACATTGCTAAGGTACTTAATAAGATACCACATCAAAGGCTATTGCATGAACTAGAGAATATGGGATTGGGATATAAACTACTGCCTTGGATACGAGGATGGCTGATGGACAGGTATCAGAAAGTGGTATATGGAGGATGTCAATCTGACAGATTTAAGGTGACAAGTGGTGTACCAAAGGACGAGTCCTTAGTCCATCAGACTGAAGTAAAAGTTTGTGTGAAGTGAAGAAAGTGGGAAAGGGTAATAGAGATTTTTCTCTCATAGAACCCGTTGGTAAGTCGAACAGCTTGCCAGTTGAAGTAATGGGTTCATCTAATGTTAATGAGTTTAAGAGACGGTATGACAGCTGGTGTGGGTGTATGGCCTCCCTGAACGAGTCCTTGACTTTAATTTAATATATATATATAAAGAAAACAATCATTCAGATTTGAAGACTATAGCGAAGCTAGCCTCGACCCTTAGTTAATCAGATAATCTTCGGTCCAAGATTATTAGTGAGTTTTATTGGCAATTGTGGAGATTATTACTGCAGATAACTACTGCCACTTTCTGGTCATAGGACACACTGAATTAGTGTGTTATCATTACATTATTACAGCAATCTTCCCCATCCAACACACAAGAAACTTTTGTTTTTCATTAAGGAAAACTTAAGAAAATAAAAGAAATATTGAAAATAAAAACATGACATGAGATATTCATTCTGAAGCTATTCCTGTCAATGGTCGTTTCACAAAGTCCATACAAAATATACGAGTTATAATACATAGTTGAAAGGATATTAGCAATAGTTCTGCCATACTCAAGAGCAAATATCACATCGTCTTCGACTATTCACTACCATTGATTATTTGTTAAGCATAAATAATAATATATTTGTTTTTGATGAATTCATATTGAAAGAAGTCACCCATCCCTTTTAGACTGGTGTATCCTCCTCGCTATACGCATATAACAACTCCTGCCCGATTCGAATGATTTTGATTAAATTATTGCAGTTATAATCATCACTGAACTTTTTTACCATCTCAATTTCGATTTGTTTTAAATGGACAATTTTAATTACCAAAATTAGGTAAAAGTAATCCTAAGTGGCAATATATATATGTGTGTGTGTGTGTGTGTGTGTGTGTGTGTGTGTGTGTGTGTGTGTGTGTGTGTGTGTGTGTGTGTGTGTGTGTGTGTGTGTGTGTGTGTGTGTGTGTGTGTGTGTGTGTGTGTGTGTGTATTAAAGCAATAGTAAAAAGAGTAAGTCGGAAAGGGCTCTTGATTTCAACTGCTGTGATACTTAGGTCACAGTGTGAGGCCACAATTTCGCTTATTACACACCTGATCTGACTTGAAAAAGTTACATATTCGGTCTCTAGATCAGTATCGCCTGATTTCCAAACTTTTATCCCACGCGCAATCCAAAATTATAGTTTGTTACTCAAAAACGTCTATTAATGGTATGTTGTAATTAGAGAGTGTTAGAAATAACTGGCAAAATGAAGAATATTTGAGCTTTAGTTGATAATAAAGTCAGCATTATGTGGTCTTTGACTGTAATTCTAAATTTAAGAGTCCCACCACAACAGAAAAATGCACCTCTTCTGCCAAATCATTCCAATGACTGTTTTTCAATAAAACGTTTTTGAAATATAACAAAAGCTGTATGTTTTAGATAATTCTATGTAAACGTCTT
The DNA here is from genome assembly GCF_054136105.1 of Typopeltis vanoorti. Classification (NCBI taxonomy): domain Eukaryota; kingdom Metazoa; phylum Arthropoda; class Arachnida; order Uropygi; family Thelyphonidae; genus Typopeltis; species Typopeltis vanoorti. The sequence goes on along the minus strand of NC_143559.1, from coordinate 23,585,567 downwards.
ATTTCAGGTGCTTCATCAGGAATTGGAGCAAGCACAGCTGTTCATTTCGCATCGTTAGGAAGTTGTGTGTCACTAACCGGACGCGATGTTGACAGACTGAAGAAAACTGCTGAAGATTGTGAAAAGGCTGGATTGTCCGATGAAAAGGTTTACATAATTTAATGAGTTTTCAGTTAGATTTGATGTGTAAGTTACCGCAACACGATAAATGAGTTCTGAAAAGTTTCTTTATAGCGCCATTTTGCGTTTTCTTAAATGCACAAATATCATCAGACAATTCGATGAATTTTTATTACCTGCCTTGTTCTATCGTCCGAGATTATTTTAGTCGTAAAGCTCATTCTACACTTTTAGAAACACTGACCTTGTGAATACTGTCTCCAACCAACAAGCTGTAGAATCAAATCTTACTGTAAACATTGATGTTTGCGAATGTTTATAAATGACAAATCAAATTCACCTGACAATTAAAAAGAGTAGAGGGTGCTCTTACTTATAAACATTCACAATAGAGAATACTCCTGCTTATGAGAAACTCAGAATTCCATTTTGACCTGTAGAGAGTAGGGATGAGAATCACACATTAAAATAAGAGAGTGCAATTTATAAATATCAATATACTGTATATTTTAGATCGAAATAAATGTCAACTCTAATTCCACCTTCAATTACAGTAGCCTGTTATTGATACATAAAACTGACTGCATGTATTTCCTTTAAAGGATCTTTTGGCTTCTATGAGATTTTAAAGACTTTTTTTTTACTTTTTTTTAAAGTCAAAGAGGCAATTGTATTTTATAAATTCAAAAATAAATATAAAAGTAATTGGTACACCATATTTAACTCATAAATGTGTCATTCTCCATAATATTTTGTAACATTTTTATCACCTGCATTAGTCACGCTAAATTCATAACTAGGTATTTATTAAAGAGATGTGAGAAGGCACATCACTTTTTTCTACAGAAGTTCTGTAAAAAAATCTTGCCCATTAATTTACTTGTTTAATGAAACAATTTAACAAGACATTCGTGAAATGTGTATGTTTACGTACTGTAATCCATAACTTATAAGCACGGGTAAAACTTTTATAACCCGACATCTCTTTCGTGCTTAATTATACTTAACAGTGAATAAATTTGTTTTTACAACTTTTTAAATCACTGGTGCTAATTGAGATCGAATACCTTTCAGGTGTGTGTAATACCAGGGGACGCAGGAAAAGAAGATGATATCAAAGACATCATGAAAAAGACAATTGAAAAATTTGGCAAACTGGATGTTTTGGTAAATTATTAGGATTTTTAATTATTACATTCTTTAGATTCTTGCATTACTTAAAATATAATTCATTATGCTTGCCTCCTCAGGGCTATCCCGCCCGAATAAGACCTAAATTCAATTCTAGTCGCCGACTTGAGAAAAGTTTCTTTATACGACAGGTTCCTGAGATAATTGATCTCCTGCACGATTAAGTGGGGTTTTCTCCCGGAAACTCCAGTTGTTCATACCGTAAAACTAGAAAATTGACCGAGAACATATACATTTTAAGACAATAACATATCGTGTTAGTGTTAAGTACTACGAGGATGGCAGCACTTGTTTGCCACACTCTTGACTGGATGCCACTTAAAATATGTGATAAACTTGGGCCAGTTGTCTCTGATTGGCTACTTTGAAGATTGAATGGGCAGCTCATTGAGCTGCCCATTCAATCGTCAAAAGTTAGATATAGCCTAAAATCCGCCTCGCCTACTCGCTATAAGGGAATTAAAGGCGTTAGCTAATTTTTTTTGTTTTCGATTTACTGAAATTTATTTCTTGCATTTAATAAAATTTGATTTTCATGCAATTATGAACTAATTGGACATCACCGAACCGTTGAAATTTAATTCCATTTTTTTTCTAAAATTCACACATCATCCTAATCAGTGTCTTTATCGGAAACAGACTTGGAGTACAGATAATTCTCGATCAGTGTCATTGTGCTAAAGTGGGAAAGAAAGGCGACGTAGCATGTCAGTTCTTGGACTCTTTTTTCAAGAAATCGGGATTAGGATTCTAACCTTTAGGACTTACAAACACGCACACACAAGGCTAATTCTACATTGTGAACACGTGCAACTTTGTAAGGTCCTTTAAATATATATGAATTGCAGTGTAATACTATTTGTATATTTTGCTACTTGAGAATTTAAAAATGCGTTTCATAGTTGATTAAGCGTTACTTTATTTTATAACATATAATACAATCACGTGTATTATATGTTATAAATTCTATAAAATCTGGTCATTTATTTGGTCTCTTTTGACTAAAGGTGAGTTAGCCGGTCTCATACTGAAGGAGAAGGTTTTCTCTCCCGGAAACTAGGATTTTACGTCCCTTAGAACAGGCAAACCGGCCCTGAACACACTGACAGTGGACACACTGGGAGGCATAGGGTTAACTACCTTATCCTCTAGTAAGGTTGCGGTTACAAGAATATGTACCTCGACACCGTAATAGGTAGAAGAGGGGAAGATTAAGAAAGAAAGACAGATATTAGGAACAATAAACGAAAGGAAACATAAATTATCATTTTTTTTAAATGGTGCAAAACTGAAGGCGATGATAGGAATCTGATACACTTGTAAACATTAAAGGGGAGAGTTTTGTTGTAACATGAAGTAAGAACAATCAAGTAAGAGTGCTTTCCAAGAGCATTGATTGCGTTAGCGATAGTTTCATTTTATAATGTATTAAAAATATCCTAGGCTGGTGACATTAACTGTAGATTGCCACACTGCTTTTGAGGATAATTCAAAGTAAATATATTTTGGCTTCATGCGGTATCTAATCTTCTTCTTCTTCTTCTTCTTAAGCTTCCACGAACCATTAAAATTCTTAATTGTGGACTTCACAACCGCGACCGTCTCTATTAAAAGGTGGTTAGCCGTATGCCTCCCGGTGTGTCCTATGTCTGTAGATGCGTGTGTTCACGGGGATGGTGTGCCTGTTCTGGGCACCCGGAGTTTCTGAGTGAAAAATCCCCCTACCTCCGGCTTTTTTGAGACCGGCTAACTCACCTTTAATTGGAAGAGACCAGCTAAAGAGCTAAAGGCTCCTCACCTCTGAGGTTCTCTGAGGCATCTACTGCTCACAAAAAATATTGCGATATCGAAAATATACCTCCAGCTGCATTGAAAAGAAAGATTGCTTCTAAAATATTTGAATATCGTAATCACCCCTTTAAAACAGCCTACTTCAAAAACTTGAGTGCACTGCTAATCATGTTTGACGACACGGGTCCAAGAATAACAGTACCAAAATGATATAAAATGTAAAGAATTTCTGTTAGCTATTGCTGATGTCTTTAAACAAGAATTAGTTTAAAGAAATGAAATACCCCAATTGAGTGAGTCTACTTATTTTACAAATATCTGAAATCTAAAGGAATTTGTCTTTTGTTTGCTAAAATGTTTTGGTGAAAATGAATCAGAAATTGCCAAAGTTCTCTTCATATTTTTGTGCATTTACCTGGCCTGAAGAAGATACTGGGAAAGAAAAAATTAAGATTTTAAATCACCGTCAATAAATTTGATGAGAGGAGGATGCTATGTGCTCAAAGAGTGAGTGTGGAAAATCATTTAAGTAATACAAAATGAATGAATAAATAAGGATAGGTTTCCAGTCATTCAAAACTTCAAAATGGTGGCTATTATACCAGTCATGTACATCATTATATGAATGAGGTTTTAGTCTGAATATAATAAAAAGGAAACTCAGATCGTCAGTGAATCTCTCCACTATTAATGATTTGTTGATGATACATGGGAATGGCGTTTCCATGTTTATTCCTGACAAATCAGTGGATAAGTCCAATTTTGCATCCAGTAAAAGACACATCAGTGGACATAAGAAGCCGTTATGAATGGACATATGAAAGAATGTATTACTTTTCTTTGTCATCATAATATTTCCAGTTTTTAAAACATAATCTATAAAAATATTAATATAAATTAAACAATAGGCTAATGATTTTTTTTTCTTTGGCAAGAATTGAACTTCTCCCTCATTCTTCAGAATGTTAGTTTTAAACGGGCTCGCCTACTCTCTACAGGAAAATGAAAGCCTTTAGAAGATTTTGCGGAAGTAGAATTAAGCTGCAATTCAGGAGTTTTGCTTATGAATGCTACAAATGCTATTATCTTTATCATGATCTAATAAATGACATGATCCCATAATGATCATAATCACAAGCTTGTGAATGGCATGATCTCATAATGATCATAATCGCACGATCTGATAAATGCCACATGAACTTATAAAGATCATAGTAACTGACTAAATTATTTTTTAAGATATTGTCGTAATAATTATGTGTTTGCCTTTATACGAACAGTAGCTTTATATAATTTATGGTTAAGTGATGTGCAACAAATAACAACAGAAATATCACTATAATATATGAACAGTGTCATTAACGAAATATTTGTGTTTCTTTAAAGGTAAACAATGCAGCAATGGTAACTAACAAACCGATTGTAGACACGACCATGGAGGAATACGATCAAATAATGAACGTAAATATTCGTTCCGTGTATCAGTTGATCAAACTGGCTATTCCACACTTGGAAAAGACAAAAGGTATGTAAGAGATTCGTTCATAAAATTCTAAAGAGGTCATATTTTCAAATGGCTTACTTTGAATTTTCAATTTTAATTCATCGGTTAATCGCATTTTGTAACGTTGTATAAACTTTTCATGAGTTTATTACCTATCAAATTATGAGAAACCTAATGAAACTTGAATGTCGTCGTGAATTTAAAATCTACAAAGACAGATATCCGATATACATTTTCTTCTATGCTGTAAGTGGAGAAGCATAGTGAAAGGTATCCGACGAACAAGCTTTTATTTAACATTTTAAATGTGTATTTGGATTCCATGATTATTTTATCACATTGAGAATATCCTACCAATAATATTCTGATATTTAAATATTTACATCTCAACAAGCTGCAGCTGAACGTGTACACTCTAAGATATTCACCCTTTTAATTATATTGCAGGTGCGATCGTCAATGTATCCAGCGTAGCTTCAATTAGAGCAGTAAGTATTGACTTTATTATCAAAAATCAGATAAATTGAAAAATGCAATTTATGAAATTGCTAAAATTAGTAAACATTTAAAGTGATTGAATATGGTTAAAAATCAGAAAAGAGGACACGAAAGCGAGTCAACTGGGTGTGCGATCAGTCAGCAGCTGTTGGGTTTGCTTGGGTTTGCTCCTCTGAATTATTTCTTTGCTACGAAAGAAGAAAGACTTACAAAAAACACCTGATGCTGTCAGCTAGTCTGAATTTGAACTCGAACTGCCTTAGTTTGGGGCCATTTTATCTCTATCACCCATATGAGTTGCAATTCCTCGTACATTGTCACCATTCTGGTCATGTTAACGTGCGCCTTCGGTGAAATTATCACATTATGATAATTTTACATTGTGTGAAATTATATGCATTTTAGTAACTTACTTAAAAGGTGAATCCAGAGTCATTCTGAGACCTGTGGGATTGTTTATACACACTCTTGAAGAAGAAGAATATCTAAATAATTAAAAAAAATAGTAAACAAAATATCTTGTAAATAACCTCATATTTGTGACGATCTACCGACTATCGTCACAGGTTTGGTGGATGTAAATTGCAGAACCTGATAATTGGCGCAGGAGGGGTGATATGATTGAGATATAAATTGTCAAAAGGAGCTTACGAGATAAATACCCAGGATATTTTTCAAAGGATTGAAAGAAGGAAGGGGATCGAGAAAAGTAGTCATTCTTGATTTTACATAATGGTGTGGTGCATGAGAGAACGACGCATTCTAAAAAAAAATTATTCATATTATTTATACACAGTGTCCCAAAATTCACGCAAGATTTAAATTTAGCGCCATTTGTGCGGTAAAGTGTTGCCAACGAGAAAAAAAAAAAGACAGCGTGACAGCTGACTGTTCAGGGTTATTAAAAATGAAGCGCTACACGAATGAACAACGCATTTTCATGGATTATGGAACAACAACAAGTGGATGCTTATTTTTCGAACAAAATTATCTTCAGCGATGAGGCTCATTTTCATCTTGATGGCTTCGTTAATCGACAAAATTGTCGCATTTGGGGTTCAGAAAATCCACGAGTGATTGTTGAGAAACAAATGCATCCACAACGTGTCACTGTTTGGTGCGGATTTTGGGCTGGAGGCATCATCGGTCCATTCTTCTTCGAAAATGCGGCTGGTAAGGCAATAACAGTTAATGGTGCTCGCTATCGCGACATGATAATCCAGTTTTTTGTGCCTACATTGCAAGATATGGATGTGGACGACATGTGGTTTCAACAAGACGGTGCCACATGCCATACAGCCCGAGAAACAATTCAATTACTGCATGAGTCATTTCCTGGTCGTGTAATTTCCCGTTTTGGTGATAGGAATTGGCCGCCCAGATCATGTGACTTAACGCCGTTGGACTTTTTCTTTGGGGTTTTTTGAAGTCTAAGGTTTATGCCAACAAGCCCACGACCACCCACGCCTTGAAGGAGGAAATTGAGCGCTGTATCAACGAAATTCAGCCACATTTATGCAAAACGGTCATGGAAAATTTCGACAAAAGAGTGCGTATGTGCCAGCAAAGCCGTGGAGGCCATTTACCCGATATGCTATTCCATGCATAACCCTATACTGTATACTTTATGAATCAATAAGAAATTACAATTTTTAATTAAAAACCTATGTTTTCTATCAAAATTACTTCTTGCGTGAATTTTGGGACACCCCGTACATGCATGAGCAAGGATGTGCGTACAATTACACATATACTCGTATATCCACACACATCTACATTAAATATATTTATACATTTCATATACGTATACATTACATATGTATATGCATATAACAAGTACAATAAATTTAGCAGTCTATTCAACGTCTATTTTGTTCATCTTTCGAAGTCAATGTTTGGTTTATATGAAGATGTTTCATGTGCCATTAGAGTACATAATTAGATCACTAATGATATTTTATTAGATACACTTTAGTTTATATGCCTAATACCATTGTTAATTATTATTATTATCATATATACAAAGTATCGAAATATCTACAATTAAGGTATCATATTTAGTACATATCTGCTACATTTTAAATATACGTAATAATAATAATAATAATAATAATAATAATAATAATAATAATAATAATAATAATAATAATAATAATAATAATAATAATCACAATATTTTAGTAGTATAGTTATTATTTTGCTCACATCTTTCGAAGCCAATATTTGTTTATATAGTTTAGATGCCATTAGAGTATAGAATTAGAGTACTCGTTTTTTATTTTTTTAGCAGATACACTTTATAACGAGTAATTTCTTCAGTCCAATATAAGTATATGATTTTTTTTTTCTTCATGTGGCTACTTTAATATCAGGCATTATTTTTGCCAAATCTTGAGTACAGAGACCACAGAGATCTCGTTAGGGCATATAAAATTAGGTTCTTTATATTGTATGGAAGCTTATTTAATAGGTCTGATATATAGAACTGACGGGTTGCTTTTCCACATGCATTAATATAATTACTTGTGATGTATGTTATATGCTGAGTTCTGATTTGATATGGAATTATTACTGCTGTTCGATATTTTCTGGAAAAGTAGTGATTTAGCATGATAATGTAATGTCTAAGATTTTAAGAAATTTAATAGCCAGAAGTCGACTGTTGCTGGGTGTGTTGCTGGAGGAAAAGAGCAGTACTATTTAGGCACTCCTGAGCTGTCATCGGCCTGTTTTGTAATGAGTTTAGTTTTTTCATTAAGTCCTGTGATGCTGAATAATAGTAGTAGTTGTACTAGTAATAGGGCTTCAATTGTAGTCTAGTCTATTAACTGCTAGAAGAACTTTTTCGAAATCTTTCCTTGACTGATTCCCGAGTTAGTCGATCTCTGGCACGGACAAGAGAGTTTTTATCTAATGGAAATTGGGGTTTTTCGTCCGTAAACTCTAGAAAATCGACCGTAGAGCCCATCCTATTTCAGACAAGAACATACTGTGTGAGGATTAGGGATCACAAGATGGCGATACGTTAGCCATCTCTTCATCGGATGCCACTTATGATTATAAGTGGCATCCGATGTAGAGTCCTCATCCTCTGACTAATTATAATTAGTCAGAGGATGAGTTTCAATAGATCGCAGTATGGTGGCTGCTCTAAACCCAAACCAGTACCTGATCCTATGCGGACGATTTGGTACCTGTACGTCACACCTGACTGGTGCTGCGTAGAAAACAACGGCTGCATGATGTAAACCTATCGTACCTTAATAAGATGGTTAATGTGGGTTGAGGGTTTGAAATGTTACTCTAGAACCGACATAAAATCTTTTCAATCTCACTTCAAGCCTGTAATAGCGAGCATTGCTCAATACATTCGAACAGCCTAGTGGTCAATTAAATTTATTCTTCTTCAATCTTTTCGAACGCTATTTATTGTCTTACATCTTTTGTTTCGCAAGCCAACATCAAAGTTTAACATCTGAATATTTAGCGCTTATCAATCAGAATTTACATGGATGCTTAATTAAAATTTATCCTACGTTTCAAAACAAATGTTTATAATAATAATAATAATAATAATAATAATAATTATTATTATTATTATTATTATTATTAAAAAACCTCCATGAAGTCAAAGACTCATCGTGGAAGGTCCACTGTTATACATACAGTTTATCATACTGTGCCTTAAATATATTCACTGTCTCTGCACACACCACACTCTCCGGCAAAGCATTCCAATCATTCACCACTCTCCATGCAAAAAACCTGCTCCTCACTCCCTTGCTCGCACCCTCCTTATACAGCTTCCAGGAATGACCTCTTGTTCTCCTGCTATCCTCACCCATTCTGTGCGAAACCTCCCCGACGTTAATCTGGTAATAACCACTTAACAGCTTATATGTCTCAATCATATCCCCCCTCCTCCTTCTATCCACTAATTTCTGCAAATTGCATTTTGTCAATCTGTCTTCATACTCTACATTCCAGAGACCAGAAACCACCTTAGTCAATCGCCTCTGAACTTTTTCCAACGCAATTTCATCTTTTTGAAAACCAGGTAACCAGATCTGTGCACAGTAATCCATATGTGGCCTGATCAAAGCCTTATACAAAGGAACCATAACATCCTTACTTCTACAAGTCAATGTCCTCCGCATCATTCCCAATATCCGCTGTGTTGTCTTCACTATTTTAGTAACATGTCCCTGAAATTTGAGGTTCTTGTCTACAATCACTCCCAGATCTCTCATTTCCTCTACCTCTTCCAAGATATTCGCACCGATTGTGTACTTTACATCCCATCTCTGCTTCCCAAATTTCAAAACCTTACACTTTGAAACATTGAATTGACATCCCCACTTATTTACCCATTCAGACAATGTATTCAAGTCCTCTTGCAAAGCTACAGCATCCACACTACTTCTGATACCTCTGCCCAACTTTGCATCATCTGCAAACAACTGCACATCACCATTCAGACCTCTCCAGATATCATTTACATACAAATTAAACAGCAATGGATCCAAAACAGACCCTTGAGGTACACCACTAGTAACTTTCCTCTTCTCGGATATCGCTCCTCCATAGACAACACGCTGATACCTATCAGACAACCAATCTCCAATCCAGTGAACCAATCTACTGTTGAGCCTCATCCGTTCCAATTTAATTACCAGCTTGTTATGTGGCAATTTATCAAATGCTTTTGCAAAATCTAAATATACTACGGTATATGCAATACCCTTATCCAACGCATTTGTCACTTTATTATAAAAAGTAAGCAGGTTGCTAAAGCACGATTTTCCTTTAGTAAATCCATGCTGGCTACCAAAGAGTATTTTTCTGTTGTCAACCCAATTCTGAACTTTATTCCTGACTAACTTCTCTAATGCCTTGACCACAACTCCAGACACACAGACTGGTCTATAATTCAAAGCCTTACTCTTATCACCTCTCTTATAAATTGGAACAATTTTACCCTCTTTCCACTCTTTTGGAATTTGACCCAGTGAGAGACTCATGTTGAAAAGATATACAAAAGCTGTTGTTAACTCTCTGGCACATTCCTTCAAGACACGTGGTGAAATAGCATCAAGTCCCACAGCCTTATTTACATCAAGTCTATTCAATTCCTCATATACCTCCTGTTCACTTACTAACAGTTCCTCCTCCTCCTCCTCTCCCACCGCTTTCAAGTTCTGCATGATGTCACATTCACAAGAATGAAATACCTTTAGAAATTTTTCACTAAATATCTCAACTATATCCTCCGCAGCGGTAATCATTGCTCCGTTTTCACCAATCAATTCCATTCTACCATAATCATTCTTTCTTCTTCTGGCGACATATCGAAAAACCTCCTTAGGATTTTTTTTTTGGCCGCTTTAGCTAACTGCTGCTCATACTGCATTTTTGCTACCCTTATCAAGCTAGTCACCTTTCTCGCCTGCTCTTTGTACTTCTCATGCAACTGGTTGTTATATATACTCATTTTGTGTTTCTTCCATAATACCTTCTTCTTCCATATTGCATACCTTATGTCTTGATTCATCCATTTTACACCCACTCTGTTTACCCTCTTGACCCTTGGAATACACTCTGATATTGCCTCCACCAAATAGTTCTTGAGTATGGCCCAAGGAGCATTGATATCCTTTCCATCCAGTTCCTCTTTCCAATTTATTATCGCAAGCTGTTTCCTGAGCTTTTCGTAATTACCAGTCTTATAATTCCACACATATCCCTTTTTAACAGACGTCCTCGAATGACTGGTCACCCTGCATGTGATCACCTCGTGGTCACTCTCCCCAACTGGTGGAAGATTTGACACCTCATTTATAATAACATCATCTGATGAGATGATCAAATCCAATACTCTTGATCCTCGTGTACCCTCCGTAATTATCTTTCAGAAACTCCAAAAATTCATTTTCTTTACCCCCAGATGCAGTCTCTTGCTTCCAGTCTATATTACCATAATTAAAGTTGCCCATAATGATAACTCGTTTCTTGCTAGCTAGGCCAATTTGGCTATACATTTCCTTCTCATTACCCTCCATATTACCAGGTCTATAGCAACACCCAACTAAATATTTCGTCCTGTTAACTTCTACCTCATGCCATACGGCCTCAAATACTTTTATCTTAACTTTTATTTAAAAATGCATCCTACATGTTTAAATTAAAATGTGTTAATAATCTAGTAATTGTATATATATATATATATATATTTTTTTTTTTTTCTTTTATAGTTTCCCCTTGCCTCCGTGTATAGCATGACTAAAGCAGCTATGGATGCGCTCACCAGGTGTGCTGCTTTAGGTAATGTCCAACTATGTAATCGGAAATTAATCTTAGTTAGCAAAATAATGAAAATATAAGATTAAAACATATATATGATAATAAAAGTCAATAGCCATTTATTCTTAAAATAATAATAACTTCAAGATTATATAGAAGTAATTTTGTTTTAAACCACTTTCTGATTTAGTCTTGTGCTGATGCGTATTTTATATTCTAATTACAGCAAACGCTTCAGTTTGTATAACAGTTTACGATCTCTCTCTCTCTCTCTATCACACACACACACACACACACACACACACACACACACACACACACACACACACACACACACACACACACACACACACACACACACACACACACGTCAAATATTTGTTTAATTTAACTCTATTTACGACAGATTATAACAGTTCAATGCATGTTTTACTTTGAAACTAATGGTCCTTTTCGTTTTTTTTCTTCCAGAGTTGGGTCCTAAGAACATCCGTGTGAATGCAGTAAAGTAAGTTACATTTGCTATATTAAAATGTTACATAATACTCGATTATGTAACATTTGATTATACTCGATTATACCAATATTATCGTGGTAAGCTATGCACATCCCTCATTAATATATCGAAGAAGGAGAACAGAGTGCAGTCATTTGATTTTTGTGGAGTAAAATTGGATCAACCATCATTTACAGCACAACATCGCCACAGTATTTTCTCACAGCTACTGCATTCGAGTGAATTAGCATATTTAAAAAAAATTTAGAGGTCACTGATAAAGAACTATTAGTGTTCTGACAGCCTCCTGCAACAGGACACTTTCACCATAAAGAGTTTTGTAAATAGTCGCTTAAGTTCTGTACCTTCAGTACCGATAATGCCGTCAGTCCACATCAAACTGAATCAATGCAAGCTCTCCATAGATATAATAATCATAAAAAGAAAAAAAAAAAGAAGAAAAAAAAAACAGTAGCATGTAGTGGTTCAATTTTTCTTTTATTTCCCGTAACATGCCCAATCATCATGGGATGAATCTAAGCGATTTAAAATAAAAACTATTAGTTATATTCCAACTTATTCTCCTACAATAAATTAAAAACAATTAGATTGTGCTTCTTGCAAAATCCGTATTCCACTTCCTTTATTCACAGCTACTTTAAAAAATCCTATGTCTCAGAAATATCGTGAAGTTTTTTGTTCTTGATTGTTTGCACTAGACATTTATTGGACTTTTCGACTTTACGTACAAAAAAGTTTCTTGAGGATTTTGATTCTGAAGAAATATTCGAAATAATTTCCGATAATGGTTGTTTCTGAATAACGGTTCTTCTGGAATCAAAGAGAGTAAAAATTCGTCAGTGTGTTGTTCAAAATGCTAGTGTTTAGTAGCATTTGCTACTTAAACTGGCTTTTTTTTCTTTGGCTGGTCTTAGACAATAGCATAAGAGTTCACTCCTCCTCCTCCAGGAAAATACGAGTTTATTCCTCTTGAGAAATCTGGCTTTTTATTCCGCAAAGTAAACTCGCTAGAAAAATACACTCATTTAACAGACGTACACGGAATTTATAGCCATGGATGCAAATGAGTTGATACAAGCTTATCATTGGTGAGCAGAAAGAGAAGTATAGGGTTGACAGTGAAATGTATCTCGGTGGAATTAAAGAAATAGACAGACAAAGGAACTAGGCTGAAAAGATATGCATTCAAAATAAACACCATTAAAAAAAGCTTATAAAAAGTAGTTTTATTTATCAGCACTAACTGTTGTCAAGCATGACCTTGCTTAGCTAAATCCAGTCAAGATCAGATGTTGTCTTTCCTTCGTTTGCTTATTCATTAAACTTAAGTGAATTACGAAATCTTCGGTGTACCTTCAATAATTATACAGAATGTATTTGTATGTTTAAAAATATGTTTTAATTTCTCTATCATTCTTGAAATGCTTTGATTTCTTCATCATTTCTAAATTACTGATAATTCTACCCTTTCTATTTAAGATTCGCTATTATAGTGCTTCTTTACAAACGTAATCAAACATGGCACTTTTCAAGCCAACGGGACTTCCTATAAGTAAAGTAGTGGGCTAACACCAGCCTGTTAAAATCAGCCTTCATTCAAGACCTTTACTTATTCAAACAACTACTTGATGAAAGCTATTCAGTTTAAACATAAGTACAGTAGCTATAGCTACTCAACTGTTTATATTTTTAGAAATTATATTTAATGTATGTGTATCTATTTAGTTTGTTTTGCATATTTATTTGTCTTAAATTATTTTTTCTAAGATCAACTTTCTAAATGTATAATTTTTATCCTTTACAGTCCTGGACTTGTGGACACTCCATTAGGAAGAAGAAATCTTGATACTGAAGTATTAGCAGCCATCGAAGAGGTAGTATAAGAACTCATTCCCTCTATCTTTCGTAAATCATGTGAATCTCCTTATGCCATTATTCATTGAAATAGCGGTCTAAAGAGTGTTCAGCATTTGGCAGTGTTTAGCTTCCTGGAACTATCAAGCATCTTTAAAAAAAAAGTACATAATTAAACATTTGCTTCTTTTTATGCAGGAAATTAGAAATACAAAGTTTCCTAGCCAGAATCTAATATAAGTGACCCTTGACTTCTATAAATCTTATATATAGGTGACAGGAGAGGTTATTATTATCGCTAAATAGTGCTGTTATAGAAAACAAAAACAACACCCCCCCCCAAAAAAAAGAAAAGAAAGAAATACACTACTTGTATACTCCAGAGATTTCTAAAAATGCCCAAATCTATTCAAATATTATTTGACTACATTGCACTGAAAATAAAACGTGGAAGTGGTAACGGTGGACTGTAAGGTGCTAAATTGCTAAAGGCTAACGGCTTTAGCAATCGATAAAGAGTTTATCCCACATTTATTTACTGACGTGTCGAAGATTCATAATTTAACATGAATTAGCGATTTAATAAAATCAGTTTTGTATTCATTTGATTAACGTGTACTCATTTATATTATCCAAAATAAATTTCACAAGAAAAAGTGAATAACTTAGAAGGGTTCAAAGTCCTAACTAGATCTTAGCTCTAATATTCATATGAGTAATATTTGGTTATTTCAATTAATCAAACGTTTTCTTTTATGTCAACCGATTTCGGCAATATTCGTGAATTAAGTTTAAGCGCGTATAGTTGTCGAGTAAGAGTAAAATATTTATTTAAAATTTCACATATTTCTGGTGCATAAAAATTCTCGATAGGTTTTAAATGGTAGAAAGAAAAATGCCGCAAAATCTTAATTTTTCCTGTTATGGTGGAAAATTTTAAATATACCAAATTTTATTTGTGTGTCTTACATGGTTTGGGATGTAGCAATCAGAATATCGTAATAAATTTGCAAAAATTCTTGTTAAAACTATTATCTGGATTGTTACATTCTCTACACAATTGTGGCTATTGTTTTGCAATATATTCCGCATTACTTAATTAAATCTTTTTTCTTTATTAGAAATTGAAAAAGTATGCAGAAAGTCATAAGCAGATCGGTAGAGTGGCGATCCCCAAAGAAATAGCGACAGTGATAGCGTTTCTCGCTTCATCAGATTCCTCATTCATGACAGGAGAGACCTTAGTGGCAGATGGTGGACTCACGTTATCCTGCCCATTCTTCGAGTAATAAAATAATCTGGGAAACTACAAGAAAAAAACAACTCAAAATTACTTCCTAAACGTTCTTGTGGAATAAATTTTCGTATGAAGAAGATAAAATTATAAATGTAATAAAGTATATGAATTGAATTTATACCGACATTTCGTATTTTTTTAACTTAAAAATATGCACTACCATTCAGAGAGAGAGAGAGAGAGAGCACCCAGTTCCACAGTAATTATAACACAGACCTAAGATCAGAATAGCTATGGCTATATGACAGTTGTCCTATATCATTTGTAAATTGTAAACATTAGTCTGAAGCCGGTTTTCACGTGTCCATCGGCGGAAAAAAAATCGAGATTCTGAAAAATGTCTTGCCACCTCATTATTGTTATTTTTAACATGGGCTTTCGACAGTTTTCAAATTTTCAACAATTTCAATTTCAAAAAATGAAAGTCCTCAAGAATTCATATTTAGATATCCAAAATCCAAAATTTCTTTTAGGTCTATGTAATCCACAGTCATAGTCCAAGAGCAACAAAGTCAGTGTTGCAAATATTACTATTATTATTACTACTACTACTAATAATAATACAAAGAAACAAACATACCATGTCTAAATCCAACCCTATTTGCACCAAAAAAAAAGTTAAACTGTAATAGCTGTCGAAGTCTTCCAAGCACGTACCAACAAACAGTAAAATCAACACCTGGCTTGTGACCAGTATAGGAACATAACCATGAAACCACCACCATTATTTTTTAATATCCATTGAGATGTTAGAAAAGTCTGAGCCTTTTATATCGGAACACACGCGACGTGTAGCTAATGATCCTAACTTTGAAAATATGCCCTCCTATTTAGGAGATAAAATTCAAAATGAACTACTCACTTTATTGGCATCAAATATTAAAAATAGCGTTTTCATAAAGTGTTTTTTTTATTGGGGCGGGGAGGGGTATAGGGGTCCCAACTAAAGTTTAGCACACAGGCGCCGAACACTACTGGCTCCCCTGCATATACGATGGATTTACTCGGCTATATGACATAATTTGAAGAAATTTAATAACTAGAAGAATTCCACTGCATGCATAATTTCTATTAATTATCTGCGAATAAGTGCTTGGTTATTCCAATCATCTGGTTTTGAATGTTTATATTATTATTATTATTATTCCGGATACCTCCAAGGAGTCCGAAGACTCATCGTGGGAGGACACCTACAACTGTCTCAACCACTACACCGAACCTCTACTACGAATCAACGCCATCTACCGCCCACCTCCACTGTTTGTGTCATAATAACCAAAATCGTCTGCATGGTTAATTGCTTATCAATCCCATTATCCTACACTACTAAATCGCACTCTTCGTGTTTATTGCCGAATTGCTGTTGGTTTACATGTGGTGTTAATTACTGATGAGATATATGTATTGATGGGACCCCGTATGTTGGCTAAACTAAATGGCTGCCAGTTTAATTTGGCAAAGTGTAAGGTGATGCACTTCTGAAGGATGAAATCACATGCTGTTTATTATGTTGATGGAACTGAAGTGCAGGAAGTTGATGAGGTTAGAGACTTGGGAGTTATTGTGGACAGAGAACTTAATTTTCGAGGGCATATTGCAAAGGTTGTCAAAACTTCACATCAGATTACATGGTTATTGAGGAACATACTGACAAGCACGGATAAGAAAGTGATTGTCCCACTTTATAAAGCATTAATAAGACCTCATTCGGACTATGGTGCACAGATCTGGTCACCTGGATTTCTTGCTGATGTGGAAATGGTGGAGAGGATTCAGCGGCGGATTTCGAAAATTGTTGCAGGTCTGTGGGATGTCTCCTACGAGGATAGATGGAAGGTCTGTGGGCTTCAAAACCAAGTTGATAAATGTATTGTTAAACTTGGGTTCCAATTTTATTTTAATATTTGTATTTATATATATATATATATATCTTTATATTTATCTTTTTTTCTGACTTACCCCCTTAAGTAATTTCTTAATCTAACATCAGTGAGTCATGTCTTAACTATCACTCAAGATGTGCACGTGGGCTATGAAGACAAAGGAAATGTCGTCAATTGGCGCCAACTCCTTTGTTTCAAATCTGGTACTGGTGCTTTTTTAATTTTAGGGAAAATTTGTATTTATAGTGCGCCACCCTAAAATGTATTTGATGAATATTTATTCATGGAAACAAAGTCTAGATAAGCACACTGTCTCGTAATTCTTAAACACTTAGCAGAGTATTCTTAATTAATCTCACTGTTAGGATCTCGCAGTCGTAGCCCCCTATTTTATGTTGGTTATTCTTACTTCCCGGCTTGGTTCGAACTTTTATGAACGGTTCAGCAAAATGAAAATAAGGCAAGTCTTCATATTCATTTCAAAAGAAATTAATTTAATTCACTGAATAGACATAATACATGTTATAAGAAATTTTTACTGACATGAAATTAATCTTGATAATATTGGGAAGTGAGTAGTTTTACTTATGATTGCTAAATCTCCTTTAACGTATTAGATCATAATTTCATACCATTAATTCTAATAAAGATCTAACTCTCATCTACATATGACATCATTAAAGGCTATATTTTTTCTATACTTCAGATACATTAACAAATATCTTCACACTATTATTCCAATTAAAGTATATTAAATTCCAATTAAAGTTTCATCAGCATAATTCGTAAAGTTCTTTTAATGTGGGCTCAGTCCTGAGTTGAAGATTTTACCTATATCTAATTATTGTCCCTTACACAATTTTACATAACAAATGAGAGTCTACATTACCAGTAGTTGGGAATGCACTAGGCCTTCATGTGTATCCCTACAGCACCTTCAATTTCCAGATTTACCTCGGCTTTTCTACACATCCGTTGAATTCGGACTTGACACTTCGCTGACGGGGGAGGCAATTCTGGCTCCCTGCTCTCTCATCAATCAGCTGGGCATGGGCCATCGGTCTCCGGCGTGATCTGGAACTTTACCGTTTCAGGTCATTCCATAGCCTAGAACTGCCCATGGATACTGCAGCTTGCTGCGATGACCTCACGATGGACTTCTACGCCGATGACCACCCCAGTACAGGGAACGAGAAAAAAGCCACGAGCTGGCGCCACAGCACCTTTAAAAACGCGCGCCCTATGTTTTTTGCCTACGTCATCCTGATTTCTCCATTTACTCACGGCACGTCACTCCTTTCAGCACCTAGCACCAATCTCTCCCCTAGCGTGCTCTTCGGAGGACATCCGCGTGCGCGTTCTATTAGGTGCACGTGTATGACTTCAGGCCATTGCTGTATAATCGGATTGGCCTTTGCCTTCAACATTGTAACAGCACTTACATAGATTACACATAGTTTAAACTTCACAAAACACTTAATTATTTTTAATATGATGCATTAGGTAAAACATTCTTCAATATTAACGTAACTGATAAATTACAATTGGTTTTTCTATTGATATATTAATACTGGCTCCGGAATTGATAAACCGTGTTAAATCGGAATGAAGGTAAAAGTTATGACTTTTCCTTTCATACAAAGGCTAACCTTTTCGAGAAAAAAATTTAATTTGAAAAAGATTTTTTTTTTTTTTTTGTATTGTCGTTCTTGAGCAATTTCTGGGGTGGGGAGGGTTTACCTTATCCTTGGTCTCAGGTTGTGCCTCCGCCAATTCGCGTTCCCTCTGCAATCAACTTCTTTGTTAATATGATGTACTCCCTGCAGAAAACCCCCTTTTGTTTTTTGTATATATGTGAATTGCCAGTCTTGATCTTGGCGAAGTTGATTTGGTGGGCATTTGTTTCACTTACTTCCATTGCTTAGTTCATTATTCTGATTGATCATTTCAATACAATATACCTCTATTATCCTTGGAAAATTATCCTCTGTCTCTGCCTCCGAGTTGCAAGTGTCCTTATCCAGCTTCGCACACGAGACATTGCAGATATTTGATTTACATCTTACTTCGGGGTCAGCAGTGTTTAGAGACTTAATTTGAATATCTTTAACACTTTCCATTTTTTTGTCTAGTGATTCTGCATTACTTACGTCGTGAGTTCTCTCTAAGTGTTGTTTCTTGACATCATGTTCTAATTCCTTTTTCTTCCTGGCAAACCTCCTCCTACCGATTATGAACACTTCACCTCTGTAAAAATTGCAAGAGTATTGATATCTCTGTAAGAAGTCAGTTCCTAGGATAATTTGCGAACGAGAGCTAGGAGATGAGGGAAGAACAAGTAGTTCCTGCCAGACAAACAACCCAAACTCAGGTAGATATAAATTTGCGTGGACTTTCTTATATGCATGAGAGATTGAATTACAAATAGTCAACAGTGTGATTGGTTTCTTCAACTCAATTATGCCTTTCCAAATTCTTTATTTAATGCTCTGGAAGTAATTTTCATTTATGATAGAGGCATTATAGCCAGTGTCTATCAACATGCAACATGGGGATCTTTGTATGCTTCCTAGGATTATCATTCTCGATTTCATAGGGCCTTTATTTCTTCTTTTGTTATTATAGGGCACATGCCCGAAATTTGATTCCCTGTTGCTATTCCAGGAGGGTCTCCTGTTAGAAAAGCAATTCGGGGCAAGGTGCCCAATTCTATCACATTTAAAACATTTAGGGAGTTCCTATGGTCTCTAAGAGCATAACTTCTCTGTGACTGAGGTTGAGGGACATTCGATCTTTGTTCAGTCAGTGTTTCTAATTTCAGCATCATTTCATCAAGCCGGTTTAACATAGGCTGATGCTGTCGTTCAACTTCTTGTTTGATCATTTCTTCAATTTTCTCAGGTTGAGAAATAGGTGACTCTGAGGTTCTAACAGTGATGGCCGCCAGCTGTTGTAATACCGCATCAAGACGGTCCCTCACTGGTTTCTGAATCCGATCCACTTCTCGCTTTACCATGGAACCTCTTCCATATTCATCACCCTCTTTTCTTTTGTTAAGCTTTCATCGTAATCGGTTACCTGAATAAAGTTTACGGACTTCTCTCCTTCATTATTCCATTGATTTTTTTGAGTTCTCCTTTCTCTCTTATGTTCCTTTTCTGATTTACTATTATTTGTGGAATTATCAGTTTCCTTGATGATATTAATTTGGTAGATGCGGGACAAATATCGCCGAGCATATGTTCTTTCTCTTTAACAGCATTGTAACAATCCTCCAAGTTTGTTAGTTTTTTCTTGTATGCAGTTTCTCTCAATTCTAATTTTAAACCCTGCTTGAATTGATGTAATACTGCCCAATCCAGGTGAGGTCTATCGTTACTTGAGACATTGAGACTGTTGGCTAGGGTTAGCAGACGATCAAAATATTCTGTCATGCTTTCCCTCTCCTTCTGAGCGCTTAACTGTAGCTTCCATAGATTGGGTCCTATGCTTCTTAGTTTGGAGAATTGAGAGATTAACGCATCTTTAAATTTTTGGTAATCTAAAGTTTCTTTCAATATCGGGGAGGAATACAGAAGTTTTTCGCTTTTCCTATTAGTTTATTCCTAAATAAAATCAGCAACTGGAAATGAGACCAATTTGGCAATTTTCTTAGTTCTTCGACGTAGGAGAAGAATGCCAATATGTCGTCGGATTCCTCCCCAGAAAATTGTGGAAAGACTTGCTGCAGATTCACTGTCCTAAAAAATTCACTATTATTCATTTCCGTACTAGATGCTAGAGCCATTTCAGTGTATCAATTACAACTTTCTTTTTCGCAACAAAATTATAAATTTCAAAGTTTCTTATAGTTTATCTTTCCTGATTTATTTTACACCCTGTTCACTTTAATTCATTTATTTTAGTATATTTTATTCATTCGTGTTCGAACTTGCTTTCACATGATGACGTAATTCAGAATATGTATCTTCGGAGTCTGATCTAAAAATTTACTTCAGACTTTCAGATAAACAGGAGTAAATTTGAACTTTTCATATAAATATTTAATTATATAAAATTTATTATTTTGTATTTATGTATGGACATTTGTGTTCTTAATTAGGAAATTTAGAAACACATATTGCATTTATTGACTTTGAAAAAGCATTTGACAAAGTTAAAAGAAACATATTACTTAACATATTAAAAGAAAGACAAATACCAAATAATA
This sequence comes from Typopeltis vanoorti, assembly GCF_054136105.1. Lineage (NCBI taxonomy): Eukaryota > Metazoa > Arthropoda > Arachnida > Uropygi > Thelyphonidae > Typopeltis > Typopeltis vanoorti. Next base: position 23,564,402 of record NC_143559.1, on the reverse strand, counting down.
TCCTAAAAGCTGTCACAAGTATATATGAAAATAATCAAATACAAATAAGATTAAATCATGAGCTATCATATACAAGAGAGATAAACCAAGGGGTCCGACAGGGATGTCCCCTCTCAGCAACTCTTTTTAATATCTACTTAAATGAAATAATAATAAAATGGAGTAAAAATTTACATCAAGGAATTAAACTTTCACCTACAATTAACTTAAACACTCTCCTCTTTGCAGACGACCAAATAATAATTACAAATTCTGAAGATAACTTACAGAAAGCTATTTTAAATCTAAATGAGATATCCAAAGATTATGGTATGATAATATCAAAGGAAAAATCAAAAACTATGGCCTTTAAAGGAGAAGATCCAGCAAGAACTAAAATAGTATTAGATAACAAGATCTTAGAACAGGTGAATTCATTTAACTACCTAGGATGTATGATCACTAATGAAAATGAAAAAGATATAAACATAAAAATTGCAAAATATTTAAAAATAACAGGAGTAATTAACTCTATATTTAAACCAAACCTAGTTCAAAAACAAACCAGGCTAAAAGTATACAATACATTAGCCCTACCGGTCTTAATGTATGGAAGCGAAATCTGGACAATAAAACAAAAAGACAAACAAAGATTAACAACAGTAGAAATGAAGTTTATGAGAAAAACTGCAAAGTATACCCTATTTGATCACAAAAGAAACGAAGATATTATGAAAGAATTAAACCAAGAACCAGTAATTGAAAAAATTAAAAAATATAAACATAGATGGATGGAACACGTTCAAAGAATGAAAACAGAAAGATTACCAAAACAAGCCTTAAAGTACAAGCCATTAGGAAAAAGAAACCCAGGACGTCCTCTTAAACGATTCAACGATGACTTCTAAGGCCGGAACAGGTCATACTAGGCCTAAATCCTTGATAAGTATGATGATGATGATGATTTTAGTATCTTAATCCCGTGAACGAAATCCTGTCGAACTGCCTTTGTTAAACTTGGGTTCCAATTTTATTTTAATATTTGTATTTATATATATATATATATATATATCTTTATATTTATCTTTTTTTCTGACTTACCCCCTTAAGTAATTTCTTAATCTAACATCAGTGAGTCATGTCTTAACTATCACTCAAGATGTGCACGTGGGCTATGAAGACAAAGGAAATGTCGTCAATTGGCGCCAACTCCTTTGTTTCAAATCTGGTACTGGTGCTTTTTTAATTTTAGGGAAAATTTGTATTTATAGTGCGCCACCCTAAAATGTATTTGATGAATATTTATTCATGGAACCAAAGTCTAAATAAGCACACTGTCTCGTAATTCTTAAACACTTAGCAGAGTATTCTTAATTAATCTCACTGTTAGGATCTCGCAGTCGTAGCCCCCTATTTTATGTTTGTTATTCTTACCTCCCGGCTTGGTTCGAACTTTTATGAACGGTTCAGCAAAATGAAAGTAAGGCAAGTCTTCATATTCATTTCAAAAGAAATTAATTTAATTCACTGAATAGACATAATACATGTTATAAGAAATTTTTTCTGACATGAAATTAATCTTGATAATATTGGGAAGTGAGTAGTTTCACTTATGTTTGCTAAATCTCCTTTAGCGTATTAGATCATGATTTCATACCATTAATTCAACAAAGATCTAACTCTCATCTATATATGACATCATTAAAGGCTATATTTTTTCTATACTTCAGATACATTAACAAATATCTTCACACTATTATTCCAATTAAAGTATAGAGTTCCTAAGTTTCATCAGCATAATTCGTAAAGTTCTTTCAATGTGGGCTCAGTCCTGAGTTGAAGATTTTACCTATATCTAATTATTGTCCCCTACACAATTTTACATAACAAATGAGAGTCTACATTACCAGTAGTTGGGGACGCACTAGGCCTTCATGTGTATCCCTACAGCACCTTCAATTTCCAGATTTACCTCGGCTTTTCTACACATCCGTTGAATTCGGACTTGACACAACGCTGACGGGGGTAGCAATATATTTGTATGTCTGACAATCATTTCCTACTCTGCTATTTAGATCCCCAAAAAGGACCAATTTTCCTTTTTCATTATGTCAGTTGCTTTTTCTAAAGCATCAAAAAATTCCTCCACTTCTACCTTAGTAGAACCTTCTGTGGGACCATAGGCATAAATAAATCTCATTATCCAATTCCCCATTCTGATATTAACCCACATCACTCTACTTGAGACTGCCTGCCATTCAAGTAGATTAGCCTCGCATTTTGTGTTGAATGCTCTGGCTACTCCTTCTTTTCCTTGACTGTCATTTCCTGAATATAATATCTTGTATTTATTTCTCAGAAAGATCTGAGAAATAAATACAGCTCATCAATCGGCTGGGCATGGGTTTTCGGTCTCCGGCGTGATCTGGAACTTTAACGTGTCAGGTCATTCCATAGCCTAAACTACCCATGTATACTGATGCTTGCTGAGAAGAACTCACGATGGACTTCTACGCCGATGACCACCCCAGTATAGGGAACGAGAAAAAAGCCACGAGCTGTCGCCACAGCACCTTTAAAAACGCGCGCTCTATGTTTCTTGCCTACGTCATCCTGATTTCTCCATTTACTCACGGCACGTCACTCCTTTCAGCACCTAGCACCAATCTCTTCCCTAGCGTGCTCTTCGGAGGACATCCACGTGCGCGTTCTATTAGGTGCACGTGTATGACTTCAGGCCATTGCTGTATAATCGGATTGGCCTTTGCCTTCAACATTGTAACAACCCTTACATAGATTACACATAGTTTAAACTTCACAAAACATTTAATTATTTTCAATATGATGCATTAGGTAAAACATTCTTAAATATTAACGTAACTGATAAATTACAATTGGTTATTTTTCTCTTGATATATTAATACTGCCTCCGGAATTGATAAACCGTGTTAAATCTGAATGAAATTAAAGGTTTTGACTTTTCCTTTCATGCAAAGTATAACAGTATGAGAGGAGATATGATAGAGGCATATAAATTATTAAAAGGGTTTTATAGGATTGATACTGATAACCTTTTTAAGACCAGTGAAGGAAGTGAGAGAACAAGGGGTCATCCCTGGAGATTGTGTAAGAGTGTGGTTAACAAGGGTGTTAGGACTAGATTTTTTGCTTGGAGGATTGTAAATGGGTGGAATGCGTTGCCAGAGGTGGTTGTGAATGCTTCATCTGTGAATGAGTTTATGGGGAAGTATGACAGGTATTGTGTGAATGACGGTTAGTATGTCAATGTTGGGTCTCCCACAATGAGTCTTTTGACTCATGGAGGCACTTTACATAATAACAATAATGATGATAATAATAATTAGCGTGTATTTGCAGATAAGTTTGTCGTTATTTGTGATTTCCAATATTAGTGTTTTCGCATGTTCGAAACGAGTTTATTTTCCCGTCACGCTGTATTCTTCTTTGATAAATGCCATGATGCTACCTCTTCTTTTGTTTTGTGTACATAAGGTGTAGGACTGTTGGTTATTAATGTTGTATGCATAGGATTCTGTCATTTATTGAAACTTCAGTCAGGATTGGTACATCTATGTTTGTCAAGGTAGTTGAGCAATGTTATTAATGTAAACTAGTGTTTCTTTACATTTCTTATGTTTGTGTGTATGATGGTGAATGCGGTATTTGTGGAAGTGTTGTCAGTCCATTTCTTCAGAGTCAAAGACTTTGAAATTTATATTTCTGATGGGATATGTTCCCCCAGATTTGAGATCTTCATGCTATAGTTTATAGAAATAAATTTAAACCTTGCTCTTAAGAATGGGGAGAGTTAATGTACTATATTGGTAGATGACTTAAGTCGGATTCTCTTGCAATTATATAAACTTAGCGTTTTCATTCTGTCGTAAATATCCGTAAATCCTTACTTAGCCCACAGAAATTTGTAGTTTATTCTGTTTTTGTTTTCCCTGCCTGTTATAGAAGATTTTTAAAGTATGAGGTTCATTATTCAGATATATAGATTGGAGTTGGGAGTTGCTTGTCAGTTAGGATCGGTGTTGGCGACCTTGTTTTCTTGCTTGCTGCTAGAATGTGGTCTCTCAGACTTTTGCGGGTAAACAAGCGAAGATTGATGGCGGTCTCTATATATATTTTTTGTGGTCCTCGATTAACAGAGGTGATGTCAATGGATGTCACTGGTATATTGATATTGGTGCCAGTCAATAGAATTATGAAGCTTAAATCTTCTGTCATTTCTTTTGGTATTCTTTCTATTTGAATTTCTTTTTTTTTTTCGTTCTGTTTTTCGTTCTATTTGTAGCAAACACTTTCAAGTTCTCGATTTGGCACTTTAGGGTGTTTATCTCTTTCTGCAATTCATTCCCGCGCTTGAGGTTTTCTTGTGCTTCTATAGTTAACGTTAGTTTTGTTTTGTTATGTCCCGCACAGTTTCAAGCACTTCTACTTTATCATAATTGTACTGTATTTTTTTGTATTGTTCGTAATCTTCGAATTTTTTGTTAATTTGTTCCATCTGAGTATTAAGCAAGTTTTTAACCATGAGTTTAAATGAATGTAAGTTGTCAGTAAACTTAGGATCAGGGAAGGACTTACATTGCTGTGCATCGTTGGTTTTGCTCGGTATCTGTTCTTCATTTTCTCACGACATTGTGAGCAGCGAGATTCGGTACGTTTTGCTGCTCCCTTTGCTTTCCAAGATCACGGTGCACTGGTAGTGAAGTCTTCGACCGCAGCAAGAGCAATGGGGCGTGTCCCCTTCTTCGTTTAAAGGTTTAAAGCACCTATTACAGGACATTTGGACTTGGGATCCTTTGGACTTTCTTCCCTTGTGCAATTGCAGCATGACTCTTAAATGGTTGAGAGTTGTCAGTAACTTCTTTTCTTCTTTGCTCGTTAGTGACCACAGTACACTCTGTCTACAAATTTCAGCATTCAGAAATTGGATTCTATTTAGCCAATTTCGATTAATTATACGCCTCTCTCTCTCTTCAGAGTGGCAAGTGAAATTGCCTGGTAACACTTTTAAATTACACACAGCAGTTACAACCACTTTAAAACAACAAAAACAGGAGAAACTGCGATATCAGCGAATGTGTATTCGTACCTACACAATACCCTCTGTGATATAATAATAATAATAATAATAATAATAATATTTTTTATTGTTCTTTCAAATATTTACATATGTACAATGATCATCTATTCAGTATATTATTTTACAAGGTTCAGCACTTTGTGCTACATATAATGAGATTTAAATAGTAATGTTGATAACAGTTTTTTTTATATAACAATCATAATAATAATTTACAATTATATTGTTCAGAGTTACATAAGTTGTATAATATTACATGTTGTAGTTTACTATTTTTTTTTCAAGTTTGAAAAGGTGTGATTATACAACAGTATTTACACATATGCAATCTGAATATTATGCGTCCTTATTTTCACAAACATACGGTGTAAACTCATGATTTACTTTTAAAATAATTTTTTTTTACATTGCATACATTACAGTTATTATATACATTACATACATTTGTTACAATTATTATATACATTACATTCATTTGTTTACCTATGATACATTACTTACATTTGTTTACATGTGATATTTACATTACGTACATTGGTTTACATATAATACATACATTGGTTTTCTTGTGATACGTACATTACATGCATTTGGTTACATATGATACATCTTGGATGAGAACTAATTTTTTTTTCCTTTCATCTTCGAAGCTTAAATGTAAGCTTATCTGAGGATGACACCAGTTGGTTTATTATGTATTTTTTTTTTTTTTGCTGTTAGGATGCTACGGAATCTATGATTGAGAAATTCGCGCGCGCGCACTCACACGCAGACGCACGCACGCACGCACACACACACACACGCGCACTCCCCACCCCCACCTCCCACCCCCACTCCCCACCCCACACAATAAATTGGAATGTACTGATGCGTCGCTGAACTGGAAGCCTGAGAGAATATATTGTGTTTCATTAAGTTTGTATGGTATTTTGGGTGCGTGTTTCTTGTTCGTAGTATGTCCTTAGAGCTCTTTTTAGGCTATTGTAGTTTGTAAGGTTTCTGTATTCAAAAGGTAATTTGTTTATCATGTCTGGGATGTAGAAGTTTCGCGTGGCCTTTCCGTAGTGATTATTGTATTTATATGTGATATAATTAGTAGTCTGAGGTCTTGTTATACGGTATGTATTTCTAACTGTCCTGTAGCTGGCATCGAAATAATGTTTTAGCAAGGCTGCATAGTGACATAAATGTTTTGCTGTCAGTATTTTGTGTTCTGCCATTGCAATGTTTATAAGGTCGTGATTTTCTCTTTGTTCCCAAAAAAATCAGTTTTGTCATTTTGTACCGTAGCGACATTAGTCTATTTAATTTGTAGGGTGCACAGAAAGCATACGTTGTTATCGCGTATCTTAGTATATTTTGGCATAGTGCTTTGTATATTAGTGTTTTTAGGCGTATGGGAACTATGTCTTTTAATCTGTAGAGTTTGCCACTTATTGTTCGGAGTTTGTTGTGTAGATGTTTTATATGGCTATTCCAGTTCATATCTGCATCGAGGTAAATTCCAAGGTATCGTATTGTTTCAACCTGAGTGATTGTAGTGGTTTTGCTGTTCTGTGTGTTTTTTGTCTTGGAAAATGGATGTTGGATGGTTATATATTTGTTATCAACTGGTCGAGTCAGTGGATTTCTGAATATCATTAATTTTGTCTTTTCTGAGTTCAGGTGCATGGTGTTTTTCGTGAGCCAGTCTATGATCAGATTTATATCATGTTGCATATTTGTTTGGACTATGCTTGCGTTATTATGGATGGATATTATTGCTGTATCGTCTGCGTACTGGAATAGCTTACCTTTGAGTGGTAACTGATTAATATCGTGCGTGTAAATGTTGAATAGAGTTGGGGAGAGTACAGCTCCCTGTGGCACTCCACAGGTTACTGGTAGCTCTCTGCTTAGGTTTGATCCGATACGTGTGATATGCTTTCTATTTTGGAGGTAGTTTGTAAACCACCTGTGAAGAGGCCCGTCTATTCCAACATGTCTCAACTTTTCTAACAAGATTTGATGTGTAAGTGTATTGAATGCTTTGGTTAGATCTATAAAGACTACCATGGCTATTTTGTTTTTGTCTAAGGCAGTATTAATTACGTCTGCGAAGTGTTCCAAGAGAGATGTTGTTCCCTTATTTTTCTGAAAACCATATATTGTGTTTTGGGGATAATATGAAAGGTCTCTGTGTATGCTGTGAGTTTCTTCAGTATGATCCGTTCCATAATTTGATTGATAATTGGTAATGTTGCTATGGGTCTGTAATTGCTGATTAAATTTCTTTTTCCATGTTTGTATATGGGTGTAATTATGGCGGTCTTTAGCATACTTGGTGTCTGTCCTGTTTTAAATATTTTATTTATTAGTTTTAGTAGGATAGGACTTAAACTAGTTGCATGTTGCTTTATATCTTTAGGTCTGATACCATCTATTTCTAGGCCTTTGTTTGGTTTGATTTGATATATTGCTGAGAGGAGTTCTGCTTCTTTTACTGTTGGGAACCATAATATCTGTTTTGATCGCGGTCCAAGTGGAGGGTCTCGTTTTGTGTTTGGGGGAATATTTCTGTGAAGTTCTTGGATGGAGTCTGCAAAGTATTGGTTAAAGTCATCTGCTAGTTGTTGGATAGGTTTTGCGTCTTTCATGAAGCTGTGTTTTATGGTTTCGGAGGCAGTGGTGTTGGGAACAGAATCTAGCATCTCATTAATCAGATGCCAGGTTTGTTTGATGTTGTTTTGTGCGGAGATTAGTTTGTCTCTGTAGTAGCTTCTTTTTGCATTTCTGATTTGTGTTGTAAGGCGATTCCTTGTTATCTTATATTCAGTTTTTAAAGTTGTGTTATTTGGATATCGCTTTAATTCTTTCCATAAAGCGTTCTTTCTGTGTATTTCTAGGATAAAGTTTTGTGTTATCCAAGGATTTTGTGTTGTTTTTGATCGGACTTTTTTGTAGCTTTCTTATATATTTCCTCAAGTGTGAGTTTAATGTTGTTGTATAAGATATCTGATGCCAGGTGTTCCCAGTCTGTTTTTCTTATTTCGTGGTTGACTATTTCTTCGTCTATTATTGTTTTCTGTCGTTTTTCTTCTGTGGGACATTGCATGGGTATTGTCTTGGTGTGCAGGTTTAGAGCGGTGAAGTAATGGTCTGCTACTTTGCACTTTATGACTGATGCAGTGTAACTATTTGGTGATGCTCGGGCGTTTATATGGTCTAGACAGGAGGCAGTGATAATGTTTCCGAATATTTCTTCTCTAGTACATGATGTTATTGTTGGTATTAGATTGTACATGGATAGTGTGTCTAGGTATTGTACAGTGTTGTTCTGGTTTTCATTTGCAATATTTATGTTTATGTCGCCAATTATCATTAGGTGTTCGGTTAAGCATATTTCTTGGCTTGAAAGCCAGCAATTGAGTTCGTGTAAGAATTTTTTCATGTTTAGGTTTGGTGGCCTGTAAATAGCATTTATTATTATGGGATGCTGTGTATTCGTGGTATTAATGATTTCGAGGCAGAGGGTTTCAGCATGCTCAAGCTGATATGCCATTTCTTTTGCTATTAATTTTTGTTTCATAAATATTAGTATTCCACCTTGCCTATTTGTCTATGATTCTGAAGAAAACAAAACTTAGATATGAAATTCCTAAATGTAATATTATAATTTCCCATTCTGTTGTATATGGATGACTTGAAGTTATATGGAAAACCAACCCAGCAAATAGACTCTTTATTGAGTTCGTATTTTCAGTAAAGGACATCAAAAATAGAATTTGATTTAGATAAATTCGCGATTTTATTTATTAAACAAGGAAAATTTAATGACTCTAGCAATTTTAATTTTGATCAAGAGAAATATATAAAAGCAATTTCAGTTGATGAACACTATTAATTCCTAGGAATATTAAAAACCAGTGATATTCTACACTCGAAACTTAAACAACAGGCAGCATCAGAATACATCAAAAGAGTTAGAAATATTCTGAAAACAAAACTAAATGGATTAAACACAATTAGAGCAATGAATTCTTGGACTATACCAGTGATCTGATACACAATGTTCGTACTCTTCGAATTGGACAAAAGAACCGAAAAACTAGAAAAGTAATAACTATACATCATGCATTACATCCACGAAGTGATGTTGACTGGTTGTACCTACCGAAGAAAATAGGTGGACAGGATCTGCTGCAAGCGAGACAGACTGTGGAAAAAGAAAACGAAATTAGTTTAAGAAGTTACATCAACAATAGCTCTGAGCCAATGCCTCAGCCAATTACACAAGAAGGCCTAAAAGCAACTGGAAACAAATCCGATTACAAAAAAGGAACAACAAAATAACCGATGTGTGCCCTGGAAAAATAATTTCTTCGAGATACTGAGGACAATAACGTGAACAAGACGTGGCAATGGCTACAATATGGATATATTAAAAAAGAAACAGAAGAATTTATTCTAGCAGCTCATTACAAATTTATGTAACAAAAGCAAAAATTTTGAAAATCAATAATAACAGCAAATGCAGATTATGCGATCAGAAAGATGAGACTGTAGAACATCTAATCAGTGCCTGCAGCAAAATACCTCAAACTGACTATAAAAATCGCCATGACCAAGTGGCCAAAATAATTCATTAGCATGTTTACAAAACATATGGCTTTTCTACTTCTGATAACTGGTGGCAGCATAAAATAGAGATAGTATTGGAAAATGAAACAGCAAACATTCTCTGGGACATTAGAATACAAACTGATAGGCATTTGAAACAGAGTAGACCTGACATCACAATTATCGAACATCGACAGGTTTGGATTATTGATATCGCAGTACTCCGTGATAACAACATTAACAACAAAGAACTGGAAAAAAATATTAAATATCGAGATCTGGCAATCGAAGTTGTCAGGCTGTGGCTTAAACACACCAAAGTCATCCCAATAGCTATCGGTGCACTAGGTGCAACTTCAAAAAGCTATCCACTATTCACAGCAATTAAACATCAACGAAGTGATCCCATATATTATTATTACGGGCGACTCCAGGGAGTCCTTAGACTCATCGAGGGAGGCCTTAAACATCATGTCCACACAACTATTCGACAACATTCTCACAGTATCTATCATACCTTGCCTTGAACTCACTCACTGTCATAGCACCCACAACAGACTCTGGCAGCTTATTCCACTCATTTACAACTCTAAAAGTAAAGAACCCAGCTCTAACACCCTTGCTAACCACACTCTTTCCCAGCTTCCATAGATGTTCCCTAGTTCTCCCACCACCAGTCCTGATCTCAAAATATCCTCTGAATTAATCCTATAGAAAACCTTCAGCAATTTGAATGTCTCAATCATATCTCCCCTTTTCCGGCTACCAACCAATTTCTGCAACCCACAAATCTTCAACCTGTTCTTATAAGGTTCATTCCATAGATCTACTATCATCTTGGTCACTCGCCTCTGGATCCTCTCAACCTCACTCAAATTATGTGAATAAACTAATAATAATAATCATTTTAAAGTAATATTAGCATTTTATGTACGTTTTCATTGTATATTCATATATATACAATATTACAATGTAGATACATAAACTTAAAAATAATATTAAAGCACGTGGATGAAACAATAATTTGTGTTTACACATCTAACTTACCTAATTTGCTTACACTACAGTCATATTTGTTTTAATGTTTGCACTGACACATTCGAAGTAAGATATGTTCAGTTTTCAGCTTCTCAACGAACTTGTAAGCCTTGAGAGAATAATTATCATCATACTTGTTAAATCGTTTTTGAATAGCCTTAGTTCGTTTAGTTTCCTCTTCTTCCATTGCCTGAATTCCAATTCCTTTTGGGCACGGTATATGTTAATGGAGCCTCCGTAGCTCAGTCGGTATAGACGAAGCCCTTTGGTTGGAAAGACCTGGGTTCGATACCCGTCCAAGACGTGAGGAACCTTTATCTGGTCTCTTTCGGCTAAAGGTGTGTTAAATTGATAATATTTATTTCTTTGATGGTAGCTTCTGTTCTTCTAAAGTACAGAGAAATGAAGCTTGAAAGAACAGGAAACTATGGAAGAGGAATAGACCATACGGCACCAGAAATGTTTCTCAATGTAATGGCGTTGTGTCCGTTAGAGTCATGTGGTGATTTCAATTCCCAAACTTGCGCGCAGCTCTTTGCTACTGAGAAGAACAGAGCCAGGGTTGCTGTTTACAGAGTGTATTACAACCCAAGGTAAGTGCGAGATTGCTTATTATGTTTAAAATTGGTATTATCCGTTGATCTCCTTCATGCTATCCGTTTGATGAGATCTATTTTCATATTTCATTTGCCATATTCACTAAAATTATAAATGAAAAGAATCCAATCATTATTATTTGTTCATAGGGTCACCAAAATGCACATTTATGTTTTTCATTTCCGTCTTTTATCAGAGTTTCTGCCATTTGGCAATTTTACTGCTCTGATGTCTTAAGAGAATTTGTTATTTAATTTGGTTAAAGTGCCTTTCAGACTTGTATATGATTTACTAAAGAGATGACAATCATTTAAATAAAAAAATAAATAATCCTAACTGGGATAGCGATTTTAATATCAATTTAATATCAGTTTCTTCAATCATTTGCTGCATATGAACAACAGTGGTTATAGTACACAAGCTAGAATTGGATATTCTTTAGTTCTTACTGCCAACCCAGAAATGAAATATAAGCTTAATAGATTTGTATTATGTTCCATTTATAATAAATAATTTTAATACTTAGAAGTTTTTAATACATAATCTAATGCCGTTGCAAGATCTACAAAAAATATATAGTGATACGATATATTCCAATCAGTTCACAAGTATTTGCTTTAGAATAAAATTTGCAATGCAATTTTGCAGCTTTTTTAAGTTTAATTGACAAAATTTGAAAGCATTAAGGGACACACAACATCTTAATGAATATTGGATACATTAGGTAATGGACTCTCCTTATTAGAGAGTCCATTATCTGATTACTAAATAACAAAAAATGAACTGTTGATACAATGGTGACTGGAAATTATTCCAGTTATCATTCATATGATGAAGAACCTGAAGACCCAACACTGTAATGAGGTAGGATTTCTAATTTTTTTGGCTAGTCGCATTGTCAAAATGCTATTACCACACTGCTGTAGAAATGATCTTTATTTTCTGGGTTTGGTCTCTAGCGCAGAGTTTCCGGATTATGTTAACTTAAGCCCACCACCACCACGTATTAGTGCATCGTATAGGCGAACAGTGTTTCCTAGATGAGATTCACATAAAAAAAGACAGTTTGATAACATGCTCCGTGTTCACACAAAAGTATCGCTTGATTTTTCGTACAATTTGAAATGCTGAGTGTACATCACAGCCATCATTGTTTGCACTAACAAAGGTTTTCTTCAATTTCTTGCGCTGTAATTTCCAGAATAGTAATCTGCACATGCCAAAAAGCAGTTCATTGTCCTTCCTCATTTTGCAGGAGCATTGAAACTGCAAAATAATAATGAAGTCACATGCTTATTGTTATTGCTGATATCTATTTTACGATAGTCTCTACGTTATATATATTATATATATAATATAAAACTAATTATATCCAATACCGAGTATTGTGACAGCATTTCAACTGCAAGCCTCAGAAATATAAATAAATATTAAAAGAAGAGAAATCGCCTACTCACGTCTCGATCTCCTACTATATTGTTCATTGTGGGTTTACTTTTTTTTTTCGGTATACCGAGTCAGTCTACTTTACGTATGTTAATAAGATAATTTCCAGTTCTCGCCAAAAATCAGGATTCCAATTATAATATTAAATAGTAGATAAAATTAGTATCGAAAGGGGAAAAGAGAAATGTTTATATTTGTTTTAATATAAACATTTTGTTCGGGTCAAATACATATTTAAATCTTAGACGTCAAAGAAACGAATTCTATCTCTAAGAAAGTTTAACTTCTGACCCTTTAAGATTTATTTTATTTCATTTTATTTTATTTAATTATTTATTTATTTTTGAATTCTCAAATGCAACCAACTGCTACATAGTGTTAGCACTAGTGACTTACCTCATTCATTTCGGTTGCCTTATCCCAAAGATCATTTACACCTATTATGATTTTTAAGGAAATGTGCCAGATATGAACATAACTATTTATCGTTGTTTTTTTTTATTTTGTAGATGGTCTGAACATCACGCAAACCTCCTCTTCATAGTGGCTACACTACTTAAAACATGATACATGAGGCTTAATACGATTGGAGACCTTGAAACAGGAGCATTATATTCTAGACAATTACGCAACATTGCGTGTGTCAAGAAAATAATCTTGTTCAAGGATCCTACATTTACACTCAAATAAATTATAGAAAAAATAATAGAATTTAACCTGCCAACATATATGGCCTTCCTAGATTATGAGAACGCATATGATCAAATCAACAGAGATAAATAAATTGATATACTGTATGAATTGAAAGCCCACCTCAAACCACAGAAGCAGTAGCAAATAAAATAGAAGGCAACTATATTAAAATTAAAATAAATAATGAAACAAGCGAAAAAATTAAAACCAATAGAAGTCTCATTCAAGGAAGTGGATTATCACCAGTAGTCTTCATTATATATATGGAAAAAATTTAAGATGATGGAGGAAAAACAAAATCATAGGAATTACAATAGGAAATAAAGAATTAATCAGCCTATTGTTATGCAAGCAATCAAGTTATTTTAGCTGAAAATGAAGACCAATTACAGAAAAATCTAGACGTGTTGAACAAAACAATAGAACAGTATGACATGAAGATCTCAATAATAAAACGAAATCAATAGCCTTTCAAGGTAAAGAAATTAAAAGCTGCAAACTAGTCATTCACAACAAAGTAATAGAACAAGTGAACAAATTTAAATATCTAGGAAATTACATAAGCCACAATGGAAAAATGGACATTGCATATAAAAAGCAAAAATTCTTAGTAATCATTGGAACTTTGAATAGACACTTCAGTAAACAGATGTCGAGAACAACCCAAATAAAACTATATAAAATAATAGCGAAACCAATTCTGAAATATGGCAGTGAAACATGGACTTGGGGAGAACGAGATAAAAGACAATTGGAAGCTCAGAAATGAAGTTCCTAAAACCATTCGCAGGCTATGAAAGAATAGACAAGATAAGAAACGAAGAAATAAGAAAACAGTTATCGATAATAAACATAACAGACGACATCACAAACTATAGAAAGAACTAGAAAAACTACATAGAAAGAATGAATGAGGACAGATAGCCAAATATTGCTTGGAAATATAACCCAAAGGGAACACCGATCAAAGGAAGACCCAGTAGGAGATGGGCGGAGGACTTTTTAAACACTTGAAAACAATTGCATAATACGGAAAGTCAAGAAGAAGAAGAGGTTAACTTTACTATTATATAGTGTTCATTAAGAGTATATAGTTCATAAGACTAATAACAAATCTGTATTGGAATCAATCAGCTACCGTTCAATTAGACAACATTACCACCAGTGATATTAACATCAAAAGAGGAGTGAGACAAGGATGTGTGCTCTCACCACTCCTGTTCAACATATACGCAGAGGTAATCTTTAAAAAAGCATTGGAAGAATGTCCAGAGGGAATCACAATAAATGGAAAGATTGTTAACAACCTACGATATGCAGACGACACCGTGCTAATTGCAGATAACATTATGGATCTCCAAAAACTCATTGACAGAGTATACATAGAAAGCCAAAGAATGGGAATAAATATAAACATCAACAAGACAAAATACACGATCATCAGCAAACATCCAGCCTCATCAATGAAACTGACACTCAATGGGAAAAATATTGATCAAGTGTCAAGATATAAATATCTTGGTTGTTGGCTTAATGAACGGTGGGATCCAGAAATATATATAAAAACAAGGATTGAAGTTGCACGGCAGTCCTTCATGAAAATGAGAACACTATTCTGCAATAAAGACCTAAACATGGAAGTCAGATGCCGAATGCTGAAATGTTACGTGTGGTCTATTCTGCTCTATGGAGTTGAAACATGGACATTGAAGGCGACAACCATCAAGAAAATCGAAGCCCTTGAGATGTGGATATACCGAAGAATGCTAAAGATATCATGGACAGAAAAAATTACCAATGAAGAGGTCTTAAAATCCATTGGCAAAGCTAAACATCTTGTACAAATAATCAAGAAACGAAAAACATCATATCTTGGCCACATCATGAGAACCAGCAAATACCAACTTCTAGAAACTATTTTGGTAGGAAGAGTTGATGGCAAAGGAACTAGAGGAACAAAAAGAATATCATGGTTTGACAACATCAAGACGTGGACAGGAAAGAGCAGTGCACAACTGCTCAGATTAGCACAAGACCGCAGTTTGTTCGCCAAGATGGTCGCTGACCGTCGATAGAAGATAGCACTATAAGAAGAAGTGTTCATTAGCGTGTCCTCTGTATACGGCTCGTATCTAGGATTGATGAAATAGTCTTGTTCAAGGCTAGAAGAATGTGCTTTAGAAATCTAGTGAATGAAGATAAAATAATTTTATCTTTTCCATAGCTATTTAACAGTAGAAACATTCTGCGTGAACCTTGTCACGAAGAGATATGATAGCGCTGCTTTCTGCAGTCAGTCAAGGTCAATGTGAAGATAATAAAACACGCACAACATGTGCTTTCTTCCCCTTTCAAGTAGCTTATTCTTGAAGAAGGATTTTGAATAAACAGATAATTTCCTTTCACTGGCTTGCACACTGCATTAACTATGGCGGATCTAAAAGGCAAAGTTGTTTTGATAACAGATAAGATTTGTTTCTCCTTCATAAACTTTGATTATTCATTTTGTTATCTTGAATTATGAAAAATAAGGAACAATTAGTATCTAACCAAGAAACAAGTTAAAATTCCACTAAGAAATGTCAGCTTCTTTGTTTGCTGATGTTTCTTTTTTTAATGTGTTACCTCCCCCATGAGAGGTATCAAGCACCGTAGCACTTGTGTGAGGGGAAAGGGGGGGGGCTTAGAGAAAAAAAAAGAAGAAGAGAAAGACAGCCTTTGCACACCTGAAAGAGGCATTTCCCAGGAACAGGGATATTTTGAATGAAAAATGAATACGAGGAATTGACGTAATAAGTTGGAAATGAGGGAGATAGATAGATAGATAGATAGATAGATAGATAGAGAGAGAGAGAGAGAGAGAGAGTGAATGGGGTTAAACAAAAAGCTGCTCGTGAATTTCATGCCTAAAAGGGAATACAGAGTAACGATGATAGCAGTATCACCAGAATAATTCCAAAGAAATTGATAAAAATGCTTATAAAAAATGACGAAGAATCTGATTAATGTGAAAGTGATTACAGCAAGTCTGTAAAACAGCGGGTCATATTAAGAGGATTATCCTTTCCTGAATTCCATACAGCATTTTAGTAAGTCTTGATCCACGAGCTCCAACTTTGAGAAGGTTAATCCATGGATGGCCAGATTTGAGATTGTCATAGCATTTGCAATGTTTCAGGTCAGAGGACGTCAAGTATTGTATTGCTATAGTTGCAGAGTGGTTAACGTGCTGGTTTCAATCCTACCCTGGGATCGATGTTTCTCATTGTCTCTCTAGGTGGGAGATGAATTTCATCGCCAGGTGTGAGACCACCGCTCAGCTTAAAGGAAATTGAAAAGTTCAATGTTCAGGCTCTAGAAGACGTTTCGTATTATGTAAAAAAAATATAAAAAAAATATGGAGTTAATAAAAAAATCCTTAATCTATCCATATGAATATACTGTAGGTTTAGAGAACAAAATCTTTCGTGAGTGAAAACTAAGGCTGACCAATTGCTACAAACGTTGTGTAAAGGAAACCTGTGAAGTGTATTCGACCCAAAAATAAATATGATTTAACTAGAAATATGAATAATATCAAAGGTAAAGGAGGGTAAAATGGAAATGTTCTTAACAGAAATAATCTTCTTAGTAATGATTTATGGCAGTAAAGTTCGAAGTGTTGCCTTCAGTTCCCTAAAAAATGGCAAAGGGATCACTGTTTAATCCATTAATTAAGGGAGATTTTGATGTTTGGAATATTTCAACACTACCAGGTTAACCAATGAGGAACAGGAATGGAGTGAGGTGGAGTGGAGTGCAGTTTACCACCATAAGCAAAACTACTGTTAGCTATCCACTTGAAGTTAGTGAAAGTTATTTATGTAGAAAAACAAGAGCCTGGGAAAAAGCGCTAGAGATCAGATACACCTACATGTGTGGGAGGAAATCTATAGGAAAAAAGGCATCCACCAGCCACATCAGAAACAATTAGACATAAAGCTGACGACATTATTGTTAGGAATGAATAATATATCATAAGATGCTAATTGCTTTAAGTTTTGCTCTATCTGACTCGATCAAATGTTTTGGAAATGTCGAGAGCAGCTGCACGAATTTTTTCAAACATCTACCGTGACTGATGTGGAAAAGTGGATCGTTTGGCTAAGGAAGTCTGCTGTGGATGAAGAATGGAGAAATACATTCTGTAATCGGTAATTAATTAGTAGGCTTCGTGTAGTAACAAAAGGGTTGTATATGATCTTATTATCATTTTCCAGAGAACTTAGGTAACGGCAATGTGACAGTACTTTGATGGATAACTACCTCGTTTTTTTTTTTTTTTTTTTTTCAACGGGGTGAATGTCGGCTTAATTCCATGTTTGGGCCAAATACAGAACACCTGACACTGAATGTATTTGAATTATTAGCTACAAAGTTTTAGATCAACTAGGAACTATTTTGAAATTCTGAAATTCATCTGAATTCGTCTGAAATTCAGCTTTGTTCTGATATCTATTTGAGAAAGATCTAAACAGGCATGCAGTGAGCTGGTCTTGGTATAGAGACAGCTGAATTGTCACGTTCATCTCAGCAACAGGTGAAGGAGAATAATAATATCAGGAAGTTAGCCAAATAGTCTGGTAATGTAACGATGATACCAAATGGATGAGAGAGAGAAAGAGAGAGAGAGAGAGGTGGAAGGATCGAGAGAAAGAAGTTGGCCCGACATTGAGGAGTGAACAGAAAACTGGTGCATGATTCAGAAGAAAGAAAGCTTTCTGGATTTGAACATTCATTTCAAAGTTGCATTTGTTGTTGTTAATGATTTTTGTGCGTCTTTTATAGCTGTAGGCTGAGTAATGTAGGCTCTTGTAATGTAATATATAATGTAGGCTGAGTGCGATGCTTGAGTTTTTATCTCCAGACATTTCTGATATGTTAAATTTTGTATAACATTGAATTGAGTCTCGAATTGCGTAATGTGGTTTGTTTTATATGGAACATCTGATGAAAACCCCTGTTCCACTTTATCTTCATTCTAGCTCTTGAATTATTTCAGTTATTCGGTATATTAGAATAATTGTTTGGATCAGAAAAGCGTAAACAATAATCTTAGCATGAAAAGGAAAGAGAGAAGGAATTCATGGAAGTCATCACACTTGGCAACATACCTGGTGCCAGATGGCTGAGTTAATGGAGTTTTCGCACAAATGAAAACTTGGACGAGATATAGTCTCGAATATTAGAGAAAAGTTGGCATTTACAGTATATTTTGAAGTAAAACTGGTTACGAAAAAGTAAACGTCAAGGGTGTTGAGTTGATAGTTTGGGATTTTCTGCTATTCTGGATGGTAGAAACAGTTCTTTGAGTCAAGAGTAGCCCAGCTTTTTGTTATTTTCAAAGAGAATGTTAGAGAACGGCAGATTGTCAGCATCACTATCGAATGTTCTGTAGATTACGAGAAATTAAAATTTTCGAAGACTTAGATGGACACCCAGTTATATTTACAGTGGTGCAAAAAAGGATACTATCTAGAAAACAAGTAAATTTTGCTTTTAACCACCTTATCGGCCACTATGGATCAAATACGCATCCTCATACGCTTCGTATCCATCATATATTTCAATGTAATATCAATGGTATTACTATTTTAATATGCACTTCGCATCCATGATAACCTTGACGTCTATAGACGTCTTGGCCAGTGCTAGTATGAAAATAGATATATTTATAAACGGTAACAAGTTACATATTACCAAGCATGATTTTAGAGTAAACAAACAGAAGGCGCTAACGTTATCATAAATTGTGATTATGGTGGTACATAATCACAAATTATGATAACGGTAAGTGCAATAATCTGTTAAAAATGCTTAACAGATTATTGCACTTACTGTTGTGATAAGGAATATTCATAGCGAGAAATTTAGCAATTGAATTTGCAATAAAAAAATGTAAGATCGGTATTGTGAAGATAAAATCTATAATTGAACTTATGTTCAAGATAAGTTTATTAATAAGTAGCACGGTGTATCCATTTTATTACATTAATTTCTTTTCCCAATCATCAAATCAAATATAATCTATTTTACTGGGTTTTCCATGACATGATCAATTTCGTACTTTCCATATATTTATTTATTTGTAAACTTCCTATAATAGTACAAAATTTTCACAATCATATATGTAATCTAAGAGCAACAGCTCATCCGGGTTACGATATGGATACAGTTACAAAATTTTATGTAATTCATTTTCATTATATACATATTACATATTATTATAATATAATTACATAATAAAATAGCAGAAAAAATAAAATTTCATCATATAGAGAAAGTTGCATAATAATTAATTAGGAACAAAATAAAACAAACCAGCTAAATAGCATTTAAATTTTACGTTTTACGCAAGACTGGATCTTTGAATACAAATATGCTAAAACCCAATAATTTATACAATTATTTTGAACAGAGCTTCCTTATTTCTGTGGGAAAATAAATACTCTTTGATTAGAGTTTTGTATTTGTTTGGGTAGTTTCATTTCTTATTGTTAAATGTAGTGTGTTGAATACTTTTGGTGCGCTAAATAAATATAATGTTTGTGTATTGCTTCTTTATATATATATATATATATATATATACAGTATATTTTCAGAATTCATTTTTTACTCGGTTGGAATATTACGTAAAAGCTTTAATGACTGATACCGAGAGAAAAAAAAAGATGACATGGTATATTTGAAAAGATACTACTAGTTTACTAGTTTCGTTGAATTGATCAACATCTTCAGGTATCACAATCAAATAAATATATAAAGAATTACAGAGACTTAAAATTGTAATAACAGAACAAGTACAAAAAAGACAGTAGCGTGTTCGAAAACAAAAAGCGAGCTTCAGTTCCAAACAAACGTATACTTACGCGCTGTCGCGAGTGCGCCAATACTGAACAGAGGCAATGAGTGCGTCAGAGAGATTGAAACTTAGGCTGTTGTTGATATGAGAAGAATCTAGAGAAATTTCTCTCAAGTTCATCATATCACACATGGATGTTAGAAGTTTGAGTCCAGTTCACAATGTGTTGGCGGCCTTCGTCTGAGTTAACTGAAAAGAGAACGTGGCTAGAGAGAGAGCGCTGGCGCTAGTCCTGTTATAGGACATATCTCTACGGTGTTCTTCCAAACTTAGAAGGATGGATTTAGCAGTCTGGCCATAGTATGGCTTTCCACGATCACATAAAATCTTGTACACTCCTGGAAACTGAGTTGGAAGATGTTTCTCTTTAGGTTTAATAAGTATTGAACGAAGTTTTGGGAGCGTAGTGAAGCAAGTTCTGAAGTTAAACTTCTTGAGAGTTTTTGCCAGTTTTGGTGAAAGAGAGCTGATGTAAGGCAAAGAGATGAAAGCTCTGGGATCTTCATCTCTTCAGATCTTCAGAAGTAGTTGAGTGACTGGGGGAAAGAAATTTGTCAATTTTCTTAATTTCTTTATTAACCATTAATTTTCTTTATATATATATATATATATATATATATATATATATATATATATGTTTTAAATATTGTTAATATACATTTAATTACATGACATAGTCTTTTATATTAACAATCACATTACTCATGCGGCCAGTTTATTATTTTTGCCATACCAATCAGGAATATACGGTATGTACTTTTTAAAATCCTTATGTGATGTGATGTGACTCTCTCTCGCGCGCGCCGTCATCGGAGTTAAACCTCAACAACTCTGTAATGAAAGTGTAGGCGCGGCTCTGCACAAGGAGCTAAAGCAAAGTAAGTAAAGTCAAAGTGCCAATTCCAATTACATTACAAATTAGTACAATAATTGTATTTGCAAATCTACCAGTCAAGAATACCTGAAAAAAATACCATCACGAGAGATTTCAACGTTTATAAACAATATAAATTATTGATATGATTTGTTTTGTTATTATTATTATTATTATCATGATTATTATTATAATTATTATTATACAATCCCACCTGGAGTCAAAATTCACCAAGGCTTGATTTACAATGAAAGTGTTTATTTTTTGAAACAAGCGATGTCATTACCTTTTATGTATTATATATCTCCATAAACTTTTAGTAACAGGATATGTTAATTTATTACATTCAGGCAAATACTATACTTGTTACGGAAATTATTTGTGAAAAATATTTAATGACAATAAAGTGGAGACTGGGGAAATATTTCCTTAAGCTCAACTTTGGTACTACTGAAATGTATTTCAAAAATATTTCTTAGTATTCACTATATACAAGCTTTTTTAATCTCTATTACAGATTAAAAAAAAAAAAAAACTACTTCTCCAAATGAGCATTAGAATAACCAACTTGAGGAAAAGTTGAGGTTAAATGCACCATAAACACATAGTAGTAGCTAAAGTAAAAATATTTGTGCGATCAATTCTTACTTCATATTCTATTTCCACGTCTAAACTACTAACTGGAGCTAAACCAATTCTAAATGCCTTTGCAATTTGCGCGATTACAACAGTGATGAAAATAGTAAAGATATTTTCAGTTCCAACGCATTTTTACAACTGATTAATACACACATAAAACTCTTAATTATCGTCAGTTGTTAAGGTGACGCCATTCACAGATTTTCAGATTTATTAATATAACGAGCACATAATTGTGTATAACTAAATGTATATAATGACGAAGTAACCAAGTACACAGAGTCCTCTGCTGGTTTAATGATAAACTCGCCTCATTAAAATCTAAAAATACATACGGTATTTGGCAGTACTACATGTTTTCATAAAGTTTAAAATCGGAAAATTTACCAATGTAAAAGTAAAATTCTTTATATATTTTTTTTTCTAAATCAGACGTCAACTAGACAAAAAAGGAATTTTAGAAATAAATCCGGCAAATAACGATATTATACACGTATATCGGATTGAAATTATTAATCATTTTTTATTAATTTATTAATCTGCTAATGCATATTCCTCCACAAGGAGGAATATGCATTAGCAGATTTAAATTATTTTTCATCCAAACAGCTTCATCCTCATAGCCTGAACCGAACTGAAGTCAAAATGATTATATTATGGAATACCACAAGAAACATGTTACGAAAATCGAACTTATTAAAAATTACTTTAGAAATTTACTTTCATTTATTAAGTTGAAAATAGCAGAGAAAATTCGTGTTAAGAACGAAGGAGTCTTTATTGAGCTGTTGCGTGATAACCTTTTCATGCAGAATGTGAAAGAAGCAACTCATGAACAAAGAGTGTTAGATTTGCTCATAAAGTCAGAAGGTGGCAGATAAGGTTGTGACAATTTTGCCACCATTTAGTCACGGTAACAGTGAATATGCCGTATTGACCGGGAAGCAGCCATCCATACGGATGCTCCAATTAGAACAGGTTATATGATGAACTAGAAATTTTGAAATTATGACAAACTCAGGAAAATACTATCTTTGGTTCTATGGTATCAGTTGTTGAATGGGATGGATATCAAAAGCGCATGGGAAGCTTTGAAAAGATGCTTAAAGGATATGGTATGTGAATGTGTTGTTTCTAGAATTTAAAGAACAAATAGAATGGTTGTGCAATATTATTAAAAAAGAGATCCATAAGAAGTAGATGGCGTGGAAGGAATATCGTGAGAATAAGAGTGAGAGTAGTTATGAAATATATAACGCACAGGCCACAAAGGTCACACGACGTTTAGAGAAAGTTAGCTTGAACTATGAAAAGAAATTGATTGCATAGGTAAACGGCAACCCAAAAGAATTTAATCCTTATGCTGCAACTAAAAGAAAGAATGCAGAGGAATAAATTTAGTAAATGGAAACGCTACCCTAAAATCAGAAGCAGATGAGGTATTTCATATAAAGAGTGCTTACTTCACCAAGATCTATCAACCTAGTAACATAACATAGTACACAGTGCTACTACTATTGGATGAGGAGATGACAATGCATCAAATTAGGTTCCAAAACTGTTGCAATACTTATAACCATGTAAAAATGATATTTGCATTCGTAGCCATGGGCCACCCAAAGAAAGACTTTTAAAATTGTATTCTATTCGCCTGGAGGTGCTCTTTATAAGATTTTGTTTTCTTTTGACGTGCTCCAGAGTTAGTCGATCTCTGGTCCAGCAAACTCCCCCCCCCACCCAACACACAAGAAACTTGTGTTTTTCATTAAGGAAAACTTAAGAAAATAAAAATAAAAACATGACATGGGATATTCTATCTTAAGCTATTCTTGTCAATGGTCGTTTCACAAAGTTCATTCAAAATATAAGAAAATACGAATTATATCAAATAGTTGAAAGGATATTGGCATTAGTTCTGCAATGCTGAAGAGCAAATATTGAGTCGTCTTTGACTGTTCATACGATTATCTATTTGTAAAGCATAAATAATAATATATTTGTTTTTGATGAGTTCATATTGAAAGAAGTCACCCATCCCTTATATATATATATATATATATATATATATATATATATATATATATATATATATATATATATATATATATATATATATATATATATATATATATTTATATTTATATCTTTTATATTTTTGTTTTGGCCGAAGCGAAGTTTTGGCCTCGCACTGTGACTAATTATCGCAGTGTGAGGCCACAACTGTGATAATTAGTGGCAATATATATATATATATATATATATATATATATAATTAGTGGCAATATATATATATATATATATATATATATATATATATTGCCACTAATTATCACAGTTGTGGCCTCACACTGCGATAATTAGTCACAGTGCGAGGCCAAAACTTCGCTTATTACACACCTGATCTGACTTGAAAAAGTTACATATTCGGTCTCTAGATCAGTATCCCCTGATTTCCAAAATTTTATCCCACGCGCAATCCAAAATTATAGTTTGTTACTCAAAAACGTCTATTAATGATCTGTTGTAATTAGAGAGTGTTATAAATAACTGGCAAAATGAAGAATATTTGAGCTTCAGTTGATAATAAAGTCAGTATTATATGGTCCTTGACTGTAATTCTAAATTTAAGAGTCCCACCACAACAGTAAAATGCACCTCTTCTGCCAAATCATTCCAATGACTGTTTTTCAATAAAACGTTTCTGAAATATAACAAAAGTTGTATGTTTTAGATAGTTCTATGAAAACGTCTTATTTCAGGTGCTTCATCAGGAATTGGAGCAAGCACAGCTGTTCATTTCGCATCGTTAGGAAGTTGTGTGTCACTAACTGGACGCGATGTTGACAGACTGAAGAAAACTGCTGAAGACTGTGAAAAGGCTGGACTGTCCGATGAAAAGGTTTACATAATTTAATGAGTTTTCAGTTAGAGTTGATGTGTAAGTTACCGAAACACGTTAAATGCATTCTGAAAAGTTTCTTTCTACACAAATATTATCAGACAATTCGATGAATGTTTATTACGTGCCTTGTTCTATCATCCGAGATTATTTTAGTCGTAAAGCTCATTCTACACTTTTGGAAACACTGACCTTGTGAATACTGTCTCCAACCAACAAGCTGTAGAATCAAATCTTACTGTAAACATTGATGTTTGTGAATGTTTATAAATGACAAATTAAATTCATCTCACAATTATAAAGAGTAGAGGGCGCTCTTACTTATAAACATTCACAATAGAGAATATTCCTGCTTATTATTATAAGCCCAGAGTTCAATGTTTGCTCTGCAAAGAGTAGGGATGAGAATCACACATTAAAATAAGAGGGTGAAATTTATAAATATCAATATACGGTATATTTTAGATCGAAATAAAAGTCAACTGCAATTCCACCTTCAGTTACAGTAGCCTGTTATTGACACATAAAACTGACGGCATTTATTTAATTTAAAGGGTTCATTTGTCTTTTATGATATTTTAAAGAATTTTTTACTTTTTTTTTTCAACTCGAAAAGGCAACCATCTTTTATAAAATCAAAAATAAAGATATAGAAGTATTTGGCACAACCTATTTAACTCGTAAATGTGTCATTCTCCATAATTTTTGGTGATATTATTTTTATCTGGTGCATTAGTCACGCTAAATTCATAACTAATTATTTATTAGAGATGTAAGAATGCAGACATTCTGTAGAAAACAATCTTGTCCTTTAATTTACTTGTTTAATGAAACAATTTAACAAAACATTCGTGAAACCTGTGTGTTAATGTACTGTAATTCATAACTTATAAGCACGGGTAAAACGTTTATAACCCGACATCTCTTCCGTGTCTTAAGCTTAATCATTCTTAACAGTGAATAAATTAGTTTTTTCAACTATTTGAATAACTGGTGCTAATTGACATCGAATACCTTTCAGATGTGTGTAATACCAGGGGACGCAGGAAAAGAAGAAGATATCAAACACATCATGAAAAAGACAATTGAAAAATTTGGCAAACTGGATGTTTTGGTAAATTATTAGGATTTTTGATTATTACATTCTTTAGATTCTTGCATTAGTTAAAATATAATTCATGATGCTTGCCTCCTCAGGGCTATCCCGCCCGAATAAGACCTAAGTTCAATTGTAGTCGCCGACTTGAGAAAAGTTTCTTTATACGACAGGTTCCTGAGATAATTGATCTCCTGCACGATTAAGTGGGGTTTTCTCCCGGAAACTCCAGTTGTTCATACCGTAAACACTAGAAAATTGACCGAGAACATATACATTTTATGATAATAACATATCGTGTTAGTGTTAAGTACTACGAGGATGGGAGCACTTGTTTGCCTGTATCTTTACTGGATCCACTTAAAATATATGACAGTCTTGGGCCAGCTATATCTGATTGGCTACCGGTGGTGATTGAGCTGCCCAGTCTTCAAAAGTCAGATAGGGCCTAAAATCCGCCTCGCCTACTCCCTATAAGGGAATGAAAGGCTTTAGCTAATTTTTTTTGTTTGTTTTTTTGTTTTCGATTTACAGAAATTTAATTCTTGCATTTATTAAAATTTGATATTCTTGCAGTTATGAAATAATTAGAAATCACCGAACCGTTGAGATTTAATTCCTTTTTTTTTTCTAAAATTCACACATCATCCTAATCAGTGTCTTTATCGGATCAGCCTTGCAGTTTTTTTTTTTTTAATTTGGCAAGAATTGAGCTTCTCCCTCATTCTTCAGAATGTTAGATAGTTTTAAACGGCCTCGCCTACTCCCAGGAAAATGGAAGACTTCAGTGGATTTCACGGAAGTAGGATTAAGCTGCAATTCAGGAGTCTTGCTTATGAATGACACAAATACTATTACTATCATCGTGATCTAATGAATGACATGATCCCATAATGGTCATAATCATGCGCTTGTGAATGGCATGATCTCATAATCGCACGATCTTATAAATGCCACATGATCTTATTGAGATCATGATAACTGACTGAGTTAATTTTAAGATATTGTCGTAATAATTATGTGTGAGCTTTTATATGAATACTAGCTTTATAAATTTTTATGGTAAAAATGATGTGCAACAAATAATGAACAGAAATATCACTGTGATATATTAACTGTGTCATTAACGAAATATTTGTGTTTCTCAAAAGGTTAACAATGCAGCAATGGTAAATAACAAACCGATTGTAGACACGACCATGGAGGAATACGATCAAATAATGAACGTAAATATACGTTCCGTGTATCAGTTGATCAAACTGGCTATTCCACACTTGGAAAAGACAAAAGGTATGTAAGAGATTCGTTCATAAAATTCTAGAGGTTATATTTTCAAATGTCTTACTTTGAATTTTTAATTATAATTCATCGGTTAATCGCATTTTGTAACGTTGTATAAAATGTCCATGAGTTTATTACCTGTCAAATTATGAGAAATGTTATGAAACTTGAATGTCATCGTGAATATAAAAATCTACAGAAATAGATATCCGGTATAAATTGTTATCTTTTATACTAGAGAAGCATAGTGAAAGGTATCCGACAGACAAGTTTATATTTAACATTTTAAATGTGTATTTGGATTCCATGATTATTTTATCACATTGAGAATATCCTACCAATAATATTCTGATATTTAAATATTTACATCTCAACAAGCTGCAGCTGAACGTGTACACTCCAAGATATTCACCCTTTTAATCATATTGCAGGTGCGATCGTCAATGTATCCAGCGTTGCTTCAATTAGAGCAGTAAGTATTGAACTTTATTATCAAAAATCAGATAAATTGAAAAATGCAATTTATGAAATTACTAAAATTAGTAAACATTTAAAGTGATTGAATATGGTGATTAAAAATCAGAAATGAGAACACGAAAGCGAATCAACTGGGTGTGCGATTATTTAGCAACAGTTGGGTTTGCTCCTGTGAGTTGTTTTTGTTACAAAAGAAAAAAGACTTACTGAAAACAACTGTCAGCTGGGCTGAACTTGAATTTGGGCTGCCTTAGTTTGGAGCCATTTTAACTCTATCACCCATATGAGTATCCATTTCTCGTACATTTTGACCTTTCTGTGCATGGTAACGTGCGCCTTTGGTGAATTTATTCTGCATTTTAGGAAGTTACTTAAAAAATGAATCCAGAGTTATTCTCAGAACTGTGGGATTGTTTACACACACACACACACACACACACACACACACACACACACACACACACACACACACACACACACACACACACACACAAGAAGAAGAAGAATATCTAAATAACTTAAGGAAAATAGTAAACAAAATTTCTTGTAAATAACCTCATATTTGTGACGGTCAAACGACTATCGTCACAGGTTTGGTGGATGTAAGTTGCAGAACCTGATAATTGGCGCAGGAGGGGTGATATGATTGAGATATATGATTGGGCTTACCAAATAAATACCCAGGTTATTTTTCAAAGGATTGAAAGAAGGAAGGGGATAGAGAAAAGAGGTCACTCTTGATTTTACATAATGGTGTGGTGCATGAGAGAACGACGCATTCTAAAAAATTCATTCATATTATTTATACATGCATGAGCAAGGATGTGCATACAATTACACATATACTCGTATATCCATACACATCGACATTAAATATATTTATACATTACATATGTACAGGACCGATCCGACACTATCTGATTCCCCTAGGCAAAGAAAATTTAGGCACCCTTATACATTGTCTCTCTATATATATTTTGTCATACTCACACAAGCAGATGTACGCTAACACATGTGGATATTTATAGAAATAATATCATTATGAACATTAAAAAAATTTATTAATCAAAACCAATACATTTGTATACATATATGATTACTCCTAATACCTGTATAGCAAGAAAATTATACATCTTAAATACAAAAATTATGAAAAATTAATCTTTTGGGCTTTTTCTATGGCAAAGTTTTGAATTAATTCATCTATATTGATTGTAGATGCAATTCATGCTCTATAGCAGTGGTGGCCAACCTTTTTATGTGCGCGTGCCAAAGGTTTACAAATCGAGTTGCTGACGTGCCGGGTAGTTTTTAATAGAGGAAAAATTAATAGTAAATTAATTAATTAATTTATTTATAATATATATATCTATATATCTATATATATATATATATATATAACATCTATAAAGATTTAATTATTTATAATTTTATAAAAATAGTATTTTATTTTATTTATAATATTTATTTATATATAAATTTATAATATTATTCAGTGTAAAATTGATTATTGTATAGTTAAGTTCATTTTAATGATATTGGTTTGAAAAAAAAAAACCGTAGTGAGAAGTAAGAAAATAACTAAAATAATCGAAGCCTTTGGCTCTTCATATAATTAGTAACTAAAAACTATTGTCCAATTTTTCAATTATATGAAAGAAGTGTTTGTTTGATTGCATTTGAAATTCTCGATGTCATTATGGCAGATCACAAAGGCTAACTTCAAATAAAATTCTACCACGAATTGAAACATGCCATGTAATACTTGTGTGAGTTCCCCTCCCAGCTCAAACGCAAACAAGCAGCAATAAAAATCAACCAAGAGTTGAAACTTTGTGTGAGTTGAACCCGCAGGTAATTAGAAGTTCCGTCGGCACGATAAACGACACTCTCAATTTTAAACACTAGTTCCAACAATAATTAATATTTTGAATTTAAAAGCATATCACTTTAACGCAGGAATTAAAATTTATTGAAAAAGTTAAACTTAGTTTCTTTTACTAAAACTAAGTTTTTGAAAGTTTTAGTTATGGTAGTGAGAATTTTGTTGCGCTTTTCTGTCCGTTAGCTTATTAATTCTGGGATGAATTGAAGTGACAGCCAAACTGAGACAGTCAGAAAGTTGCAAGCGGTTCGTCTGTTTCGTTATAAGCACAGGCATGACAGAAAAGGCAACTATAAATGCAAAATTTCACAAATATATGTGGTGGAAAAACAAAGAAGAAATCTTATTGATATTTCATATAAATTTGGATATTCATTTTTCATTCTTAGCCAGAATTTCGGATTATTCCTTAGAATTTAAAGCACTTTCCAGTCCTTTGTCCGATGATAATTCAATACGTTGAAGGATTTCTACACGAGAAAGGGCTGTTCGCTTTGTGTTCAACAAAGGGGTTCACATATTTTGCCTCCGAGGATCCTCATGTTCGGGATAAAACTTTTCAAACGAAATTTTATTTATGAACTTGATTTGAATGAAGAAATAAATGATTTATCATTGTACTGCATAGTGAGATGGTTATCTACGTACGATGTATTGAACAAATTTGTAGCTTTATTGGAACCAATTATCGAATTCCTAGATAAAAAAAACCAATGATATCCGTAATTAAAAAACAATGAATGGATCCAGGACTTAATGTTTTTTATTGATATAATGGAACATTTACAAAATTTCAATGTGTCGCTGCAAGGCAAGGACAAGAATGTTTCAGAATTGAGTCAGAGCATTTTTAGTTTTAAAAAAAACATTACAACTTTTTCAAAAAAATATAAGTGAAAAGACATTCAATCACTTTCCACGTTTGAAAAAAGCGACTTCAGGGATGTGATATTCTTCCTACAGCCAACAGTAACTATCGAGCAAAATTAAACAACCTGTTGGACGATTTTGAAGAACGATTTGTAGACTTACAAGAATTAAAGCCATCTATCGCATTTCTATTAAATCCATTTGACATTGATGTAATTAACAACGGTTTCCCGCTTTTAAAAAGCTTACTTCTTGGAACAGCATCAGGAGAAATGAAGTTAACAGAAATCCAAGACGAAGGTCTTAAGATGTTACATAAATCAGTAAATTCAATCAATGAATTTTGGAAATGTGTACCTACCATAAAGTACAGTCATTTAAAAAAATGCAGCACATCGTTTATTACCAATTTTTGGTTCGATGTACAATGTTGAGTCACTGTACTCACGATGAAATTTGTAAAATCCAAGTATTGTTCTCAGTTAACAAACTAACATTTGAAAGAATAAAGAAGTTCAATTACTAATTACAAACCAAATTATCAAAAATTAGTTGCTAACTTAGAAATCCATAAACCTTCTACTAGTGAAGAGTAAATAAAAAAATGTAAATACATGTAAAAAATATGTAATAATAAATATGTTTCAAAAACTTTTTTTCCTTATTCCTTATAAATGACATTGTATTTATATGTGTACGTATATGACTGACATAGACCTTTGGGATGAGGCTCGTAACGATTGCTGGTAGGTAACTAGGGCTCTTGCTGCAAAAACTCTGGCCACTCCTGCTCTATAGATATTATTGCTAGACCAGTGAGTCGTTCCTGAGCCATGTAGAGAGAGTATAAGTTTTTGTGAGTTTTAATTTAACTTTAATCTCGGAAATTTTAATGATTTTAGTAATGTTTAAATGATACGAAATGAATAGACAGGTATTACTTACAGAAATACTGCTCTATGGAGAACACTGGCTATTTTGGCCACAGACGTTCTTCAGCCGCTGTAAGAATGTTAGATATACAAGTACCAAAAACTATTAGCCATTGGAATCAACTGTCACCTACGAAAAAGCTTGACCGAACTAATCTGAAATCAGTAGAAGAATGCCGGAGGGAGCGAAGAGAATGACTAATCAGAGGTCTTATTTCACGAATACTACCAATCAGAATCCCTGCCACTGCAATTCTATGAAAATTCCCACGGCATTCTTATACTGATTTTCAATAAACTGAACTGAATTAACAAGATGTGAGAAAATGAATGACGTAATCCCCAACTTCTCAGATCTCAGAGAGCTTGCAGAAACAGGGCTTAATCTAAAAATCAACAGAATTAAGTCTATAGGGAATGAAGATAAGAACAGTCGGTTAGCCGCGACCACTGATTGTTAGGTTGAGGAATACCCTGGAACTTCCCTGCTCATCTTGGGACAGATGCCAGAAAGAGGAAAAATCTCTGCACTTGATATTAAGTATATAAAGAGCAGGGGAGTGGAAGAAATAGAGAAAGGCGAAAATGATGTAGGATCATCACCGAGCACCAGGACGGCTTCACTTATTTCAGTTTTTTTATTATTAATCAAGATTTTATTATTTTTTTTTTCGAAGGTTGTAATTTTCCCCTGAACTATGGCAAAATCTGGCGCCCTAAAGTCTTAGCGCCCCTAGGGGATTGCCTAGATTCGCCTAATGATAAAACTGGCCCTGCATATGTATAGGCATATAGGAAGTACAATAAATTTAGCAGTATATTCAACGTCTATTTTGTTCACATCTTTCAAAGTCAATGTTTGGCTAATATGAAGATGTTTCATGTTCCATTAGAATATGTCATTAGACTACTAATAATATTTTATTAGATACACTTTAGTTTATATGCCTAATACAATTGTTAATTATTATTATTATCATATATAAGGAGTACCGAAATATCTACAATTAAGGTATTATAATTAGAACACATCTGATATATTTTAAATATACGTAATAATAATAATTTTTTTTATTGTTCTTTCAGATATTTACATATGTACAATGATCATCTATTCAGAATATTATTTGACAAAGTTCAGTACTTTGTGCTACATATAATGAGATTTAAATAGTAATGATGATAACATAGTTTTTTTTAATGACAATCACAGTAATAATTTACAATTATTTTGTTCACAGTTACATAAGTTGTATAATATTACATATTGTAGTTTACTATTTTTTTTTCAAGTTTGAAAAGGTGTGATTATACAACAGTATTTACACATATGCAATCAAAATATTATATTTCCTAATTCTCACAAACATACAGTGTAAACTCATGATTTACATTTTTTTATTACATTGCATACATTTGCTACAGTTATTACACACATTACATACATTTGGTTACATATTGTTGTGTCCCTTTTTACGATTTCTACTCTAATCTTACAGATTCCTTTTATCTATATTCTTCTAACTTCTATGCCCGAGATTTTACCAAAACTTATACCAATATCTAAGTTATTGCTCCCCGTAGTACCCCTAATATTTGTATTTATACTGCGCCTTTTGGGATATTTAGTTTAGGATATTACATACATAAACAAGGAGAAAGAACTCAAATATATCTGAAAGTGTAACTATTGCAGTCGTGACACTTAACTCGATTCTCAACTTAAATTATCCGGGAGACTAAGTACAATATTTTCAAGTGGTTATCAACTGCGCCATTTATGTTGTCATAAATAGGGAGAAAGTCAATCTCGAATATATCTCTTAGTATTTAAATATTATTGCAGTTGTGACTCTTAATCTCTTTCCTCAACATTAAATTTCCCGCGTGATTAGGTACGATCATTTTAAGCGGTGCATTGGATTAGCAACATCAGACAACTCTTTTATCATTGAACAAAAGGTTTATTAAGTTTCTAAACATGGTACAATTCAAATACTAAACTAAAATACTTGTGGACTAACATTAAATCATTACAAGCAATATGGCTATTTGTGATTATGCCGCCATACACATTAATTCATAAATTCGCCTGATGTGAACAAATTAGATCAATTCACACTATCTGATTATTCATACTGAAGTAGATTAACAAATCATTCACTGCTAACACATACTTGTGACATTTCAATTATTTTATACATTACATTAGGCATTCAATTCTTAGGATACGTAATTACTTAATTCACACTATTCCGTTATACCGTTATTTGCACTAACACACAATTATGTCATTTAAATATCTTGTGCAATATAATAGACATGCAAAAATACCTTAGGACTCTTAATCATTCACAAATCTTTAACACTTGTCAATCTACACATAACACATTCTATCATATACTAAAGTCCTAGTATAACTTCAACAGTTCTGTATTGGAATCACGATACTTTTCACAGACAAATTTCTAGTTAACATAGGTTATGATTTACAGTACCTTTCTTGAGCTTTTCGTATGGGCCTTTATTCTTTTCCAAACGAACCTCTGGTATAACTTCTCGTAACTCTTGGAGGTATCAGGAATAATAATAATAATAATAATAATAATAATAATAATAATAATAACTCTGGAATACTTTAACACACATATATTTGCTCTACTATCAGCAACAAGGACATCGATCTCTTTACAGCTTTCTGCCTTGCGTAGTTATCACTGACATCGAAACGAAGAAGATCCCTCCTTTTCTAGGACTCTATGGCAATTTTTCCTTTGCTTCCTACTCGGGAAAACGGGAATCGAAATCCTGCTCACTTTCGTTTCCGTGTTGTGACGAGGAGATATCACCCCTGTCACCACTCAGAAAAACCCCGTGAACTCCACCAGAACCAAAACCAAACTCCAAAGCTAAAAGCGACTATCCAAAAAAAGTGTAAAGCCCTCCCCAGGGGGTTACCAACCCTTTTATAGCTGCTTCCCTAACGGCACCTTTTCTTACTTCCTTTCTCCTCCTTCTACTTGTTTTTTAATTATCGACCAATTAGGGTGGCGTTTTCTCACCAAACGTCATTTGATCGGCAAGCTCAATGTTTCAATCCGGGGATCGGCCCGATAGCTTTGCTTTTCTTGTGCTAGCCTGACTTAATCCCCTTTCAAACTTTTTCTATGAATTCTACTTAATAACTTAATCTCTCACATAACGTATTTTATGACTCACCCCTTTCTACTTATTTACTTAACTCTCTCGTTTTTAATCGTATTACAATATTATACTTTCCTTTGTTAGCTACTTATTTAGTTAGAATTCCTTATTTTAAGTCATATTACAATATTAATACATTCCTTCCTTTATCAGCTACTTTAACAACAACCCTTACGTTTTATAGATATTACTGGATGCAAGAAATTTTCCATTAAATAATTCATTTTTTTATGTAAGGGTTTTAATTGATGATATTTATTCTTCATGTTACACCATGATAGCTGAGAATACTATATTCCTAAGATAGCAGGTGTAACAATATGATACATCTTGGATGAGAACTAATTTTTCTGCTATCATCCTTGAAGGTTATATGTAAGCTTATCAGAGGATGACACCAGTTGGTTATTATTTATTGTTTTTTTTGCTGTGTTGGGAAGCTACGAAATCTATGATTGAGAAATTCGCGCGCGCACCCACACGCACGCACGCACACACACACACACACGCACGCACACACACGCACGCACGCACGCACGCACACACACACGCGCACGCACGCACACACACACACGCACACACACACGCACGCACGCACACACGCACACACACACACACACACACACACACACACACACACACACACACACACACACACACACACACACACACACACACACACACACACACACACACACACACACACACACACACACACACACACACACACAATAAATTGTAATGTATTGATGCATCGCTGAACTGGAAGCCTGAACGAATATATTGTGTTTCATTAAATTTGTATGGTATTTTGGGTGTGTGTTTCTTGTTCGTAGTTATGTCCTTAGAGCTCTTTTCAGGCTATTGTAGTTTGTAAGGTTTCTATTCAAAAAGGTAATTTTTTTTATGTCTGGGATGCAGAAGTTTCGTGTGGCCTTTCCATAGTGATTATTGTATTTATATGTGATATAATTAGTTGTCTGAGGTTTTGTTATGCGATATGTATTTCTGACTGTCCTGTAGTTGGCATCGAAATAATGTTTTAGCAAAACTGCATAGTGACATAAATGTTTTGCTGTCAGTATTTTGTGTTCTGACATTGCAGTGTATATAAAGTCGTTATTGTCTCTTTGTTCCCAAAAGATCAGTTTTATGATTTTCTACTGTAACGAGATTAATCTCGTTACAGTATGCATCGAGATCAACGTATGCACCGAAAGCATACGTTGTTATAGCGTATCTTAGTATATTTTGGCATAGTGCTTTGTATATTAGTGTTTTTAGGCGTGTGGGAACTATGTCTTTTAACCTGTAGAGTTTGCCACTTATTGTTCGGAGTTTGTTGTGTAGATAGTTTATGTGGCTATTCCAGTTCATATCTGCATCGAAGTAAATTCCAAGATATCGTATTGTTTCAACCTGAGTGATTGTAGTGGTTTTGCTGTTCTGTGTGTTTTTATATGTTGGAGAGTGGATGTTGGATGGTTTTTTATTTGTTATCAACTGGTCGAGTCAGTGGATTTCTGAATATTATTAATTTTGTCTTATCTGAGTTTAGGTGTATGGAGTTTTTCATGAGCCACTCTGTGATTAGATTTATGTCATGTTGCATATTTGTTTGGGCTATGCTTGCGTTATTGTGGATGGATATTATTGTTGTATCGTCTGCGTATTGGAATGTCTTAACTTTGAGAGGTAGCTGATTAATATCGTGCGTGTAAATGTTGAATAGAGTTGGGGAGATAGTACAGCTCCCTGTGCTATTTCTGTTAGGACCAATATATCAATAATACCGGTGTAATTCCTCAGATAAGCCTGTAACAATAACCAATGTTTTCGGATGCTTCTGATGTTAATATTCAAGATTGAGAGTCATCTAACTTGTACTGTGTGTTGCAAAAGTACGATTGCTGTTGTATTCTGGTGTGATTACATCTATCTAATGGTTCACATTCATTTTTGCTGTGTTGAGGTCTTCTTTTTGAACTAAATTGGAGTTTTTATTTCACGCTAGCAGCCTATCTATGTCTTCCGAGCTTTTTATTTGTATAGACTTTGAAGTTTGTGACTTTCTCAAGAGTATATTGCCGCCTTTGATCCACATTGATAATTTTTTTCTGTTTTTGCTTTTCTTGCTTGGTACATC
The DNA here is from genome assembly GCF_054136105.1 of Typopeltis vanoorti. Classification (NCBI taxonomy): domain Eukaryota; kingdom Metazoa; phylum Arthropoda; class Arachnida; order Uropygi; family Thelyphonidae; genus Typopeltis; species Typopeltis vanoorti. Next base: position 23,527,730 of record NC_143559.1, on the reverse strand, counting down.
AGATTCTGATTGAAAGGTGTTAAATACTCAGATAGAAAGAGTGGTGTATTCTCTTGCGTTGCGTTTAAGTCCTTGACAACTGTGTTTTTCAGTCTGCTGGCTTTTATGAGATTGTCTCTTGTAGTCTTGTTTGTCAGACGAACTATGCCTGGTGCTTGTCGTGGCGAGTCTTGTTTTTTGTTCTTCCTGTGAATCCGATTTATGGTCTGAATATCATTATGCTGTAGGGGGATGTCAATTGCATGATCTAACTTTATAACTACGTCTCTGAGATTTTCTGTGGATTGACTTTCTGGAAGACCATTTATAACAAGGTCTTCTTTATGTTGTTGTTGATTTAAAAGTTTGTATTGTAGTTTTTAGGGAATTAAATTCTTGACGGGGTTCGGATGTGTCTTTTATCAATTTGTGTTGCCTGTGAGTTATTACGTTAATGTTGGTTTCAATGTATTTTATCGTTTGTAAGACTTCTTCATTTGTATTATTGAATTACTGTTGTATTATTAAATTTAAGAAACTCTTCATATTCGCTAATTTTTTTATTATTTGTTTATTTTGTTTATCAAATAGTTCTTGGACAAGATCTACTAAGCTGCCTTTTATATTTTCTAAACCTTTTTCTAGTAATAAATTTATGGAATTCAAATTATAAGACTCACCGGTATTTTTTTTATCTGTTCAGTTCATCGTTCGATTCTGCTTCCGGCGTAATCAGTTGCGCCGTGGGTGGCGGCGTTTCATTATTTTCTCTGCAGTTTAAGCATTTCCATTCCTCTCGTTTGGCACTGGATTTGCGTTGCCATGTTGTTTCTGAGGTTGCGAAACATATAAAGTGAAGATTCCTAAGGTATTTCCTGCAGGTTATATGACTTCCGTCGGCCCGTAATTCCTTAAGGCAATTGTTGCACTTCATGACTCACCTTTCTTCCCTTGGATAACTGTAAAGATGGCGACGTCCTTTGTTCTATGCTCGTTAGTGACCATGGTGAACTGTATTCAAATTTCAGCGCACTCAGATTTTGAATTCCACTTGGCCGATTTCGATGAATTATACTGTATATCACCGTCTTCAGCGTGACAAGTAGAGTTACATTATGACACTTTTAAATTAAAAACAGGAGTTAGAACCACATTAAAACTATAAAAAACGGGACCAGCAATACAACCATGCAACCGTTCGTATGCCTACGCAGCGCCCTCTGTAATAATAATAATAATAATAATAACAATTACAATATTTTAGTAGTATAGTTATTATTTTGCTCACAACTTTCGAAGCCAATGTTTGCTTATATAGTTTAGATACCATTATAGTATAGAATTAGAGTACTAATTTTTTTTTATTTTTATTTTTTTAGTAGATACACTTTATAATGAGTAATTTCTTCAGTCCAATATAAGGATATGATTTTTTTTCATGTGGCTACTTTAATTTCAGGCAATGTTTTGCCAAATCTTGAGAACAGGGACCACAGAGATCTCGTTAAGGCATATAAAATTAGGTTCTTTATATTGTATGGAAGCTTATTTAATAGTTCTGATATATAGAACTGACGGGTTGCTTTTCCACATGCATTAATATAATTACTTGTGATGTATGTTATATGCTGAGGTCTGATTTGATATGGAATTATTACTGCTGTTCGATATTTTCTGGAAAAGTAGTGATTTAGCCTGATAATGTAATGTCTAAGATTTTTAATAGCCTTTATGTGAACAGCAGCGTTATAAATTTTTATGGTTAAATGATGTGCAACAAATAACGAACAGAAATATCACTATAATATATTAACTGTATCATTAACGAAATAACCAAAAGTCGACTGTTGGTGGGTGTGTTGATGGATGGAAAAGAGGAGTATTATTTAGGCTCCTGGGATATTGTTGCCATCAGCCTGGTTTGTAATGAGTTTAGTTTTTTGATTGTCTTGTGATGCAGAATAGTAGTAATAGTAGTAGTAGTAGTAGTAATAGTAGTAGTCGTAGTAGCACGGCTTCAATTGTAGTCTAGTCTAGTGACCGCTAGAAGAACTTTTCCTAAATCTTTCCTTGACTGATTCCCGAGTTAATCTATCTCTGGGGCACTGGCAACAGATTTTTTATCTCATGGAAATTCGGGTTTTTCGTCCGTAAACTTTAGAAAATCAACCGTAGAACCTATCCTATTTTAGACAAGAACATACTGTGTTTGGGATCACGAGATGGCGACACGTTCGTCATCTCGTCATCGGATGCCACTTATAATTATAAGTGGCATCCAATGAAGAGTCCTCATCTTCTGGCTAATTATAATTAGTCAGAGAATGAGTTTCAATACATCGCAGTATGGTGGCTGTTCTAAACCCAAACTAGTACCTGAGTCCTCTGCGGACGATTTGGTGCCTGTACGTCCCACCTGACTGGTGCAGCATAGAAAGCAACCCTGCATGATGTAAACCAATCATACCTTAATTAGATGGGTGAGTGGATTGAGAGTTTGAAATCTTACTCTAGTGACCACATAAAATCTTTTCAATCTCACTTCAAGCCTGTAATAGCGAGCATTGCTCAATACACTTGAACAGCCTAATGGTAAATTAAATTTATTCTTTTTCAATCTTTTCGAACCTTATTGATTGTCTTAGAACTTTTGTTTCGCAAGCCAACATGAAAGTTTTAACACCTGAATATTTAGCCCTTATCAATCAGAATTTACATGGATGCTTAATTAAAATTTAGCCTAGGGTTCAAAACAAATGTTTATAATATTTTTATCTTAACTTTTATTTAAAGATGCTTCCTATGTGTTTAAAATAATATGTGCTAGTAATCTAGTAATTGTATATATCTATATTTATATCTATATCTATATATATATATTTTTTTCTTTTATAGTTTCCCCTTACCTGCGATTATAGTATGACTAAAGCAGCCATGGATGCTCTCACCAGGTGTGCTGCTTTAGGTAATGTCACACTATGTAATCGGAAATTAATTTCAGTTAGCAAAATAATAAAAATATAAGATTAAGAAATATATATCATAATAAAAGTCAATAGACCTTTATTCTTAAAATAATAATAACTGCATACTTATAGAACTAGTTTTGTTTTAAACCAACCATTTCTGACTCAGTCACGTGCTAATGCATATTTTATATTCTACTTACAAGCAAATGCTTCAGTTTCTATTAACAGTTTAGGATCTCTCTCTCTCTCTCTCTCTCTCTCTCTCTCTCTCTCTCTCTCTCTCGCACACACATACACACACACCAGTGGCGGATTGTACATAATCACTGCGACGCTGTGCCCCCCTCAAGGGAAAAAAAAGAAAAGAAATGAAATTTTGTTTGTGTTTATAAACAGTCACAATGCTTACAACATTATATAAATGCAATATCACATGTTAAAGATTACAGCTTATGTTTCGACATTGATTGAATAAGCTAATAATTGGAATTGTTCGATTAACGCTTTAGATTACGAAACAAATGCACTGCGATCTAGCGCTGTGTCGAAATTATCACGTTCGGCCAATTTTAGCTAGACTCGCCAATATTCGTTTGCTCTTTTCACTGCACGTAACAAGTGAATCCGATACTGCTCAACGAGCAGTGTCGCTACGGATAAATTGTATGTTTGCGCGCGTTATTTCTTTATTATTGGTGTGTGGGTGAGGGTGAAATCTTTTTGATGAATCTTATTTTATTCTGTTAAAATAACATATCATTATTTATTTATTATCAATACAAGGTTGAATTATAACGAATATCACTGGTGAAAATATGAAAACACAATTATACTTTCTCAATTATCGTGACATGAAAATTTATTGTTACACGAAACAAATGCACTGCGATCTAACGCAGTGTCGGAATGTCGAAAAAACCGACACTGCTCGTTGTGAAGTATCGCTACAGATAAATTGTATGCTTGCGCGCGTTTATTTCTGAATACGAAACTTTTATTATTGGTGTGAGCGTGTTCGTGGTGAGGGTGAAATATTTTTAATGAAGAAATTTTTTAATATGTAAATTTACTTATTAATAAATTGATTACTGATTAGGAAAAAATGAATTATTTTTCTTATTTGGTATATGCAGCACCCCCACTTGAAATTTCCACTGGCCGCCACTGATACACACACACACACACACACACACACGCACACACGCACATATTAGTTTCATTTAACTCTATTTACGACAGAATATAACAGTTCAATGCATATTCTACTTTGAAACTTATGGTCCTTTTCGTTTTTTTTCCTTCCAGAGTTGGGTCCCAAGAACATCCGTGTGAATGCAGTAAAGTAAGTTACATTTGCTATATTAAAATGTTACATAATACTCGATTATACCAATATTATCGTGCTAAGTTAAGCACATCCCTCATTAATATATCGAAGAAGAAGAACAGAGTGCAGTGATTCCATTTTTGTGAAATAAAGTTGTATCAACCATCATTTACAGCACAACATCGCCACAGTATTTTCTCACAGCTACTGCATGCGAGTGAATTAGCATATTTAAAAAGTTTATAGGTTGCCGATAAAGAACTATTAGTGTTCTGACAGCCTCCTGCAACAGGACACTTTCACCATACAGAGTTTTGTAAACAGTCGCTTAAGTTCTGTACCTTGGGTACCAATAGTGCCGTCTGTCGACATGAACTGAATCAAAGTACGCTCTCCATAGATATAATAATCATAAAAAGAAAAGGGAAAAAAAAAGAGCAGCGTGCTGTGGCTCACTTTTTCGTTTATTTCCCGTAACATGCCCAATCATCATGGGATGAATCTAAGCGATTTAAAATAAAAACTATCAGCGATATTCCGACTTTTTCTCCTACAATAAATTAAAAACAATTAGATTGTGCTTCTTGCAAAATCCGTATTCCATTTCCTCTATTCACAGCTACTTTAAAAAAAATCCTATGTCTCAGAAATATCTTGAAGGTTTTTGTTATGGATTGTTTGCACTAGACATTTATTGGACTTTTCGACTTTACGTACAAAAAAGTTTCTTGAGGGTTTTGATTCTGGAGAAATATTCGAAATAATTGCCGATAATGGTTGTTTCTGAATAACAGTTCTTCTAGAGAATAAAAATTTGTCAGAGTACAATACAAACTGCTAGTATTTGATACCTAAACTGGCTTTTATTTTAGCTGGTCTTAGACAGTTGCATAAGAGTTCACCCCCCCCCTTCCAGGAGAATAAGGTTTATTCCTCTTCAGAAGGCTTTCCATTCCGCAAAGCAAACCCTCTAGAAAAATACACTAATTTAACAGACACACAAGGTATACATAGTCGTGGATGCAAATGAGATGAATACATTCTTATCATTGGTGTGCAGAAAGAGAAGTATAGGGTTGACAGTGAAATGAATGTCTCTTTTTTTAATTCCACAGTATCTCGGTGAAATTAAAGAAAGAGACAGACAAAGGAACTAGGTTGAAGAGATATGCATTCAAAATAAACACCACTAAAAAAGCTTATAAGAAGTAGTTTTATTTATCAGCACTAACTATTTTCAAGCATGACCTTGCTTAACTAAATCCAGTCAAGATAAGATGATGTCGTTTCTTTCGTTTGCTTATTCATTAAACCTGAGTGAATTACGAAATATTCGGTGTACCTTCGATAATTATACAGAATGTATTTGTATGTTTAAAAATATGTTTTAATTTCTCTATCATTCTTGAAGTGCTTTAATTTCTTCATCATTTCTAAATTACTGATAGTTCTACCCTTTCTATTTACGATTCGCTATTATAGTGCTTCTTTACAAACGTAATCAAACATGGCACTTTTCAAGTCAACATGGCGTTCTATAAGTAAAGTAGTGGGCTCACAGCGGCCTGTTAAAATCAGTCTTCATTCAAGACCTTTACTTATTCAAACAACTACTTGATGAAAGCTATTCAGTTTAAACAGAAGTACAGTAGCTATCATCATCATCATCACGAACCATGGACTCACTGCCCGTTGATGTCTGATGCCTGTTTTACTATCTTCTTCCACCTTTCTTTGTCCAGTGCACAGTGTCGCAGTTTTTGTACACCCATTCCACACTAGTTTTTTATATCGTCTATCCATTCTTTGTATCTTTGTATGGTCTACTCTTCTGTTTAAACTATCCAAAATACCACACATAAATGTCTTTATCTTCCGGTCCTCACTCATTCTAAAGATGTGTCAAAATAAATGCAGCTTCCGTTTTTTAATCTTCTACATTAGATTCTTCTGGTTGTATCTTCTGATAGAGTTCTTCATTGGTGATTTTCTGTACCCATCCTATTCTTATAATCTTCCTGTAACAAGTTCTTTCAAAGTAGTTATAGTTACTCTTTAAGACTATATATCTTTAGAAATTAGGTTTAATGTCTGTGTATCTATTTAGTTTTGTTTTGTATATTTATTTGTCTAAAATCATTTTTTCTACGATCAACTTTCTAAGGGTATCCCTTTTATCCTTTACAGTCCTGGACTTGTGGACACTCACTTAGGAAAAAGAAATCTTAATACTGATGTTTTAGCAGTCATCGAAGAGGTGAGTATAAGAATTCATTCTCTCCATCTTTCGTAAATCATGTGACTCCCCTTATGCCATTATTCATTGAAATAGCGGTCTAAAGAGTTTTCAGTTGGGCAGTGTTTAGTTTCCTGGAACTATCAAGCATCTTTAAAACAAAAAGTACATAATTAAACATTTGCTTCTTTTTATGTAGGAAATTAGAAATACAAAGTTTTCTAGCCAGAATCTGATAGAAGTTACCCTTGACTTCCCTAAATCTTATATATAGGTGACAAGAGAGATTAGTATTATCACTAAATAGTGCAGTTAAAGAAAACAAAACAAAACGATCCCCCCCCCTCCCCAGAAAAAAAAAGAAAGAAAAGAAAGAAAGACACTACTTGTATACTCTGGAGATTTTTAAAAATGCCCAAATCTATTTATATATTATTTGACTACATTGCACTGAAAATAAAACGTGGAAGTGGTAACGGTGGACTATAAGGTGGGTAGGCAGAAGCAAAGGGAAAAACTCGCCTATAGCTGACAGGTTTCAACTACAGTAAGTAAAGCGATAGCAAGTCAAAAATTATCATTTTATTTTCATCCTCTCTATTCTTATTCGGTGACTAGTTAATAGCCGAAATGCAGTCTGAAATTTATCTTCTCTCCTAATAAACGAACCAAGCAAAATACGAATTTGTCTAACGTTTGAAAAACATTTTCATGAAACGGTAAGTACAAAAAGTAGGAGGTTGACTGCAACTTAGAAAGCAAGAAATTGTCTGACATTATTTATTATTCCTGGTATTCTGGTTACTTCACTAATTGTGTTCCATTCTATTGCTGAAGTTTCCTATTATTACAAACTCAAATTATATTTAAGATTAAACTCAGATTATATTTAAGATTATAATTTCAAGATTTAGATTCTTTTTATATTTTATATATTTTCCAGATTGGTTTAGAATTTTGATATTATATCTTCCACAATGACAAAATAACATCAGCCAAATTATCCCTTTTAAATTGCTGGCTGTTCCCTATTTTCTCAGTAATCGGGTCAGATTTTAGATTTATTGGAGTTATCACTTTTTTTTTTTATGCCGGGTAAACTACTCAAAAATATACGTAGTCTAAATCGGTTAAACTGTGCCATGTGTCCAGATTTCTCGAGAGGAGGAGAAACATACGCAAAATGTTTGGCTATAAAGTACCTATCTTTATTAACTGAAGACATGAGGCTACCATCTCCTCATTAAAGAGATGATAGATGAATACCACTCTCCAATAACGAACAATTTTGCAACAACTCGAATTCTGGACTTAATAAGCGTAATTAAAGACTCAGGTAATAACTTAAAAATCAATACTTTATTTAACAGTTGAATCAACATAATAACAGAATAAATCAAGAGATTACACTGCCCTACAAGGGTAGAAAACCACCAAACGGACAAGTGTGTGTGTGAGGGGGTCGGACAAGGATAAGCTGGATCGCCAATATTACGAAAGCTGCTAAGATCAGCAGCCTTCAAGATCTTTCAAGAAAGACTATTAAAGAGAGAAGTGTGGAGAAGATGGACTCGAAGTACCCAACCCGTCCAGACGGGTTGGGTACTACTTCATTTGATTAACGTGTACTGATTTATATTATAGAAAATAAATTTCACAAGAAAAAGGGAATAACTTTGAAACTCTTCCAAGTATTAATTACAGCTCTCATATTTATATGAGTAATTTTTGTTATTTAAATTATTCAAACGTTTTCTTTTATGTCAGCCAGTTTCGGAAGTATTCGTGAATTATTTTAAGCGCGTATAGTTGTCGAGCACTTAGTAAGAGTAGAATATTCATTTAAAATTTCAAATATTTCTGATGCATACAAATTCTCCACAGGTTTGAAATGGTAGAAAGAAAAATGCTGCAAAATCTTAATTTCTCCTGTTATGGAGGAAAATTTTAAATATGCCATATTTTATTTATGTATCTTACATGGTTTTAGGATATAGCAATCAGAATATCGTAATAAAATTGCTAAAATTCTTGTAAAAACTATTATCTGGATTGTTACATTCTCTACACAATTGTGGCTATTGTTTTGCAATATATTCCGCTTTGCTTAATTAAATCTTTTTTCTTTATTAGAAATTGAAAAAGTATGCAAAAAGTCATAAGCAGATCGGTAGAGTGGCGATCCCCAAAGAAATAGCGACAGTGATAGCGTTTCTCGCTTCATCAGATTCCTCATTCATGACAGGAGAGACCTTAGTGGCAGATGGTGGACTCACGTTATCCTGCCCATTCTTCGAGTAATAAAATAATCTGGGAAACTACAAGACAACAACACAAAATTACTACCTAAATGCTGTTGTGGGATAAATTTTCGAATGAAGAACATAAAATTATAAATGTAATAAAGTATATGAATTGAATTTATACCGATATTTCGTATTTTTTTAACTTAAAAATATGCACTGCCATTCAGAGAGAGAGAGAAAGAGAGAGAGGAAGCACCCAGTTCCAAAATTGACAGTAATTATAACACAGACCTAAGATCAGAGTAGTTATGGCTATATGACAATTCTCCTATATCATTTGTAAATTGTAAACATTAGTCTGAAGCCGGTTTTCACGTGTCCATCGGCGAAAAAAAAATCGAGATTCTGAAAAATGTCTTGCCACCTCATTATTGTATTTTTTAACATGAGCATTCGACAGTTTTCAAATTTTCAACATTTTCAATTTCAAAAAATGAAAGTCCTCAAGAACTCATATTTAGATATTCAAAATCCAAAATTTCTTTTAGGTCTATGTAATCCACAGTCAGTCCAAGAGCAACAAAGTCAATGTTGCAAATATTACTATTATTACTACTGCTAATAATACTATTAATAATAAATAAATAAATAAAATAAAATCGAGTGAACCATATATTTATGAATCATAATTTTGGCCCAACCAAAATGCAATGCCGTCATATTCAACAGTGCCAAGTTACATAATTATACATAAATTTTAATTAACCCGTCCTCCAGCGATATCAACTATCTAATCGTGCCTTTTAGATAATTAAATTTTTGCAGAATATTAGCAAATTCAATTCAATTATTACCTTATTAAAATAAAAGAGGAAAAAGTCATAAATATCTATATATCAAAAATAATTCTATTTTATATATAGTGCTGTTTTTTTAATAATATTATTATTAATTATTTCGAAAGTCTTTGCTTTATTTTGATCACGTAAATGATCCTATTTAAACTAGAACTTTCCCAAATACTGAATTTCACAGGATCATATGCATCGTGCAAGCGGACTAAACGCATCTCACTGATACATTCTTATTTTCAAAACGCATATAAAAATGCTTATGTTTCTAAATAATTTTAAACAAGTAATACTTATTAGATTTTATCAGTTTTCAAGTACAAGCCATTAGTTTTCCTCCTTCTCCTTATTAAATTCCATAATTTCAAGTTTTATTAAGATAAATGAATTTTTGGATGATATCCAAGTTAAATAAAATTCGAAAATGAGTTTGAAGTATCACCAACGTAGATGGCGCTATGATGATAGCTAGTTATTATTACTCAAATGGCGGATATGAAACGTGATTTGTGCGAGCTGGTCGCAAAACGTATCAACTGGCATAAGGTAGGCGAAGTTTTTTTTTTTTTTTTAATGTAAACAGTAAGTTCTGGAAGTAAGTTACACTTAATTCTGTTGTTTTCTTCTTGATACTTTCTATATCTCATTTCTTTGAGGATGGTAATAATAGCCAAATGAAAGCAATTACTCATGTATACTTATTTTAACATTAATATATTGAAATTCATTACGCCGTAGTTACTACTATTAATAGGCAGGAGAAATAAATTCCGCACTGCATGTTATAAAATTCAGAAACGATATATACGATGGATTTACTCGGCTATATGACATAATTTGAAGGAATTTAATACTAGAAGAATTCCACTGCATGCATAATTTCTATTAATTATCTGCGAATAAGTGCTTGGTTATCCCAATCTGGTTTTATGTGCGATTATTGATTACCGTTTGTGTCATAATAACCAAAATCGTCTGCATGGTTTATTGCTTATCAAATACCATTATCCTACACTACTAAATCGCACTCTTCGCGTTTATTGCCGAACTGCTGTTGGTTTACATGTGAAGTGTATGAAAAAAATATTAAAACTCACATAAAATTCACTTTTAAGAGTTCTTCAATCTGAGAATTTTACTTCTGCAGTTATTTGCAGCTTTCATGCTTTATAAAACCCTCAGTGTATTTTTTTAACATTTGTTCTTTTTCAAATAAATTATACGTATACAAAAGAAGATAAACAAAAATTAATACTCTAATACAAATGTTTTTTTTTGTATTAGAGCAATAAGTTGAACTGATATATGTAAAATAATAATAAATTTTTTTAATTACAGTAACAATAATTTTCTTAATGGTCTTCGAGAATAATTATCTTTTTTATAACATCATGATACAAAACTTTTATTACTGAATATTTTTTTACTGTAACCAAAATTAATACATAATTATTATTATTGAGTATAATAATAATACTTTTTAAATGATTAATCAATTTTTAATTCATACGTACTATTATAATATATACATGCACTTATGAGCGAACGAATACTGCACTTGTTATATTCATATTGCTATTTAAAAACCATCATCTTCCATTACATTATGCTTTGTATACAACTAAGATTTAAATTTTTTCGTCACTACAAGGATTAAGTGTACAACTTCTTAATGTATTCATTATTTTATCAGTATACATTTCACAGAGATATTATTATTCTCATTCAGACTATTTACAGTTGTTAATACAAATTCAGTCTGTTCGAAGAGTTCAGTATTCAGTGATAATAAATAAAACTGTTATAAAGGTGATTATTAAAGATTAGTTGAATAGGCTGTTAATTCGACCGCCTTCGAAGCTAGGATTAGCTTTCATGAAGAGAGTGGGATTAGAATACACTATTTATGTTTTTTGGTACTTTTCATGGATGGAATGTAGGCCTTGGATACTGTGGTTCTGTATATAGTTTTGATGTATTAACTATTGATATAGCATCATTAATTCGTGTTTTAATGTTCTATAATTGTGTGTGTGTGTTTTAAATTTTGTGGTCGGTTGTTGAGTAGCGTGAATATGCGATATGACCTCTGTCGAATCGCATGAGTTTTGGTGTGTCGTGTTTTTCGATAATGTATCTGTTGTTATCATAGGTGTTGTTGATGTAATTCTTTAGTAACATAATGTAGTGTTTCTGATTTTTAATGCTCAGGATTCTGTGTATTGCCATAAGTGGTTCGGTTATTGATATGAGGCTTCCAAATTACTGTAGAAACAATTTTCCTTTGTAATGTTTCTAATTTCGTTTGATGTCTGTTTGATGTGTTTGCGTACACTGTTATAACATACTGAGTAGCGATATATGTTTGTTTGTTTTTTACGTAAGATGGAATCGTGTGTTTTACTTGTTAGAGTTTTTGCTGCAATGATGCGGAGTTTAGTATGTAGGTTATTCTATATGTTTTGTTCATTTAAGGTGATAAACTATGTAAAGGCCAAGATATTTCCTGTGTTACGGGTGTGATTTCGAGACATTGGCAGCTATTTTGGTTCTTAATGTAGTGGTGTGTGGCAGTAGCTCCAAGCACTTCTACTTTATCATTATTGTACTGTATGTAATGTTCGTGCTCTTCAATTTTTTTGTTAATTTGTTCCATGTGAGCATTAAGCAAGTTTTTAATCATGAGTTTGAATTAATCAAAGTTGCTAGTAATCTTACGATCAGGAAAGGACTTACATTGCTGTGCGTCGTTGGTTTTGCTCGGTGTCTGTTCTTCATTTTCTCACGCCATTGTGAGCAGCGCCATTCGGTACGTTTTGCTGCTTCCTTTGCTTTCCACATGGTTTCCAAGATCCCGGTGCACTGGTAATGTAGTCTTCGACCGCAGCAAGAGCAATGGGGCCTGTCCCCGTAGTTTAAAGGTTTATGGGACTTGTTACAGGATATTTTGCTTGGGGTCCTTTGGAATTTTAAGAGTCATGCTGCAGTTGCTTGAGCAACTGCAGCATGACTCGTAAAATGATTGAGAGTTGTCAGTAACTTCCTTTGTTCTTTGCTCGTGAATGACCACAGTACACGCTGTCTACAACTTTCAGCATTCAGAAATTGGATTCTACTTAGCCAATTTCGATTAATTATACGTCTGTTTTCAGCATGACAAGTAGAATTGCCTGGTAACACTTTTAAATTAAAAATGGGCGTTAAAACCGCTTTAATACTAAAAACAGGAGCTCCGATATCACATATGCCTAAACAAAGGGTATTGTGTAGGCATTTGTGTACTCGTATGCCTACACAATACCCTTTGTGATATATTAATAATAACTGTGATATATTATTAATAAAATAAGAAATAATAAAATAAAATATAAAATGTAATATTAAAATTTCCCATCTGTTGTATATGGATGACTTGAAGTTATATGGAAAATCAACCCAGTAAATAGACTCGTTATTGAACAGAGTTTGTATTTTCAGGACATCAAAATGGAATTTGATTTAGATAAATGCGCAATTTTATCTATTAAACGAGGAATTTTAATTTCACTAGCAATTTTAATTTTGATCAAGAGAAATATATAAAAGCAATTTCAGCTGACGAACGCTATTACTACCAAGGAATATTAGAAGCTAGTGATATTCTACACTCGAAACTTAAACAACAGGCAGCATCAGAATACATCAAAAGAGTTACAATGTTCTGAAAACAAAACTAAATGGATTAAACACAATCAGAGCAATGAATTCTTAGGCTATACAGTGATCTGATACACAATGTTCGTACTCTTCGAATTGGACAAAAGAAGACCTGGACAAACTGGACCGAAAAACTAGAAAAGTAATGACTATACATCATGCATTACATCCACGAAGTAATGTTGACCGGTGTACCTACCAAGGAAAATAGGTGGACGGGATCTGATGCAAGTGAGACAGACTGTGGAAAAAGAAGAAGAAATTAGTTTAAGAAGTTACATCAACAATAGCTCTGAGCCAATGCTTCAAGCAATTACACAAGAAAGCCTTCTAAAACAACGGGAAACAAATCCGATTACAAAATGGAACAACAAAATAACCGATATGTGTGCTTGAAAAATAAACCTTTGCATGGCCAATTTCTTCGAGATACTGAGGACGATGACGTGAACAAGACGTGGCAATAGCTACAATATGGATATATTAAAACAGAAACAGAAGGATTTATTCTAGCAGCTCAAGAACAGGCATTACAAACTAATGCAACGAAAGCAAAAATTTTGAACATCAATAATAACAGCAAACGCAGATTATGCGATAGAAACATGAGACTGTGGAACATGTAATCAGTGCCTGCAGCAAAATAGCTCAAACTGACTATAAATACCGCCACGATCAAGTGCCCAAAATAATTCATTCGTATATACAAAAAATATGACTTTCCTACTTCTGATAACTGGTGGCAGCATAAAATAGAGATAGTATTGGAAAATGAAACAGCAAAAATTCTCTGGAACTTTAGAATACAAACTGATCGGTATTTGGAACACAATAGACCTGACATCAATTATCGAACATCGACAGGTTTGGATTATTGATAATGCAGTACTCCGTGATAACAACATTAACAACCAAGAACTGGAAAAAATAATTAAATATCGAGATCTGGCAATCGAAGTTGTCAGGCTGTGGTTTAAACACACCAAAGTCATCCCAATAGTTATCGGTGCTCTAGGTGCAACTTCAAAGAAGCTATCCAACTATTTATGGCAATTAAACATCAACGAAGTGATCCCTTATGACCTACAAAAAACAGCGTTACTTGGAACAGTCCATATTTTGCGACGCTACCTGACGGACTATTTTTAGATTCTTGGGTAGAATCAGAATTGTCCTCTATCACCAGTCAAATTTTTGTTTATATGATATCTTATTTTGACTGTGTTTCAATTATATGAATGAAATATTCATAATAATCATTTTAAAGTAATATTAGCATTTTATGTACATTTTCATTGTACATTCATATATATACAATATTACAATGTAGATGCATAAACTTATGTAGGTGTATATAAATACTGTAAGTCATACACACATTTGTATGACGAACATAAGGGATCACTTCGTTGATGTTTAATTGCCATAAATAGTTGGATAGCTTCTTTGAAGTAGTTTATTTGGTTTTTCAAATTTCAAAAAAAATTGATTTTTTAACATTTAATTAGAAATAGTTCATAAAGCTAGATAGGGTATAAAGGCCTCGCCTCGCCTACTCCCCAGGAAAAAAAAGGGCGTTATCTGATATTTATATTTATTTTTATTTTTAATGAAAATATATAATTTAAAATTATAAAAAAGATAAATACTTAAAAATAATATTAAAGCACGTGGATGAAACAATAATTTGTGTTTACACATCTAACTTACCTAATTTGCTTACACTACAGTCATATTTGTTTTAATGTTTGCACTGCCACATTCGAAGTAAGATAAGTTCACCAGTTTTCAGCTACTCAACGAACTTGTAAGCCTTGAGAGAATAATTATCAGCATACTTATTAAATCTTTTTTGAATAGCCTTAGTTCGTTTAGTTTCCTCTTCTTCAATTGCCTGAATTCCAATTCCTTTTGGGCACGGTATATGTTAATTGAGCCTCCGTAGCTCAGTCGGTATAGACGAAGCCCTTTGGTCGAAAAGATTTGCGTTCGATTCTCGTCCAAGACGTGAGAAACCTTTATCTGGTGTCTTTCGACTAAAGGTGAGTTAGCCGGTCTCATACGGAGGTAGGGGATTCACCCAGAAACGCGGGATTTTCTTCCCCCAGAACACCAAACCGGTCCCGTGAACACACGCATCTACAGACATAGGATATATCTGGAGGCATAGGGCTAACCTGGAGGCGGTCGCGATTTCAAATCGTAATAGGCCATGCCTAATACGAACGTAACAGGCCACTAGACCTATTATACGTATAAGGAGAAAGGGGATATGTTAATGATTTATTGCTTTATGGCACCAGCTAACTCTTGTTTAGTTCAAATGTCCTTAAAAATATTTTTCCCATTCTACGGCGAGAAAAGGTCTTCCAAACAATTTGGCATCCATTTAAATTCTAGTTAACCAATCTAATATCTAATCAAATCTTGAGCTGTCAGGAACTTATATAAGAATATGGAAATATACATATGGTGATCAAAATTAAAGTATCTCTGAAGCGCCATCCAATGATACTGCGAAACTTTGCAGGAATGCAAGGTCAGGAGGGTTTAAGAAAATGGACACGGAATTTTTTCCTACATTCTGATAGTTAATACTACCCACAGTGATGGCACTAATTTTGCCCCTGCATGCTTTGCTCGTGAAGCTGTACTACCTAAACAATTGCAATGTTGTTGCGGTACTCCGTAAATTTCGTCGCCTGCATAAATGTGAACGAGGTCCACTATTTCCATGTGCTCTGTAACTAATAGTCATTTGAAGAAAGGATTGTTGGGAGTTAGACTTGGTAGAAGTCGCAAACCAATCAGTTCACAAGTCAATGACATTGCTACTGCCGTCAGTACTAAATTCAGATCAGCACTGAAGTCCAAGGTACTGCACTGTATTCACGTACATGATAACTTTGGTTTAAGCAGAGATGATATCTTGTGCACATGGGAATGGATATTGACTTTTATGATATAAAGTATTGATGAGTTGGAGATCTGTCTTAGCGAATATCATTAACTTTGACTATATTCAATTTCAAGTTATGTATAGCGTTTTCAATGCCGATGAGACTATATTCGGATCATCATGGATGAACACCATGGCTGCATCTTTAATATTGCAATATGGAAGTTATTAATGTTATTTACGAGTATATGCTGTTGCATATACTGGTAAATAACAACAACAACAACAATTGAATTTTAATTGGATGTTGTTTTTGCTTGAGTTATTTTTGGTCGCTTCGAGGCAGCTTAAGTCATAAGGTGAATATATTATGTTTGTCAGTGCATGTGTTCATTAGCTAAACAATCTGAAAGTCTATTGCTTAGAAAAACTCATTCTTCTGACATGAACTTCAACTCAGTTTCAACTGACTTTAGTTGAAATGCAGTTTAAAAAGCTTTAAACTGATAAATATGCAGTTACAATATACTCTGAAAATATACTTTGGAATATCCATATGTATTCAACAAACCATATAACCTTAATCAGGAAATTCGACACTTTTTACTGTAAATTCATTATGTTCTATGCTGTTATTCTTTTATTTAAAAACGCTTCGTTTGTTTTGCACTACTTATTTTATCCATATCTATAAGATCTGTTTATATGAATTTCCGAAGTGGTTCATATTTTGTAAAATACACGCAGTTATTTCCATATTTTCACAATGTGGAATATGCGTGGGAGTGGAGTAAACGCATATGTGTATTAAACCGTGTAAATCTAGTTATTTCAATAGGATTTCGTTATTAAATTATATTCGGTTTGTATATCCTCGCACTGCCCTCCGCCTCTTATTCGTAATCATTGACATGTTTTGTACCATTGCGATCACAATGTTATATATCAATAGAGTAATTATTTGAATGTTGCATAAGAATAACTACTAATTTTGAAAATATACGAACTGAAACTTCCTGCAATGTTGCATAAGAATAACTACTAATTTTGAAAATATACGAAATACAAATTCCCTTTCGTGTTCCCATCGCTGTATACAATTTTTACATTAGTATTCGTCATATAGACTGAAACTTCCTGCAAAGTCATTATCTACGGACGAATAAAACATTTGAAATAAGAGGAAGATAATGTACCACCTGTTACAATGAGTCCATAATAAAGAAACATATATTCATTGTCAATTGCTATCGAAGCTTAACGGGTAAAGGGAAAACATACATTGCCTTTCAAAGTGCTTTTATTTAATGACTATTGCACCTGTATTAAATAACAGCACGCAAAGCAGTGCAGTCTTTACCTTTATACAGAGTCCAACTTCTGCATTTTTGTTTATTAAAGTTCTCTTATTTTACATACTTTTGTGCTCTTCACAGGCATGAAAATCATCTTTTTTCTACTGATAAGTCGCTTTAAAATTTAATCCAGTTTATACAAAATTAATATGTTTATTGCTCTCGTTATGATGTGCTTTCTTTACCCAGTTATTTACTCATTACATGCCAATAAATTCTTTGTGTTGGTATCGTAATTGCATTAACACTACGAATATTAGCATTTTCTAGAGCAAGAGACATGACATATCTACATTCTGTGATGTACATATTTGGAGAGTTGAATAATATCCCCGATTTTTTTTTGTTGTTGCATATGTTGCTGCCATCATTTTTTCCTTAGTCGTTGTTTAAATAATATTTCAAACTCAAGGGGAATTAATTTTGATAGCGAAATTTTCCACTTGGAATCACTACTAATATGCATGGCTTAAATTTCATTATGATGGTTGTCGAGTGGAGTACATTTGTATCTTAGTATAAATACTAGAATGCAGACTAAGATATGCACTTGAATATATCTCTTTCCTTGTTATTAACTTTGAGAATAAGCATTATTACTCGCGGGCAGTGATTAAGTTGGCCTTTTAAAAGGTATGCGAATATTTCAACATAAGTGTAGAGCAATGTGTTGTCTTGATTTTCAGATTTTGTTCAATAAACTCTAAAACCAGATATAACCACAAATAGGTTTATTGTGATCCGTTGCCTTTATTCTTGTCAGTGGAAAGAGATCTATAGAGATGAGTGCATACTATGAATACAGTGTTACCAGAAGAGAAAGATAACGAGTTACTTAATAACGCAACACCACAATCTAGAAATATATAGACGTAGTTCTTATATTTATCGGGATGAAAAATTCTCGTGAACGTTGTATTATCCATCGGTTTCAGACCGAGATTGTTTTGCTTGTTAGCTATGTGTGCTACCAAATTCTTACGAAAAAGCTGTTATCAACAGAACCAAATAGAAACATTGCTTTCAAGAGAAAAAAGGTTTGAAAATTCTACATGCATTTTGTATTTTATGTAATATATTTTATGTATAATATATTTTAATCTTTTCAATGGTTTAAACTCACTCCACCGAGTCCCAATCATGGACTCTTATAACTCACTTTCATATCAAGTGATCCAATTTTGATGTGCTCTCTGATGTATTGTCAATAGAATCACTGATCTGAAATTTCCTCTGCGCTCTTTCTTTTAAAGAAAATCTTTTTTCCCCTGTTTTGTCATGTTAATTTTGCCTCTTTGCTGTTCTCCTCAACATTGCATACTATCCTAAACTTTTTGCTTATGTTTTCTTTTCATCTAATTTCCTGAACCATGAAACCGCGTGTGAATCCGCTGATCATAAAAAATACGTATATTTATGATCCTTTCTTTTAGGCTTACACGGTGATCCGAATACATTTTTGAAAATTATGGAGATAACTACCGTGTGTTTGAGTAAAACTTAACTTTAGTTTGATATGAACCAAAATCATAAAGGTTTCGACCTTTCTATCAAGGTCATCTTCTGGAGCATATGTATTATATACAGAGAAACAAGCTGCACTACAATCTACATGGTTTGCTAAAGTTACTGACCAACTGTTACAACAATTATTAGCCTGACCTCTGTATATAGTATATATGCTCCAGAAGATGACCTTGATATAAAGGTCGAAACGTCAAGTGTGGATTTTGGTTCATATTAAACTAAAGTTTTACTCAAACACGGTAGTTGCTATTTCCATAATTTTCAAAAATATATTTATGAAGTGGAATGTGAACACGATGCTGCTGGAGCGGCAGCAAGGTAATGGCTGCCAGCTTAAATCTATAATCGGATTTATTTGCGATAATTATCACTTAATAAACACCTAATATATTTATTGTTCTTTTTTTACAGTCCTCTATTCTTCAACTGGAGGTTTAATACCACTAAAAAATTATTACTTTCAGTAATTCTTAATTTTTAACAGTATTTTGTCGTTTAGAGACAATTATCTATTTGTACCGATCTTAACTGACATCCATAATTCCGCTAATTTTACGAACCTGTCGCGTTAAGTGCTTTATTTAGCCGCTGTGTATTCACAAACTAAATCTATTTTCCCAGAGCAGATTTGAACCTACAAACTTGGCGATAAACAGTCTATAAAGCAGTCCTTTATAGATCAAAATTCAGTTTCATAGACCAAATCTTTAACACGGATTTACTTTAAATATTACGAATTTCCTCTGCATATTACCGAAAGTTGTCTTTTTGTTTTAATTTTCAGTAATATTATTTTTTATTTTAATTATTTTAAATTTTTGCTTGAAATTATTTCAAGGGTGCCAGGTTGATCGTAGATCTACATGCTATGTATCCATTTATTGACATCTGATTTTTCTATTTGTTTCTTTTCAGTAACAATGGCTGCTGGTTCTGTAAAACTCGTTGTGATGGGATCCATTGGTCTTAATATATTTCTGCTATTGAAGTACAATTTTTATTCTGCTCCAGCGATTCGCAAACCGAAACCAGTCTGTGTTCAAATGATACCCAGGTTAGTTATGTAGCGTTCTGTAAGTTTGCTATTTATTTGAAAGCAACTATTTAAAGCAATATTGGTTTCTTATGTATAATAATAATAAGTTCATTTTTTGTCTTAACTCACAATAAAAAATTTATATATGTATATATTGCATATTTTTTCATATACCCATTAGAAATAAAACGTATTCTGGAAATCTGCATAGGTATACGTGGATTCTACATTTAAATCTATTCAGAAATCACATAACTAATTTTTTTTTTTTATTAATTCCACCGACAATAAACTGTCTATCGTACGAGTACAATTAGTATGAGTATCGAACCGTATGAATTCCATTAGTAGGATGGGTGTCAGCTGATTTCAAAAAATGCATAAATAACAGCGTCAATAGCCATGCATTGTTTGCCTTCTTGAACAGCCAGTTCATTAACGACGTATCTCAGTTTGCTTTTCTGTTGTCAAATGTCCTACAGAATAGGATTTTTTTTTATTTATGTTGGCCCATACGAGAGAAGTGGATTGTTCAATCTGTACTACGTTAGTGTTGTGTATGTGACACATTAAAACAGGTCAGCAAACTCTGCCTACGCATCCACTTTAGATATATTGTAAATACGAGTCTCCAACCATTATAGCACTAAGAATGAACCCGATGCTTTATCGAATATATGCTGAGCAGCGTGGAGATGTGTCCTTCTGAAAAGAAGAAGAAACAAAAATGCTTTTGCCACCGAATATGTTTTACATTGGTGGTCTCGACTTTTGTTTTCATTTGTGCGTAAACTTTTCTTGA
Organism: Typopeltis vanoorti; assembly: GCF_054136105.1. Lineage (NCBI taxonomy): Eukaryota > Metazoa > Arthropoda > Arachnida > Uropygi > Thelyphonidae > Typopeltis > Typopeltis vanoorti. The sequence goes on along the minus strand of NC_143559.1, from coordinate 23,506,807 downwards.
AACGGAAGTCGTTCCTCATGCTATTTCTAAGCATCTGTGGTATACTAGCAGTGACAGTTTTTGTGAAGTGTAACTGATTTTATAATTATGCTTTTGTGCATGGTTTAATTTTTTTAAAATATTTTTTATGGAGGGCGGGATGATTTGTGCTCTAATGAAATATTTTAGTCGCTGTGATCTTTTGCAGCCTACAGTACGGTTTAGTATCAAACGTGAAAAATTTTAGGCTAAGTACCGTGCTTTGCCATTCTGAGCGATCCATCTGAGAACTTAAAATTAAAAGATGTGTGGACGAAAAGATGGCTGAGGATAATTAATATCTAACATTCATTTAACTAAATAATTTAGATATTTATTTGTATTATCGCATCCACCAATGGGAAAAGAATAGCACTGCAATGTTTTCAAAGCTCCGCGAACAGTGACGTCTCACAAAACCACGCCTCTCTTTAACATATGGGTCACACAAAAAAAGCAGGAAATGTATGGCGGCATTCGTATACACGCTATTTGTAGAAATACGGAGTTTTTTTTTTTTCATTTGTTTATTCTAAAAAGGCAATGCCAACACCATTTAAGTAAGAGGAAGACCATACATTACGTCACTTTTTTCACAACAAATATTACGCTAAATGGCAACAATTCCGGATTGGTTGGTCACATCAAAGGGCTTTTTCAGTTAACAGTACTGCATCTTGTCAAGGGAGAGGTATTATCGTTATCAACTGTATTTTTTGTATGACATTTTCGGCTTCATCAATCAAATGAAAAAGGCAAAAGCAGTGATTCCATTTATTTGAAAATATTTTAATTGTAGAAGAAATGTAATATAATTCCAAGTATAAGACATTACATTAATTTCATTTTATTTTTATTTTTTATTTTTTTTTACTTAATTTAAGAAATAGTCCAAATGGGAGGTCTCCAAGACGATTCCTACTGCACTTCAGTAAATCTAATGCATATTCTACTGCTGTTTAGGATTACACCTGTGCAGCTAAGGCAGTATGTTTTACGCTAAGTATTACGCTTATTACTTTATTGTAGTCTCCGATCTGTTTGGAGAGTGTCAATCGAAGGTGTCAGGAATTTTCCTAGAGGGAAATTCCTGACACCCTCATTATTAGAAAGGGCAGTCAATAGCAACGATATCCTTTAGCTGTATTAATTTAGGTTCGAATTTCGTCTGGGATGAGCGAAACATTAACAAGCGCTTCTCTGATGTGTATTATGAAGTATGGAAAACTCAAGTTTTATTCAGAACTTGAGTTTTCCATACTTCATAATACACAAACCGACCAGAGAACAAAAGCAATCAATGCAGATAATAATACATTTACATCAGTTTCTTTGGAGTAATCTAAAAACAACCAGTTAGTCTCATAAAGTTTGTTGGTTTTCCTTATAAGTATTCCTCCTTCCGAAAGGTGATTCGAACTGATATCTTTCCAATCTATGCACACATACTGTTTCTGACTGCCTTACAAAGACGTTACTAATACCATAACATTCTTTCCACTGTTTACATTTTTCCGTCTTTATTTGACGATGGATCTAACAGGTATTGAGGAATATCTTGTATCGCAGAATTAATTTTCATTTTCACCCATTAGCTATTACGACCAAATAACTTGGCTTTATAGAAACCTAATTAATGCTCTGATAAAGCTGTGAGTTATATTTGCATAATATGCTACGTAATTTAGTTATGTGTGTTGATTTTATCCCGTGTTTATTGATAAACAGCATGAATAAACACGTGATAAAATATATATCTGACAAATTTACATATGAAGACCTTCCACATCAGCTAATTCACTATTCTGATCTCAACTGATTTCAAAAATAACATATTTATTCTAAACAAACTATCGTTACTTTTTGTGGAAATTCAAATGCTTCCTGATTACCCTCTACTTGTTTACTTTGACTTCGTTTCTTATTAATTTGGATGTGCAATGTGCAGTAATTTTCTTTGGGGAAGAAATATCTAAAATAGTGTGTGTGTGTGTGTGTGTGTGTGTGTGTGTGTGTGTGTGTGTGTGTGTGTGTGTGTGTGTGTGTGTGTGTGTGTGTGTGTGTGTGAGCGCGCGCGCGCTCTATCTGTGTTACGTTTCATGTCCGATTTTCCATAGAAGCAAGCATCTTGTCCTGCAATATATTACATCTATATATATATATATATATATATATATATATATATATATATATATATATATATATATATATATATATATATATATATAGATAGATAGATAGATAGATATAGATCATTGTAGTAGTGTTATTATTATATTCACATACCACGGCGTGACATGTCAGGAATTAGTTGGGAATTTAATTTTTTTTTTCCCCTCAGCCTATATCTTTTCCACCGCTACTGGGTAAAGGCCTCTCCAATTGAGGGAGGGTTGGGTCTTCTACTCCCATGGTCACCCCATCCATCTTCGAAGAGTGTTTATTCACATGTATGAATGAATGTATCAAGGTGAAAGACAATCACAAACATCCATGCCCTTGGAGGAATTTGAACCTCCATCCTCTTGGCGGGAGAGTGGATGCGCTAACCACTAGGGCGGCGAATTCCAGTTTAACGACATGCAAATCGTAGCATGAATTTTCTTTTCTTTTTTTTTCTTTTCTATTTCTTTATTATTATTATTTTTTAATTCTCTGTCAGTCAGATGTTCCATGTTTTTATTTTTATTTATTTTTATTTTTGTGTGTAGTTCCCATACACGAAAGCACGAAAGGTTATTATAAACCCATTGTACATTTTGTACCGTGGGTAAGCTAAGGATTCCTCTTCCATTTTTATCAATTTTATATTTCTTGCATACTTATTTATGTATTTTTACATAGTCCGGAAACCCTGCTCTAGAGACCAAACGTGAAACTTTTTCAAGTCACTTCAGGCGTCCCGTAAACGGGACAGTGGTCTCACACCGGACGATGAGATTCATCTCCCATCTAAAGACAATCACAAAACATCCATGCCCACAGCGGGAATTCTAACCCGCTACCTGTTGGTTAGAGAGCGGGTACGCTAACCACTCGGCCAACCAGAATGGCATCGTGAATTTGTAGCCATTCCCACGTCACTCATTTTAATTAATTTTAAAAACACTGCAGCTTTTAAAATCAATTGATATGTAGAATGTATAATATGATACGAAATTTCATTTTATAAAATGAATGAATAAAATTTTATTTTCATTTTTTTTTTTGACCAGATTTCCAGAGGCAAGACATTCCATGGAGAGCTATTACAAAAGGAATGACAATGGTACTAAAAATGGTACGTAATTTAATTTAAAGAAAGTTGCAACTGCAATTTGGGTAGCCACTTCCTGCCCACTTCCTGAATAGGTTGCTCATTATGTATCCTTGTATCACGATGGATGGTCCCTCTCCTTAGATTTATACGCCAAGGTCGGATTACCCCAGTGCTCTGACCAATCGTCCTCGTAACATATTGCAATGACTACACATAAAGCTATGTAAAATAATTTTTTTTAAAGAAAAGAAAAACAAAAGAAAGTAATTTCTATCCTTCTTAACTCATGATTGGACTTTTGTGTATTTAAGGCCTATTTTCATTTATACACATGGCTTAATTTGCCTTTAAGCATCATCTGTAGCTCCACTGAACAGTTAAAACCCCGAATTAATTATTTCAGAGCAGAGAAAGAAAAGGGAGACCAATTACTGTTCTCGAAATATTTGTTACAAAACTTCCTAAAATGTGGTGTATCATAAAATGTAGACGCCTACACGAAGTAATACAAATTTCATTCTGCATCATTTCTTTCTGAAAAGAAAGTTTCTTCGTATATTGAGGCATCATGACCGAGCTAATTTTCTCATCGGGATCGGCTGTGCAGATTAAATAACATGTTTTGATAAATATATTTAACTTCAATGGCTACTACAGTAACATAAAAAATGCATAAAATTATATTAATACCTCTTTCAGATTTAAAAGGAAACACATACTAACACCGTCTCCTTACCCTTCACAAAATACAAAACGAATAAAAGAGCACCCTACTGCTGAACTGTGGCGTATCAGTACTATATTCAAATCATTAAATAAAAATCTGATCCCCACTTTGAATAGGTTTAGGACCTGTTCCAAGTGTGGTCATTTCCTTCTGCATGCCATGAATTTATGGAATTCATTATCACTTTTAGACCCAAATACATTAAACGAAAGCATCTAAGAAAAAGTACTACTATGAACTGTACTTTGAATATAAAGAATTTCTCATATCTAAATGGGTTTAAACTAAATTGTACTTGACAAGAAATTACATCCCTGTTTTAATCCTCCCAAGCTTAAGCAAACTAAGCATAAGGAATTCTAAGTTTTTGGAATATCTTCCACGCCAGTCTACTTCATATTTTAAGGAGGCTTTTAACTTCACATCAGTTATTACCTTAGTATCCCATAATGTAAAGCACATTTTCTTTCAGAAGTATACATTCTGTGTATTAAGCAGGCTACCTGGACTGGTTTCGACCTTTATGGAAAATAAGTTAATTCCGTTTAAAAGTCATATTTTTCCCATATAGAATTAGCAAAATGGTGTATCTCCATATATAAACATGAAACTTTTCTAGTATAATTTATTTTGTTACCTAGCCGAAAAACTTTCTACATGGGATTCATGGGATGCAGTTTTCCCTTTCCGTGGATTTTTCCGTGGTTTCTACTCACTATTACATAAGGTATAACTGCATATATAAACGTCACACACACACAATTATATTGTGTGCTGCTGTTCTTGTTAGAATGTGTATTTTAACTTAACATGTAGTGTTCAACTATACATAAAGTTCTTTAGTGAATAAAGTGACTGCTACGCTGCTGTCATATTGCTGAAATCCTGTAAAAGAGTTCTGTTTAATCGAATAATTTTGTTATTTCAGATTTCTTCATTCTCCATTGGGAACCAGTGCAAAGACAAAGATATTTGAATTTCGTTATTAGAGAGATGTGGTATTTTCTTCATCACCAACTCAACAAACGTCTAAAAAGTCTCAATAATCCTCTCGAGACTAAGAGTCAAATAGGCTTTATTTTGGAACATACTGCTCAGTTTAAGAGGTTAGTTTATTTTCTTTCCTGGCAAAACAAAAATGGTCTTCATTATGTCCGATTGTGATTTCATCAGTGATGAAACATTGAGAAAACTTTGGATTTATATGATTGGCATGCTCGAATTACCGAAAGATGAAATTTGTACGATTCTTTTTCAGTTTTAACTAAAATTTTATACAACTAGTTAAACTAATAACGACTTAATTTAATTATTTTACGGAAGTACAAATGCAGTTCCATAAACTTTTTTTTTTTGAAAACTTTCACATTTAAACTGAAATGAAATGCATAATAGTGGCGCTCCAGACCGAATGTTAGGTGGAATTTTCTTTATAGATATAAAAATAATACATTATTTAGACATTCTTGAATATTAATAATATCAAATTATTATCTGATACCTTTCGTTTATGATAGGATTCTGTCATTTCTGCCATTTTCTGGTTTTCAATAGGTTAATGAATGTTTATTTCGAAGCCAAATCTCCTATCCATACTTTAAAATTAAAATAGTCTGAAGCACTGTCTTGTATACAGTCAGCTATGCTTTGACAAATTTCGCTCTTGTTACATATAAATATATTCAGTTCACTCTCCACCACACCAGGTTTACTTATTCTATTATCGATTTCAATATTTATTTTGCATTTCAGAATCTCAGTATGATATATATTTTAAATTTCATAACGGAACTATTTATATTACAAACTTTTCCTACTTCATAGCGCACATATGTCAATTTTACAGTAGCAGTATAGCGAAAGAGTTAAAATGCAGTCACAGAATATATGTGTTGATCTTTCTGATGGCCATATAAAATTCTAACGACGAATTTTCTGGCATTTGGCCATTGTTCCTTTGCCCTATTATGGTATTTTCTGTATTAATATTTGTATTAAAAAACAATGTGCATTTGGAGTAGAATGCCAAAAGATTAATTTCTCCTAATTTGTTCCAACATGCAGCTTTCAAATCTTTCTCTTTAAGATTCCAATATTATATTGTCCCTAAACAATATTCTCGACATTTTACAAAAATTGAATAACTGCGATCTCTTAGAACTCTCATACCCCTCCCCCAAATTTCTAAGCTCTAGCCAAATAACTTGCATATAGCAAATCACTTTGAATATATACCTCTTCTGTGACGTCATTCATTTCGTATTTTTCTGTGAATCTTCATAAATCTGTGAATACAGTGACTTAGATGTTCCTTGACTGGAAATGACAGGAAAATCAATGCAGCGAAAAGAGTTATGTTGGCCAAAATCGACGTCCAAATCAGGCCATTATACCAATTCAGTTCATGCTGAATTGGTTTATCGCTAAACCAATTCAGCAAAGAGTTTATCGCTAAAGATGTCGACAGATAATCATTTGTACATATTCGGCGTTTATTTTGAATGGCTCAGGTAATTTTTTTTGGTATTTTAGTTAATTACTATTGCTTGCTTGATTGTTAGTTATTGAAAAATGAGACGTCACGACGCAAATATCGAAAAAAATTAAAAGATAAAGTTAGGTAATCATTAATAATAATTGATTAATAACACGGCAGTCCTTCATGAAAATGAGAACACTATTCTGCAATAAAGACCTAAACATGGAAGTCAGATGCCGAATGCTGAAATGCTACGTGTGGTCTATTCTGCTCTATGGAGTTGAAACATGGACATTGAAGGTGACAACCATCAAGAAAATCGAAGCCTTTGAGATGTGGCTATACAGAAGAATTCTAAAGATATCATGGACAGAAAAAATTACCAATGAAGATGTCTTAATTGGCAAAGCTAAACATCTTGTACAAATAATCAAGAAACGACAAACATCATATCTTGGCCACATCATGAGAAATATCAAATACCAACTTATACAAACTATTTTGGTAGGAAGAATTGATGGCAAAGGAACTAGAGGAAGAAAAAGAATATCATGGTTTGACAACATCAAGACGTGGACAGGAAAGAGCAGTGCACAACTGCTCAGATTAGCACAAGAGCGCAGTTTGTTCGCCAAGATGGTCGCTGACCTTCGATAGAAGATAGCACTATAAGAAGAAGAACACAAGAACATGGAGTAACAAAAACTGAAAGAAAATTGATCAGCGAATTTTTGTAAACATGAAACATGACCTTACCAGCATAGGCTATAATATTTCACGTCATCTCCAAATTTGACGCTTGAAAGAACGGGTGGGGGGGGGGGAGACGGAGAAGAGCTATTGAAACTTTCTTAAACTAATAGACTAATGAACTATCTAATTTTCAAAACTGAGATGTATAATATCTCACTTTATATTTCCACCATCATTTCTTGGAATGTATCGTCACATTTAGCACGTGATCTCGTGTTGAATGGCAGCGCAATATGCGATTTCATTGTTGGTGTCCCCTGTCAAGAATTTTTTTTCAAGATATTCTAATTCTCTATATGTCTAAATCTTAGTTATTTCTCTATCTATTTTTATTTCGAATTATATCACAAAAATTAATTTATGAAAAGATATCAATTGCTGTTAATGCTCTATAGAACTGCTATGAATCCTTGTTTTGGAATATTCAATTTTTAGATTGATTATCAACGAGTTACGGCAAATGCCTAAAGAACATCACTGGACAGAATGGCAAAATACACAGGAGAGGCAATTGCGAAGTCGAATACAAAACAGGATACACATGTTACAGGTTAGTAAAAGAAAGTTACATTTATTAAAGTCGCTAACCAAACGAAAAAAATTAACTGAATGAAAATATTTGATGTAAAAACAAACTGAAATGTGTGTGTGTGTGTGTAGAACCTTACGAAGCCAACCTTACAAATATGAAAGAAAAACTTCGTAAATATTTTTTGAATTTATTTTTCGAAATAAATTCAAAGATAACACGACGATTCCATCGGATACTGGGCTGGTCCTCCAAGTTGTTGGCGTATCCTCTCTCTGAATTGGTTCCATAATGTTTCGTCACTGGAACAGGATTTCCGGGTTATGTAATGGCCTCTCATTCACGACATGAATGCAACACAGGTTTACAGCTTTTCATCGGTGGCCTGACATTAAAAAATTGTTTTCTAAATAAACAAAAGGATGTTAAATGTTTCTTTATAATTATTAACATATCAATAAAGTGATATGTTAATAATTATAAAGTTTCATATAATATTTGATTTCTGATAATAAAGTTTTCATATAATATTTCTAATTATTGACGAAGTCTTTTTTTTTTTTAATTTGTACAATTTTATTGCGTAATTATATGCAGAAATTGAATTTAATTTTGCAAAAGATAAGTTTTAAACGTCACATGTTTTTAATCAGAAAAATGTCGTCCTAGTTCTGAATTCGACTTAAAACTGAATCTAATCTTATGAACGTCGATTGTGTAAAATTTACAGTGGCAGAAGTGACTTTTGGTCTCTGCTTTAAAAAACACTTCCTATCTTGAGGAAGCGTTAAAATAAATGTTTAACATTGAGATTCATTAACTTTAAAATTCATTGACATATACTTTAAAATCATCTGTGCGTATGCTTTTTCCTTAAACTCAGTTTTATAATCCATCTACGGTTTTTTTTTATTTTCTACTAATTTTTTTATACTAATTTATGCTAATTTTGTTTACATATTTTTTATACTAATTTTTTCTCACGTTTCTTTTAGAATCCTCCTAATTGCGATACTAGTAGAAAGATTCTGTGTAACTTAACCAATCCGAATGGGTTCGCCTCTGCCATTCACGATCTGCTTTGGTGCTTCATCAAAGCGTATTACAGCGAGAGAATGGTGGTTGTGGAAACGTCAAGGTGGCACTATTCCCAGGAGGCCTGGACGGATGTTTTCGAACCACTTTCTGCTCTGTGTGCTTCTACTCGTCATAAAATCACAAAAACGAGTTCTTGGCCAGGAGAAAACAGTAAGAATACGCCCTCATTTTTATGACATTTTCATTTTATAGATTCAGAGCACCATGAATTCTTTGTACGTGTTGCGAAAAGTTTAAGGGCAGCCTCGTCTGATGCATGCTTAGATTGTACTAACATACCAGTATACTGTATCAAATATACAGTGTGTTGAGTTTATTACTGTATATTTAACCTTTTATAAATGGCCAGATAAAGTTTCTAATTTTGCAATTTAATTTTACGAGCATTAATGGAAATATTTCTTGATTAATGTGTATTCCATTTCCTTTAGATTTCCTCACTGTTGCTAGTAGGAATCTTAAATCGGTACAATTGGTGCTCTGGTGATCTAGATTTTCTACACCAGCTTCGTACACTAAGAAGCTGGTATAGAAAATTAAGCACGCTTGTAAGAATGTCTTTATTTTGTTCACTACATTGAAGCCACTGAAGATAGCAGAGACGCAAGTAGAGACACTTGTCTCTGCTTGTGAATCTCTTCACTTTGCTCGCTGGAAAATGAATTTATCATAATAAACATTTTGTACACTAAAGAACATTATACATGCGTTATTCATTCCTTTAGTCATTTTAATCAATATTTCGAGTTTTTATATATATATATACTGTATATATACATATATCACTCTAACGAATTATGTATGTTGTTCCTTTTTCACGATCACAAACAAAATCAAATCTGCTATAACACGATTACCTTAATGAACACTCACGCATGCACGCACGCACGCACACACACACACACACACACACACACACACACACACACACACACACACACACACACACACACACACACACACACACACACACACACACACACTCTGGTGACTCGACTCGATATGTTGGAAAGCTGTGATAGTTCAAAATGATAGCGATTTCCACTGACTATGCTATTCGTGAATAGCATAGTCAGTGGACAGGGCAGTGATATTTCAGTGATTTCAAGAGGTTTACGGAATTCTGTAATAATTAACAGTTCAGTTTACATTATTATCAACACGTGCCAACGCACAAAGAAGAAAATGGAAAAATAAATTCCTACATCCCCTTATGGGAACCGATAACTCACCGTATATCGAAAATTCGTATAAGTTCGCGTCCAACTCAAGTCTCTCCAGTCATTTTCGATACCGACCGAACTCTAAATGCTCATAGAATCGAGTAATCGATTTTTTTTGTTTTGTTTGAAAAAATATTTTCTTTAAGAAGTTCTCTTTACTAGTTGATTGCGGTTACTTAAAATTGACATTAAAATAACACCCATTAGCTAGCAGTGATAATATCAAAATAGTGTAAAAATGTGCTGCTGATTATTATTTTTGTTTAAGACTTTTGAGATTCTTATTTTAAATTTTTTTACCAACAGATCATCTCAAGAGGAATCTGATGACCATGTTGCCATCCGACATTGGTCCCGCCATAGTCAAACTATACGAAGATCCGCTAGCATGGTGGTACGGTCAGTTTATTAAGTACATCCTACGCCCATCAGGCAGCCTTCGGAAATTCTTGGAGAGACAGAAGAAACGAATTGGTTATAAGCATCCTATTGTAGGGTAAGAGAAATTATTCGATGTTGAATCTAAACTTTGAATCTAAGCAAAATTTTCTTGGAATATATATTAGAAAGATGGGGGAAGGAGTTCAGAGGTGATTAAACTGTTCAATCAGGGCTGTGGATATGAGACTACAATTTCTGACTGTGGAAATGTGACTTAGCGAATTAAATATAAGAAAAGTGAGATGATATGATAGAGATTTCTAAGTGGGAGAATCTCATCAGACTTTTAGGCGGTAACGTTTAGTACCTTGTGAAAGCACACACCCAGCAGTGAAAAGGAAACTCTTCTTGTTGGAAGTTAGTAGTTTTAAAAAGCATCTCTGTTTTTAGGGTAAGGTTACTTTATAACGTGGCATAGATTTCAACCTATCATGGGTGGAGCTGCCATAAAAAAGAAACTTTTCTTACGATAGAAAATAGCTAATTGAAAAAGATTGAAAATTGGAATCCTGCAAGCATTCCAGTTCCCAATCATGAAATGCTCGTCGTACTACGTGAGCAGATTGTTGCTCTTTAGAAAGTTACCACCCGGACAGATATTGCGTTGTCTGCTAGTTTGTTTGTGTTATTGTGGAAAGGTAAAAAAAAAAAAAAGAAAAAAAAGAAACGAAATGACGAAAGCCCTGTTGCCTTTCAACTAGACTAGATCAGCTAAATTACCTTTATTTGAAACTACGTTATATATGTTCTACGCGGACCAGATGGAATTCATATAATGTCGCATCTTTCTTCTTGTTGCATTAACGTGGCACTTTCTGAACAAACAAAAAAGAAAGGTCTATTTTCTTCATGAGAACTTTGGAGGAGTCAACTGTGTAAGGGGATGACGCTAAATGCACAGAAGAGATGTGTGCATTTTTGAGATTTTGTTTGAGATTTGAGATATTTTAAGTATTACCTTAAATTGTTTTGATGTAAATTGTAATGTATCAGTCAAGAATGTGTTGTTGACTGATACAACTTAAGAATTAGAGCAGTATAAGAGTTAAAATCTTTGTTACCCCTCTCTCTCTCTCTCATCGCTTCTGATTTAGGATCCATGTGAGGCGAACAGACAAAGTTGGAAACGAGGCTGTGCTCCACGGTCTTCGCGAGTATATGTACCATGTGGAAGATTTTTACCAGCAGATGGAGTTACGTAATGAAACTTCAGAGAGGCGTGTATATTTGGCTACGGATGATCCGCGTGTCATTCGAAATTGTAACCGCAAGTGAGTGATCTCTGCTGTTGTTTTTGAGTGTTATTTTTACTTTATATATGTTAATTTGTATCCGTCTAATTTTCAAGTGTTAGTAATATCTGATTTGATTGCTTAATTCTGATTATGTTATAAACTACTTTGTTGGTTTGAGTTCAAGTGAAATTTGTTTCTCTACGGTTACTAAAACAATTTTACCACGGTGTTTTTCCATTTCCGGATACCATCCACATATGTCTTAGAAAAATAGCGATGCCTCGAAGCCACAGCGTCATTTGTAAAGACATTTGGAAGGCACCAATCAGATTGCGAAATCAAGAAAAGGAAGAACACGAATTCGTTAAAATTGTATTTATGAATATTCAAACATTTCATATTCTAAATGTTCAGCGGATTGTTAGTTCGCTTGTTATCTTTTTATGAAGAAGACGAAGAAGAACCTAAACTGGCATAAACTGTTTTCTTTATCACTTCTAGCTTATTCATGCATTTGCAAAAAACTCCTTTTACTGCAGATTATCAAAAAACATCGACTTGTCGTTTAAATTTCTTTCAGCTGTTGTCATTCAATTTCTTTTGATTTCTGCTGGCTAGAGTGTCTTTTCCGAAGAATGATCTTTAGTACAACCTCACAGTCCTGATGGATATCATATATAATTAGGATCATGACGTTATTATTATATTTTCATGAGTTTTTATGACTATGTAATTTTGAATATTTTTATATTGTTACTTTTGTCGAACATATAACCTTCAGGATACTACCGTTAGATAAACGTTTTCTTTAAGCTAGGATTGTTAACGGATGCATAACCTCTTCACTCTCCGACAGGCATGCTGCAGGTTCGAATCAAAACGTTAACATGGATTTTTACCTGTCTTTAGGTGAGAGATAATTTTCATCGCTGCGTGTCAGATCGCCCGGCCTACTCGGAGGCTTATTTGCTGTTGTTTGTTTAGAAGTACAGTCGAAGCAATTAATCTGAGACTGCGTACTATGTTAATTGCGTGTATTCTTCTGGATAGTCTAAGTAACAGTAAAAGGTTTTTACTGTTGGCAACAACAAAAAAGGTTTCCGAATGCGCAACTACTAAACATTAATTCAAAATCAAACGCGTAATGAATCCAAGGTGTTTCTGGAAGCGCTCGCCCGTGTTGCATTGCGCGACTTCACTGCAGCCACGCCACTCAACACCAACGAACGCTACTGGAAACACCTATGAACCGAAAAAAATATTTTTCGGTTATGGATAAGTGGCTAAATTTAGACAAGAGATAAAAATACTGATGACAATGCGGCAGAGTCTTCGCACCAGGTTGCAGTACACCTAAATTGACAAGAAAAAGAAAATATGTCAAATCATTTTTGCAATATGGATTTACTTCTAATAATCAGGATGGCATGGAAAACCTCTTTGTTTAATTTGTAATGAAGTTTTGGGCTGCGGAAAGCATTAAACCAGCCAAACTAAAACGACATCTTAATACCAAGCATGCAGCGTACTCAATAAATCAAAGGAATATTTTGAACTACTTTTAAAATCTTCAAATAAAGAAAGACAATGCTTTCAGAAATTTGTTACTGTCAACGAAAAGTATTTACTTTCATCTTACGCAATTTCTTATTTAATTGCAAAAACTAAAATGCCCTACGCGATAGGAGAAGATCTCATGTTACCTGCTGCTATTAAAATGTCAGAAATAGTTCATGGGAAAAAGTATGGGGATGAAATTCGTAAAATTCCTTTATCGAATGATACTGTTTCCAAAAGGATTTCTGAAATTAGTAATAACTTATTCCAGCAGTTATTATCAGGCCTAAGGGCGGACCAAAGTTAGTAATTCAGTTAGATGAAACAACTGATATTTCTAACATGGCACAACTCTTACTTTATGTAAGATATATTTATGAAGGAAGCATACATGAGTAATTATTGTTTTGTCGCCCTTTGGAAGGGCACAAGATATATCTAAGATATATAAGATATATCTTATTTAAGATATATCTTAAAATCTATGCATTTTTCACAAATGAAGGTTTAGAGTGGAGAAATTGCGTTGGAGTCTGTACAGACGGTGCTGGAGCAATGATGGGCAAGAATGTTGGATTTGTAGCAAAATTTAAAGCTGGTGGCAATGAACATATCACGTTTACTCACTGCATGATCCATCGGGAGGCACTCGTAGCCAAAAAAATATCACCAGAGTTAGATGTTATGTTTCGCGATATTATCATAATCATTAACTTCATTAAAAGCCGTGCCCTTAAAAGTTGTTTGTTTTCAAACTTTCGCAAAGACATGGACTCCGATTACAAAAGCCTATTGCTACTTGCAGAGGTAAGGTAGCTTTCAAGAGAGCGAAGTTTAAACAGATTATTGAAATTGAAAGATGAAGTTATATTTTTGACTGAGCAGAAATCTAATTTGTTAATTTTTTTTTCATAATGACTTATCGCTTTCAAAACTGTGTATCAGTATTTGTCGGATATTTTCGAAAACCTCAATGATTTAAACATGTTGCTTCAAGGCAAGCATTGTATTTATGTTAAAAGATAAAATTGAAAGTTTTACTAAAAAAGTTAACATAATGAAGAATAGGGTGGAAAATCGTTGTTTAGAAATTCATGTTATAATTGAAAATAATCTTCCCAAATATTTAATTGTAAGAGTTATAATTGATCATCTGAAGTGTCTGGAGACACAGTTTCAGAAATACTTCCGTTCAAATTTTGATTCAAAAATTCTAAATTGGGTTCATAAACTATACTCAATTGAAATCAAAAACGGCAGTCATCTGCCATTAAAAGTTCTAGAAGAATTTGCCGAGTTATCAAGCGACTCACGTTTAAAACTTGAGTTTCTTAAAAAATCGTTAAATGAATTTCTGCTTTGGAATTTCTAACAATTTCTCAAATGACCCTAAACATACTTCTGACATTTTGTACTACGTATTTATGCGGAGTTTTCTGCATTGACGATTATAAAATCAAAATATCGATCAACTCGGAAAAAGTTGAAGATTCTCTACGTCCAGCAGTATCAAATATTCAGCCAAGATTTAATTCTTTATGTAAAAATTAAACAAGCTCATCCATCTCATTCGTATGCAAATTTGCTTTCCTCTTTAATAAATGGTAAAATTATATGTATACCAAAGTTTTAAAATAAATTTCTTTATGATTTATTATCAGTAAATGTTTGAATTGTATACCTAGTTTATATACCCATATACCAGGGGTCGCGTAAAAATGTCTCGTGCGAAAAGGGGTTCACGAGTGGAAAAAGTTTAAGAAGGCCTGGTCTAAGGTACAGAATACGGAAATAATTTCCGTATTCTGTAAAATAATCGACTTATCAAAAGGCCGCTGCTTTATGGACAATTGTATATTACTGTAATATCGTTCAATTGACTCTACCTTTTTTTTCTTTGTTTATTAGCTTTCAGAATTATGATTTCATCTATTTCCTCGATGGTGCAAATGTGGCCTTCAATTTAACAACACGATATAGCAACTCGTCTTTATGGAGTCTTCTGGTGGATGTGTTTCTGTTGTCAGAATCAGATTTCATCGTGTGTACCCTTTCATCTGGGGTAAGCTGTTGATGCATTTCTTTCCATGTCTGTGGATTTTTGAACAAATTAAGTGATTTCTATTTGCCATTGAATTAACAATAATTACAATGTTATTTTGTTTTTACAAGTTATGTCGTTTGGCTTATGAACTAAAGCACGGATCTGGAGATGGAAATTCCTCAGCGTCTGTACATTCCCTGGATGTCCCGTATCATTATGCATTTGTTCAGCCTCCACAAAGGAAGGTACTCTACCCCCACAAAGCGGTAACGAAAAGTGAACTTCATCTAAATATAGGAGATTATATTCGTAAGGAAAATGAATTCGCTTTGGTATATGAAGCATTAGAGGGAAAATCGTGGGATGGATTCACAAAAGGAGTTGTTGGAGAGAAAGGAAAGAAGAAAGGGCTTTATCCTACTTATAAGACAATCCCGATATATCAATTTTTCAAGCCCTCCATATTTCAAAGTGCAATGAGGCAGATGTCGGATTTCAGTGAGCTGCAGTGATAGAACAAATCGAAATTCATACTTTCAATGATTTAAACATGTTGCTTCAAGGCAAGCATTGTATTTATGTTAAAAGATAAAATTGAAAGTTTTACTAAAAAAGTTAACATAATGAAGAATAGGGTGGAAAATCGTTGTTTAGAAATTCATGTTATAATTGAAAATAATCTTCCCAAATATTTAATTGTAAGAGTTATAATTGATCATCTGAAGTGTCTGGAGACACAGTTTCAGAAATACTTCCGTTCAAATTTTGATTCAAAAATTCTAAATTGGGTTCATAAACTATACTCAATTGAAATCAAAAACGGCAGTCATCTGCCATTAAAAGTTCTAGAAGAATTTGCCGAGTTATCAAGCGACTCACGTTTAAAACTTGAGTTTCTTAAAAAATCGTTAAATGAATTTCTGCTTTGGAATTTCTAACAATTTCTCAAATGACCCTAAACATACTTCTGACATTTTGTACTACGTATTTATGCGGAGTTTTCTGCATTGACGATTATAAAATCAAAATATCGATCAACTCGGAAAAAGTTGAAGATTCTCTACGTCCAGCAGTATCAAATATTCAGCCAAGATTTAATTCTTTATGTAAAAATAAACAAGCTCATCCATCTCATTCGTATGCAAATTTGCTTTCCTCTTTAATAAATGGTAAAATTATATGTATACCAAAGTTTTAAAATAAATTTCTTTATGATTTATTATCAGTAAATGTTTGAATTGTATACCTAGTTTATATACCCATATACCAGGGGTCGCGTAAAAATGTCTCGTGCGAAAAGGGGTTCACGAGTGGAAAAAGTTTAAGAAGGCCTGGTCTAAGGTACAGAATACGGAAATAATTTCCGTATTCTGTAAAATAATCGACTTATCAAAAGGCCGCTGCTTTATGGACAATTGTATATTACTGTAATATCGTTCAATTGACTCTACCTTTTTTTTCTTTGTTTATTAGCTTTCAGAATTATGATTTCATCTATTTCCTCGATGGTGCAAATGTGGCCTTCAATTTAACAACACGATATAGCAACTCGTCTTTATGGAGTCTTCTGGTGGATGTGTTTCTGTTGTCAGAATCAGATTTCATCGTGTGTACCCTTTCATCTGGGGTAAGCTGTTGATGCATTTCTTTCCATGTCTGTGGATTTTTGAACAAATTAAGTGATTTCTATTTGCCATTGAATTAACAATAATTACAATGTTATTTTGTTTTTACAAGTTATGTCGTTTGGCTTATGAACTAAAGCACGGATCTGGAGATGGAAATTCCTCAGCGTCTGTACATTCCCTGGATGTCCCGTATCATTATGCATTTGTTCAGCCTCCACAAAGGAAGGTACTCTACCCCCACAAAGCGGTAACGAAAAGTGAACTTCATCTAAATATAGGAGATTATATTCGTAAGGAAAATGAATTCGCTTTGGTATATGAAGCATTAGAGGGAAAATCGTGGGATGGATTCACAAAAGGAGTTGTTGGAGAGAAAGGAAAGAAGAAAGGGCTTTATCCTACTTATAAGACAATCCCGATATATCAATTTTTCAAGCCCTCCATATTTCAAAGTGCAATGAGGCAGATGTCGGATTTCAGTGAGCTGCAGTGATAGAACAAATCGAAATTCATACTTTCACTGATACGAACAGTCTCATCACATCACTGTCGATCAGATATTGATCTTTGCGCTCAGTAGGTGACCTGATTCATAGATAAAAGCTCCGATGTCTGCATGATCAGGTTACTTCTAAAACTAAACTTGCCTTTTTGGCGATACGAATTTTGGAGTCATTTTGTGGTTTTCCCAAGGAAAGTATGCATTTTTTACATCGAAATAGTCTAGTAATAAACATCTGATCCTGATCACCACAGTTGTACTGAAACCCGGTGTGTACCTGGAATTCTGATGCGAGGATGCACAAAACTGGGATTCATTTTACGTGAAGAAGAAAGTTCCTTGAGGGAGCAGAGTCAAAATTCGATGGATTCATATTTCTTCGAAATTGTACAGTTTCCTATATATATATATAATCAGTGTAATTTATTTGTAATATTCCTAAATTCTTTAGTGATTATTACTTTAATATCGGTGATTAAAAAAATTTACAATACCATTTGCTTTTGTTTGTTTCTTTTTTCTCCAGTAAGAGCTTAATTTAATCTGCACTTTTTTTAAAGAACCAGAACCACCAACAAAAAAAAAAAAAAACAACATGCACAACAGAATGCATCCAAATGATTTACATTCTTCTGAAATACTTTGATGGATACTCAGTAGAGTTTAAAACAAATTAATAAAAGCAAATTAGACTTCCATGTAAGGACTATTTCTACATGTTTACACTTAGTTCATAATGTCTGTTTATAATTTGTATTATGGAAAAACCCATTATGGATCCATTCAGTTGATAATTACTAAATGAAATTATCTCTTTAATTAATATTCATATTTCTTAATGGATCACATCTGTCTTCATTTTCCTAATTCAAATGCATCGAAGTTTATATTAGATTACTCTGTAACAATTTAATGATGATTAAGGCAAAAATGGAGATTAACACGGCTGACTGTCAGGAAAGTAAAAATACCAATTTTGTTCTCCGTCTATATAGAAATTCGCAACAGAAGCAACGGGAAAGAAATTCATGTTCAAATTGCCAAGAGTAAATCTGCTAAGAAACGGAAGCAATTGTTCAAGACCAAACAGTAATTTCTCTAAAGTGAAGGCTTTTAGTTTCAATGTTTTTTTTTTTTTTTTTGTAAGCAGTCAAGAGTAATAATAAATAATAAATCACAAAATATGATCAAACTGATATTTCTTTGTGATTGTTTATTAATTCTTATTCGTATTATTTAAATATTCTGTTCAGCCCTGCCTGCGAAAGTAATTTTGCATTCATGTAGTGTTGCTGGAACATACCTAATAAGAGACTGACTCGGTGTTATATTTGTTCTTCAAAGCTCTTGTTTTGACGAACTACAAAACATCTCTCTAAAACATGCATTCTGTGCAGAGATTTGTTTTTTTTGAAAAATTGTGAGCGCTTTCAGTGACTTGCTTCCTACTGCCTCTGTCTTATCTACTTCTTGTTGTGGAATATTCATTATAGAAATAATACCGCTGATTTCATACTCCTCGTTGAGATTAGAAAATATTTCGCCAGTTTAGAAACAAAAACCTCGGATCCCGATTATCGCCACAGTTGTATTCAAATCCTGTTTATATCTGGAATTAATTCCCATCGTGTTTAGTTTTTATACTTTCCTTTTCCAATGGTGTCTATTAATGGAAAAAGAGAATACAAAAATAAAGGTGTCATTGCTTTTCTGTATACCGATGGAAAAGAAGAGGCATCTTCAACATCGAAGAACTTTCTATGCACGTAAAGTTTGTATAGATAAAATAAATTATTTAATAGCAGAAGAAGTATATTTCTTCGTATCTCATCACATCATCAGAGGGAACATGCAAATTACAGGAACAGATGGAACTGATGTCGTAAATACACCATAGAAAAATTAATATAACAGTAATAACTAAAATTATTTACCATTATCTTTTTACTTTTTACTCTGGACTTTCCCAAGTAACAGAGAAGTCTTTCACCAGCCAACTTCTTTATTTCATAAAAACCTGATGTTGAACGATTTGGAGAAACTAGGCTTATTTTTCTTACATTTTCAGGATGTTCTATTGGGGCTTGCATAGGGGACCTACTCAGGAAGTTCTAACCTGCAGTTTTTCTTTTTGACAGCGAATAGTCACTTTTCTTTTAGCAGATCGGGCTATAATTCCATGTTCGAAACTGCAGCTAAAACTATAGAGCCACCAAAACTCAATCTTTATCCAGATTGAGATTGCTTTTTTTTTACACTTTTCCCCCTATTTTTTTCGTAGTGCATTTAAGACATCGGTTGCAACCGTTCTTGTAATTTTTAGTTTCGAACAAGCAAGGTTTGTGAAATGAAGAAGAATGGAATGTACATTAATAATATCTAGGGAAGGATACCATCGATATTTATGAATAAACGATAGTTTAGACTGGAATATCGAGTATCCTTCCCTCGTTCTTATTAATCGATTAATGTACATTCCATTCTTCATTTCACAAACCTTGCTTGTTCGAAAACTAAAAATTACAAGATCCGTTTCAACCGATGTCGTAAATGCACTATGAAAAAAAATAAGGGAAAAAGTATATAAAAAAACTCAATCTGGCTTAATTAAGTAATTTGTATATTAGTATTGTTCTCTGGTGAGTTTTGAGAATGTATCATCCCCTATTAGATTCATTCTGTCTATCCGTCCGTGCACACGTAGCAACTCTAAATACATTTTAGTGAAATTTTGTATTTAGAATCTTCAGTAAAATAGTTGATTTATCTTAGGTTAGTTAAAATCGGCCATTTTGAAAAAACGTAAGCAAAACGAACTGGGTACGGTTTAGATGATTGACTTGTTCAAGAGACTAGAGTTATTGTTGGTGGTGGTACTTTCAAACAGGATGTAGGTTCCACACCAGGCGATGGAAATCAGCTATCACCTAAAAATTCACTAAGATTCATTAACATCCACACTCCAAACCCAAAACATTATTCTTTTATAGTGAAGTTAAAAATCAGAATATCGTACTATAATGCTCAAATGCTTATAGTTTTCACAACCCACTTACTAGAAATACAAAGAAGTAGTGTAATGAGCAACGTTGAAATTGTACAGAATTTAAAATTTTCATTAAAATGCTTAAAGAACATCTCCTTCTGCTCCCCTTACCTTTCTTATTCTTTTAAGGAAGGAGAAATGCCAAAGTTCCGTAATGGTCGAAAAACCAACAGTAAGTTATCATATTTTTATTGCTAATTTCTTACTTCATTTATCTTAAGCATGTGGCAAAAGAGGCGAATATAATATCCACCTGCGTATTAGCCAGTTACTGGTTGACCTGTCAACAACGAAGCATACGCGTGTCTACCATCAAACTAAGTAATCTGAGATAGTTCGGTGTTGGTAAGACCATGCGGAGCCAGGCAATTCCTGCTACAACAGTTCGCTGTCGGATAGTGATAGTAATCATACCGCAAGCTTAAAAAATGCTATGTTTTACTGAATTCGTGTTGGGTTTATGACCCTAAGCTGTTATTTGGATTTACATCTGTGACCTATGCTACCAAACATCTGTAAAAATGAATCACCTCTTTTACTCTTTGGGAATATTTTTCCTCCTCGGTAAGAATTTTTCTTCGTATCTATCTAGGTATACTTTGCTTATAAAAAAAACTATTACGAGACAGTTAAGAAATCATAAGCTGTTTAGAAACATGTGAGAGTTGATCTTTTAAAATGAATTAAGGTGTAGATATCATATAAATTAAAGGTTTGCAGTTTATAAATAGAACCACTGAACAGAAAGGGCAATTCTCGGCCTATGAAATAGTCCTGTTATTTATTAGAGAGATTTACTAGTCTCTCGTATAACGCGTGTATCTGACGGAACTATGGACTGTATTTGTGACAATGTAGGAAAAACACAGGATTTTCGTCTATAAGCGTTACGAGAGGCATATGTCTACTGTTACAATTTTGTAAATATGTCTATTCGCATATTTTTATGTATTTATAACAAATGCTATTCTTCGTGAGATTGCTGTCTCCTAATAAATTTAATAACCTAAAATTTTGAAGAACCACCAATTGAAGAATCCAGTTTTAGTAGTTCTTTTATTAAAGGATGATAAAAATCCGTATATTATTATTATTATTATTATTCCTGACACCTCCAAGGAGTCCGAAGACTCATCACGGGAGGACACACTACAACTGTCTCTACCACTACACTGAACCACTACTACGAATCAACGGCATCTACCGCCCACCTCCACCACTACCACAGCTAGTATGTTTTGTCTGTAAATTGCGTGTGTTCTGAAGGGCCGATTTGTCTGTATGCGGGATGAAAAACCCGAGTTTCCGGGAGAAAAAACCCTGCTGAGATCGGCTAACTCACCTTCGATTGAAATCGACCAGATAAAGATTCCTCCCGTCGCGACGAGAATCGGACTTAGGCGTATTCCAATCGAAGGGCGCAATGTACCGTCGTTCTTCCAATTGCGCTACGGAGGCTTATATCATCAGTAAGAAATATGTATTTCTTATTTAATTAATTCCTTGTTAGCAATTTACGAAAACATTTTTGTTGTTGTTTAATTTAAATTTATAAGAGAACGAGTTTCAGGATTGCATAAATTACACGATTTAGGGCTTATGAAAGATGGCAAATGAATCAAAAGCATCACTTTTACACTATTCATAAATACTCTTTATTTATTGCATTGTTTTCGAACAAGTTTTCTTTTTCATTATCACTGTAGTTCTCATGATGAAAGAAGCAAAAACAGATACAATAAATTATATTAAACAAGTCACATATAGTTGATGCCGAGTGTACAGGAGAAGCATAGTTTAAAATGCTGTTACAATCCGAAGATATTAGGAAATTAAGTGGGAATAAATTTATTGGGTCCGTAACTGTGTTATTTTCGCCATCTGTGCGCATGGAATAACAGATTGAATAATGTAAAGGAAAAATGACCACCACCGTAAATTTTCAGCTATAATACTAATATTTCTTGAACAACACAAGCCCAGTTTCTTAATGAATCCCTAATAGCGTGTTGAGCAATGTCGAAACACCCTTTCTAAAACACTACATAATATCCAATCCTAGGTAAGAACTCGATGGCTTCCATCAGATTTGCATACATCGATTTCCTCTCAGGAACGTCTCGTTCTGCCACATCCAAAAGATGCTCAACACGATTGAGATGCAGTGAATAGGAGGGATGGAAGCAGTACCCTGAGGTAAAGTGACTATAACGTTTTTATAATATTTCTTGGATAACACAAGCCGAGTGACACGGCATGTTATCCTGTCGGAAGTGTCCATCACGTGTAAAATAAATGGTGAGCATAATTAGTCAGGTAAGTCTCACTTATGCTGGAGCTTAAGGACATTATGTTCCACGTTGTCACTTTCCACGTTACGTCTTTGCATTGTGGTACGCACATGATGGGTCCGTAACTGTGTTATTTTCGCCATACAGTTTACCTCAGTAAGCATGCGATAACAGATTGAATAATTTAAAGGAGAAATGACCACCACCGTATATTTTACAGCTAAATTCTGTCATTATTCCGCCTGTGATCAAGTTATCTATCAAGACATTAATGCATTATGTGATTGTTCAAATTCTGTTAAACCTCTCAGCGAATAATTTAGAACGTACAAAATGCGTTTTCATTCCCAATGATTCCATTTTCAAGATCTCTGTCAGCCTTAGCCTTAATGTTGGGAATGGCAGGGATATCCTTTAAAATCTGTAGTTTAGTTGTAGTATGAAATCTATAAAAGGATAGATTTTTAGTCTGTAATAACTGCTTTCTGAAATTATCCCCATTTCTCCCTGCTGCAATCTGTGAATCGGTTCGTCATCTTTTATTGCTGACTTCTTTTTATTTATTTACTAATTTCTAATATGTTTACTTATTTATTATTATTTTTAGTCGGTTGCGAAGCTTCCGTGAAGACGTGGTTGATCGATACAAATTATGACAATCCGAAAAACTGGAAAGGCGGTCGAGTGCCATGTGCCAATGACAGAGTTATTTTTCCTGACTCAGCAGTCGTGCAAATGCCCAAGTCTTTTTCTTTCAGGGAAATGGTAAGTCTTGCAACAGGTTGCATGAAACCAACGTTCTTGATTTTAATGCACACACCTTCTTCTATTAATGTATCCTATAATGCATTAAAAAATAAACAAATAAATATAAAACAACCAAACTATGACTAATGGGCTCACGAATAAGAATTATAAATATTGAACTCAATTCGGTGAGTCTTCTGAGATAAAATAACTAATAAAATAAAGTGAACATCACGAAAATAAATACGTACATTAATAATTGAAAAATGAGATTAAAAGGTTTCAAAATTGGCCCAGAGAACTTGTGAGAATACAACAATCGACATCGGAGTTGCCTTGGTACTGCGTTACTTAAAAGACACGGACTCTTCCTAAGAGCCAATGATTTGACTTTATTAGTGCTTTTGATTACGGTTTCATGCTATTAAAAGATAAATATACTAGCTTCTAGGCAGAGTTAATGTTTTTAAGTAGTGCAGTACAAAGGCATCAGACCGATGCCGAAGACTGTATTCTCATAAGCTCAATTTTGAAAGTATTTAACTATTTAATTCAGTTATCTGAGTATGAAATGATGATGGGTTTATAACATCTTATAGTTCTTTGTATATTAATAAAGCAGTAAGCTCTTTAGTATGGTAGTAATTAGGGAATTCACTGTTTGCTTGGAAAGACTAGGGTTCTAGCCTATATAGGATTTGAGAACCATGTAAATGTTTCTTTATAAACGACTTTTCAGCTGAAGGTGGGATAACGGTTTAGATATGAACGTAGCAGAGTGTAACCTCTGGGAAACTGGTATTTTTCCTCTGAAAAAAAATGAATTTAAAAATAGATACGTTGACAGACAGCAATTCCGGGGACAAACTTAATCGCGCATTTTGTTCATTTTGACATCTTTAGATCGTATGCGATCAGATGCATGATTTAAAATTTATTTTCGATATAGCTGTATCTTTTTGCGTTATCAGAGAAAACTTTCCAAGTGTGTTATTAGGTTAGCTTTCCAAGGTCGGAATAGTTTAGTTTTCCTTAATAATTTTTGGTCCTTGAAAGTGCCATTAAGTCTGTGCGCTGATTTCATATTGCTTAACCACGTTTGGCAAGGTTCTGAGTAATTGTTGTTGGTGCAGGGACAAGTGGTGTTTTGAGTACCTTCGTTTATTGTTATGCAAGTGCCTTTAAGTTTTTTTTTTTCATTTTGTTTTCTTTTATTGCTGTAATTGTTACGTTTATTGCGGCGTATTTCTGACTGAAGATTTGTTTCTGAATTCCGCATATATTTTAAGCTTTGGCTAGATGGAGAATTGCTTTTAGTCACTGTCACAGTCAGTCAGTCATTTTTAGTAGCGTGTCATCATTTGGCCATGTAAGTAAATCCTTAACTCTTTCGCCTATATACAACACGTCAAGTCGAAAGAAAAAAAAAAAAAACATGTGATTATCCGGACTGTCGGATTGTGTTATAAGATGCCGTGAAGTTTCTAATTCTAATTTATTCATCTATTAATGTTTGTTTCATATTTTATGTGGGTGTGAACCTTCGTAGCTCAGTTGGTTTCGACAAGCTCTCTGACTGAAAGACTCGGGCTCGAATCACGTGTTTCAATCAAATGGTGAGTTAGACGGTCTCGTACGTAGATGGAGAGTTTTTCTCCCGAAAACTTAGTTTTTTGTCCCTCAAAGCCGGTTTGAAGAACACACGCAATATACAAACATAAGGCACTTTGGGGATAAGAATTAACCAACCTATTCCGTCAGATTTGGAATCGAATACCTGCTCGGTGAAGTACGCGTAAGCGTAAATCAGGAAGGAAGGATGTGGGTATGATGTTGGAGCTTTGTTTATCCAATGTGGGAATATGTGTTGATGCAGGTATTAGTCTGCTAGTTTTACTTAATAGTTGCTGATATAAATCTCTTATCTGCTACACGAATATTAATGTGGTTGATACACGACACTTTCATGTAGCATTTTTCCCTAATATAAGATAAAATGGCTACTATTAAGCCAAAGATGGACGTACATCTAAGTAGACTTTTAGTTTCTCTAAGAACAGTTTAGGATTTCCATTAGATTTCCTGCAAAGGAGTTGTGTAGGAAACGGTATTTATTGTTTCATACACAATTCTCTAAATTTTATGAAGTTACCGGCTCTCTGAACCACACTCACCTTTTCTATTTTTCATTTTCTCCGTTCACTTTTTTCACCAATTCTTTATTCAGCAATAATAATAATAATAATAATAATAATAATAATAATAATAATAACCTCTGCTGATTTTGCTTTCTCATCTGAGAAAAATAAGTTCCATAATTTTTTTGTTCACGCATTTGTTTATTATATTCAGATTCTACCTATGAATGGAGAGCTGGTGTTTCCTACCGATGCTGTCGCTGATATAGGAGCAGCTGCGGATGATTCCTGTGAAGGACGAGGTAAACGATGAAAATCTTATTCAAACTAAGCAGAAAATGAAGATGATGCATAATAATTTGTTTCATTATATTCAGTGTCCATCACAATATGAGTGTGTTTCAAAAAAATAAGGGAACAGGTACTCTTGCGTAAGGGACTTCATTCTAACATCAATGCACGTGTGACGCATGTCAAGATTGCTACACATTACTTTGTTTTTCACGTAGTCGCCAAAGATGTTTATGCATTTTGCGCAGCTGTCCTGGAGAAGAATTAATTGGCGTTAAGTGATTTTTAACCAAGAAAAAGACAGCATGCTGCACACTGCTGCATCCGTCCACATTCTTTAAAAAGTTATTACACCAAATTTACTGCCAGTCAGCACGCTTCATACGAAGCGTGCTGACTGGCAGTAAATTTCGATTAGTGCGGTATTCATAACATGACGCAATCGAATCAAGCTGGCTAGTTTTCTTGCAGTGCAGTCCGAGGAAACACAAGAACACTCTCTTCCAGGGGCGAATTCTCCATGCTTGCTATGCTTGTTGCGCAAGCTCATTACTTGAGAAAGAAGTAATATTTATTACTTCTTTCTCAAGAAGTAATAAATCTTTTTTCTCTTTGTTTATAAATGCACGCATTTATAAGCATTCCATTTAGGCTTTTATTTTTGTAGACAGAAGACGTCTTAAGCTTGCGCGACAATAATTGAGCTTTGCGTTGTGTATCGAAGGCCGATGCTTGCTCGTCTAGTCAAAGCTACCTTGGCTTGCTCGGTTGTAGGAGCTCACAGGTTCTCGCTTCAGCACTGTGATTTCATGCGCGTGCATAGCCATTTCCGCTCTCTTCACATCGTCTCACTCTGTTGCTTAAACACAGGCCATACGCAGTCAAAGTAGCTCTAGCCAGCCTTTGTATGCGTGTTGCTTGGGAAAATTAAGTTACAACCAACTTTTTATGACGATGTTATTGACCAGTTCATAAAAAAGAACTGTAGGGTAGAATTTGTATTCAAGTAGCTAAATTGAAAAATATAGAGTATCATTTGTAAAATAAATGTTGTATTTGTATGATTAAATGTACATAAATTTCTAAATATATAGTTTTAAATGGTCAGTAATTCATTATTCCGCTAATCAGACTTCAATCACACCTCTCACTCCCTGAATGATAACAAGAGCAAGCGTGAATTTCAAGACCAGCATTCGGCCCTGCTCTCTTCGCTTATCCAAATTCCCTACCCCCTCTCCGCATTCGATGTTTCTGGTGTCATGCCATTCGCTCTTAACCTTATTTTTTGAAGCATAGCCTCCTATTATGTGTAAGAATTCTAATTTGTTTGAATATGAATATGATACTGTCAGTGCTCGAAGAAAATGTCCCACATTATATTATATATTTAGCGTGTAAGTATTTTAAAAAGGAATTCAATTCTGAATGCGGTTAGCGCAGTATGGTTTACTGTCCCTGGTGACAATGTTGCAAAAATGTATGGGACACAGTCCAGAAATACTAAACATATTACAAAAGTAAAACTTAAACTAGAGATCTATATCCAGCCATTGATCTGATTTCATTTTATTTATTTATTTCGTATGATTATACAACCGCCGTGAGCTCCTTTTACGGGGAGGTGCGGCACCATCTCAATACCACCTAATTTTATTCAGTCCGGATAAAATTAGGGGGGGGGGACGAATTACGCCTATGGATGTGTCTTATTCCTGAGATGTTCTGGGCGACGAAAAACCCGAGTTTCGGGGTGAAAAAAAAAACCTACCTCCGTATGAGACTGGCTAACTTACCTTTCGTCGAAAGAGACCAGATAAAGGTTCTTCACCTCACGGACGAGAATCGATCCTAGGTCTTTCTGACCAGAAGACTTCGCTTATACCTACTGAGCTACGAAGATTTTAGTTGATTTCATAACTGCTGTGTACTAAGATGGGAGTAAAATATGTGAAAGTGAATATAGTAAAACAATTTGATAATATAAACAAGCCTGGGAATATTTAAGAAAAAGTAACCGTCCATAGTTCCTCCTAACTACGTTTCCCAAGCTTTTAAAAATTTAATTTTAGAATTACAATTTTTAAATATCAGTCAAACATAGGGAAGGCATAAAATCTATAGCACAATGCCCTATGTGCACGCAAATGGTCGAAAAAGAAGATAACTACTCATATGCTCCTTGGACAGCTGTAGATTGTCTTCTAGTAGAAAACTGTGCGAAGAAACTGTCAAAGAACTGAGATTGATCAAATGAAAGAGGATGAGAAGTTGTTTCGGTAAATTTTAGGGTAAATTTTGTTAATTTCTTAATGCGTATAGGCTACTGGAGTAGTTCGATGGAGAGCAAAGTCTAGTCCATAAAATTCATATAGAAACGCAATAACCTAGAACCAGGACATCTGAGAGAAAGCTTGAATCTGTGTGTGTGTGTGTGTGAGAGAGAGAGAGAGAGAGAGAGAGGGTCATCTACTATTCGGATTGCACTCTTAAATAATATTTCGTTTATAATATTTTGACAATTGCGTCATGAGAAAAAGAGATTTCATAGAAAATATCTTGGTTCGAATTCATCTCTGATGTGGTGGACTTCAAAACACCTTTCAACTGAATTTCAGTTTACTGATCTCATAAAGTGGCAATATTTTTCCTTCTGGAAGAGAGAGAGAGAATTTTTTTTTTTTAATTTTTTTTTTATGTTGGGCCCATATACAGGAGGTTGGCTGGTCAACCTATAGTACGTTAGTACCGTATATGGGTGATGGGTTGTGAAAGGAGCTACCTTTCACAACCTTGCCTTTCACAAGTTCACAACTTGTCTTTCACAACTACCTTTCACAAAATTGCTACCTTCTTGGATATTTTCCTCCTACAAATCAAAGAAGAGACTTAATTGAAACTGACACACCGACACATGACAAACTAAAGCGATAGGAATCAATCGCCTTACATGTCTTTAATTAGTGCCCCTAAATGCTAAAGCCTTTACCATATCAAGTTATTGGATTTACTTTTATTTGATTAGAATTGTGGTCAGAGCAATTAAGATATGAAGCTAGAGTATTTTGTTAGTTAATTGGGTGTAATAGCCTGGTTTGCTTTTCGCGAAAAAAACAACAACTGTTTTTTCGTTAACATTATATTCACATTTCCTTACAGTGTTTTTCTATCGCATCGCATGTGATTTCAGTTTGCTTGATTACATATCATTCTTTCTTTCTCAGATGTCGAATTTATCAACAGAGAGGAGAACTGGTTTCATCCTTTCAACTGGAATATGTCATCCACGGCAGCGATTCGCGTACAAGCAAACAATACGCGGTCCCCGGTGCCCCACTCGGAACAGGTACCGTGCACCTACGACGATGTGGAATTTCCTGTGAACACAACATTCACACTTTCTCTAAGTGGAGCGGAGATCATTGTGAAGTCGCTCACCATCGATGGTGTGGTAAATATCCCAAGTTCCATACTCTTTAAAAGATCTTCGGTGTTGTTAACCAATTTCTTTGTCGTGACCGTGATGTTATCAACTCAGTATGATCGATAATGCAATTGAAATAAAAATTAGTGAATGAAGCAATTTATTTTTCGTAATTTTAAGTCTCCTAAAGCACGCAGAATCATTCACTTCGCAGTTGCTTATAGATGCATATGAAATTGAAATTTTAAATCAAATAATTAAAAGCCAGTCGTTGTTCTTCTTCTGTGCAGAGGTATACTGGACAAGATCTTCAGTGGATGGTCGGTACAAAAACAGGCCTACGAATATTCAAAGAACAAGGGAGAATCACTTCAAATCAGAGAGATTGCACTGATCCCGAAGGATGCCTTTGTGGGAATGAAACGCCCAATGTAAGTAATTTCATTTGTCGGTTTGAACTGCTTTTTTATGTGGTAAGTAAGTAGTCTTCATTTCCAACAAATAATGAAAATAGTAATAGGCGAGACGACTTTTTTTATTTTTAAAATCGCATAAACGTACAAATAAGAACCACTTATTGTAAGATGTCAATTTTAAACGCGTTTCATAAAATATTAGATTTGTTGTTTCTATCGAATCATTTATATGCCTAAAACCACTCAGCTCAGGCTGGACGAATTTTAATGAAAGTACGAATCTATTTTTATTAACATCCTTTAGTAAAATTTGTTTAATCTCAATTTCGGTGCAACTCGAACGATTTTGTATGGTAGAATTAGGTAAAACAATTCGTGATAATATCAAATTCTGCTTTACAGATGGCATTAAGTAAACTGACTTGATTTATGTGAATCTCAATGAAGAAAAGTTTCTAACCTATTCCACGTTTAGAAGTAATGTGTTCTGGCTAATTCAGAAAGCCTTATTCCATAGAGCGAACATGATGCTGTTTCAAGCCACTTCGCGCCACCACTAAGCAAGACGGAGGTCTCACACCAGTCAGGAAAATCTACTTCGGACTTTCTAAATCACACTATGCTATAGTGTTATTTGAGCTCTCTTTGTTATCATGAGAGCAGAGATATTATCCACTTCGCCGACCATGTTGCCAAGAAAATGCAACATGGCCAACTACAGCACTCAAAACTGAAACGGCCCCAATGTTTAGTTTTTGTGAAAACGAATACCTTTAATGTAAAAGTGTGCTGTTTTTGAAAATGATTGTTTTTCATTATTTCCTCGCTTGTTATTAGAAATATTACACATGATTAACTTTCTTTAAAACAGATAATGGCCAAGATTTGTGCAAAACAGGAAAGTGTTTGTCCAGAACTGGATTGTACGGATCCTATTCTCAGTACGGGAAACTGCTGTCTTATGTGTGGTAAGTCAGCATCATAGCATTTTGGAATGTGTATGATACAAATGTAGAATTCATTTAAACAGTTTATTTAATTATTCTTTATTTTCTTTTGTTGATTATCAGGTGCTATGTTGGAAATGGAATACAGCAGTGGCTTCCGATTATTAGGCCTACAACACCTGTACAGCAGTTTCCTTAATAAGGTGAGTACAAGCTATTCGCCTACTTGGCGCCTCTCGCAAGGAGAAGAAACCTACTCACGTTCCTTCAAGAGATGATAATTTTACAAATTGACTTATACAGCTTTTATTAATCTGGTTTCCTTTTTTCCCTTCAATTTTCTTGTCCAGCATTCTGCAAGTAGGTGTCATACTGAAACTAAAATCTATCATAGTCTTCTCACAACCTTCGAAGATACAGTACATACCTGGAAATGATTATGATGACTCATATAAAGGTGCCAAGAGGAAAGCTTTTCTAAACGATACAGTTATATGGTGTAAATTGGACATTATATCGAGCAATATTTAGGCTGCAAATTTAAGCTGCAAATCAGCAGTTAGAATTGTAGGAGGTACAGGAAAATGGGTTGATATAAAATCAAACAATATCTCCACCGTTATTCAGCATCTGTAATATGGATATTTAATACCACTTTCCTTCACATTATAAAGGAAAGTGGTATTAAATCTGATATCAAAATTGGGGATGTTAATGTCAGCTCTTTTCTTTATAGGGATGATGTTACACTTCTAAATAAACGCTACAAGTCTGCAAGATTCCCTGACTAAATTGAATAATTGTTGTAATAAATTTGGTATGAAAATCAGCAATAAAAAGACCTAGACAGTGAAAATAGGCAGAAACATTGAAAACCTCAACTGCAGTCTGAATGGAGAACTGTAGAACAAGTAAAACATTTATTTAGGCACAATTTTAGTGAAGATAATAACTTAAATGAGGAAATAGATAGCAGAATTAGTAAAGCTGGGTGTGGTAGAAACTCAGTCTCAGAGCTGCGTTAGAAATAAAACACTTGACCAAAGACAAGAGACAGCAGATATGAGACTCCTGAGAAGGATTAGGGGCATGAACAGATAGCATCAATGAAAATATCATCTTTAAAACGAGGATATTAGGAAACCACTTGACATTGTTAACATCCAGGAATGTGTTAGCAGAGCTAATCTCAGATGGTATGGTCACTTAACTCATTTTATCCCAGCATACTCATTTGAGTACAGCAGTTTGTTAATTTTGAATAAATTAACAAACTAAATAATATGAAAAAAAAATGCCTTTAAAAAAATAATTCTTGGGATCAAATGAGTTAAACAAAATGTTGTTTAACCCATTTAACCAATAGCAAAACAGCTGTTTTTTTTTTACGGAAAAGGCCAAAGAGGAAAAGCAAGATGTAGATGGATCGATATATAAGTGTCTTAAAAGAGAGAAATATAAGATCTGATAATGTTGGACATATAACAGATTAATTTGGAGGAAAACTGTTGATCGGAAGCTAGTAATGGTGTAACTGTTTCATGGTGTGCATAATATCCTGCACACCCCTGTGGGTACATGTCGGGAATTTGATGATGATGATGGCCCATATAAAAAAGGTGACGAAGTAGTAACCTTCAAGATTCAAGTAAGATTCAAGAATAGGCTATGTTGGACTAATATTAGATCAATCATGTATATATAACAGGAGTACCCCACCTTAACAAGAAACACATAGGAAGACTCAAGAAGTTAAACACCAATAGACAAAACGATGGTCTGAACAGTGCTCCGCAAATCTTGGCAGTCCGATGCTGGAAAGATGAAGCAGCATGTCAAAAGATTCTGCATTGGTTCAGGATGTTAATATGATACTACTGCTAACCTGAAAAATGTCGACTTCACTTAAATTCTACATTACGCCTGGCTATCAGTCGATAACCTTTTGCTCGAGTGAGTCAGGTGAAATGGTCTGGAACATTTTTTTTTATATTATGGACTCAGGTTTCTGAGTGTAGTGCATGAAAGGAAAAACGTCGATGGATATGCCACATGTTGAAAGAAGA
The DNA here is from genome assembly GCF_054136105.1 of Typopeltis vanoorti. Taxonomy (NCBI): domain Eukaryota; kingdom Metazoa; phylum Arthropoda; class Arachnida; order Uropygi; family Thelyphonidae; genus Typopeltis; species Typopeltis vanoorti. The sequence goes on along the minus strand of NC_143559.1, from coordinate 23,473,948 downwards.
ATGGGCCAAATATTTGGCTCGTATTTTATACGTTGGTGGCGAGTATGCTTAAAATGTGGAAATTGCGCAAAACGTAACCTGCTGAGGTCTATTCTACTTCGGGTTCTCTGAAAGATTGCTGTCCAAATACTTTTTTCCAATATATTGTAGATGTCGTCTCGGATGTGCATCATCCATGAAAGCATACAGGATCAAATTTACATTTTTGTTACGCACATACATTATTTTAGGTGTAACTTTTTTTTATCTTTTGCAAATATAATAATAATGATAAATTATCTGTTTCTTTAAATAAAATTTGAAAGAAATTGTAGTGTATCGCAAAACCAAGTAATGTCGCGGACTTTTATGGCCATCATATTCTGAGTTTTCTTCTTTCCAAAAAGAAAAAAAAAGTTATGCTGTTTTCTTTTTAATCCATCCAACAGTATTGTTATCGATTTCATTATTTTGTTATCTTTACTGAAGTAGTTTTAGTTTATTTAGCAATGTTAGGATGCTCTCTCATTTTTTAGACATCTTGTGCACTTGCAAATTAACTACTATATAACTACTTTGTAGGAAGAGTTTAAAACTGTTCAGGGATACCTATACAGGTCTTCAAACAATAAAATAAGTGCAGTATTTATGGATGGAGGTGATGCCCGTGGATATGCAGCTGAAGTAGCCAAATTAATCCAGGAAGCGATAATTCAAGGTAAGTGTTAAATAATATCGTAACATAACGTATACGTTTGAGTAAAATAGAACCATTACACTCGTTGCATTTAACACGTCAAGGAAATTCTTTGCAAATGTACCAACGCTGTCAGATCCTCAAGCAGTTTAAGATACATGATGATAATGATCATATTTGTTGGGATCTCAGTCCATCTGACAAGATTTCAAGTCAATTCAGGCTTCCTAAATAGTGTGATCTCATACTGGCCAACGAAGATCATCATTTGGGGAACCCAAACCCTATCCATTCAACCAACCAAGGCGTCATACATTAATTATTTATTATTAAAACTAAAGCGATGTGAATGTAGTTTTAGCGTAGCACATGTTGTAGCGTAAGCGAGAGCAAAATGTAATTTTTTGTTGGGTGTTCTTATACTGTTTCCTCGTAAACTATTTTGTTCTTACTAATTTCATATTTGGAGAAACACCAATGAATTCTGGAATGATTCTTTATCTTAAAAGGAAATTTGCTTCCTTTTAGAATTAATGAACTCGGCGAAAGGTTTGTTAAATTCTACAGAACTTCCGCAAGTCTTGTAGAAATTATAAACCAAAACACAGCAAAACACTGTCTATTAGTCACTTCGGGATGTTCAAACACACTGCTTGGAAAGAAGTCAACGTACATACCCATGGGCAAGGTGCATCGTGCCATGTCGGAATAAATTGGAGGAATATGATAGTCCAGAGTTAGTTAGCGCAACTGTGTCCGTGTGAAATGAACAGCTAGAAAGGAACTGATGGAGTTTTAAAGAAGTATTGTGATAGGATGCCATATTGGAGCCTTATCTATTCGCCAAATTGTTGATAAATTGAGTCATCCCAGATCAGTAATCAAGGATACTATACTGAGATCGAAGCGTAAGGAGTCAACTACAAATGCTAACTTCAGTGGACGACTCACCGAAATTTACCGTAGCGTGCTATAAAGGATAATATGTAAAAACCGCCATTTGCCGGCCGACACGTTGAATGCGCAGCTCTGGGTATCGAGTGGAATACAAATCTGTACAAACGCATTCAAAACCGAAGCTCACAACATGGGTTTCTATGGTAGGACCGCAATATGCAAGATCCCACATTACCTGAACCAACATGCAGTCGTCTTCAGTGATGCAAAGGGAATGTATGTCCAGTGGAACGTGGAAGCTTGGAGAGCTGTGTTATGCAGCGACAAATCACGCTACAACCTCCACCGAGCAGATGGACGGGTATGGATGTAGTAAAACAATGCACCGTGTCATAAGTGCTTCTGCCGCTGCAAATGCGTGGTTTATGGATTAGCATCACCACACTTGACTGACCTCCACAGAGCCCTGATGTCAACCCTATTGAACATTTGTGGGATGAACTAGAGCGTTGGATAAGGTCAAAGGACGTCTGCCTCACAACAGTCCAGGACCTCATTACATGCCTATAGGAAGAATGGTTCAAAATTCCCATTGATCGCTATCGTACGCTTGTGAAAAGTATGCCCCTTAGGATTGCTGCAATCATTGCAGCAAGTGGAGGTCCTACATGTTATTAAGGTGGGCCATGGCTGTTTGTTCCTCACATTATGGTTTCCGTTGACTTCTTTCCTAGCAGTGTACAGTTCAACTGCTCATGGAAAATACCTTTCTTTGTACAAACGAATGCGAACACGTAAGTTTTGTTACTTTTAAAATTAAAACTTAACTGATAAAAGTAGTTCACTTCTTTCATGTATAATTTTCATGTTCAGCTTATATTTTGTGATTGCAGATAATAACGGAGCGTACAAAGTGAAGACTGTTCGTCCGCACATATCATATAACTGGAAAGCTGGGATTATTGTTCCTTTTGCTTTTACTAGTCCTTATGAAGGTATGTACTTAAAACATAACTATAATTTCTGTAAATAGATTTCTATGAACTAATTTTCTGTATTTCTGATAACATTCTGATTTAATTTTCAGTTTTTCTGGACTTTTAAAAATAATAAGTAAGCATTGAGTCGTATTTAGAAGCCTCAGGGGGAAGTAGATTTTACATATAGCTCAAGTAAAACATGTCTGTGCTGCATTAGCTCTGCTAAAAAAATGGAATCAATGTAATAAGCAGAAATTTCTTTAATTTCTTCCTTCAAGTTTAAATAGAAAGAACTGGTTGTTCTTCCACGTTTCGAGTGTTCACCATTTCCTTATCGGAAATTGAGTGACAACCTTTTTTTCTCTTCTCCATTAATACTAAAAGCATACCCAACTGACAAAAGTAATCTAACGGTATTGTTGACTACTCACGGCAGTTAGTAGTATGATGATATACATGTCTGATTCGCTACATAATAAGATATGTTTGAAAGCAAAATATTTGAAAGGAAGACAGAATCGATGTGGTGATTTCAAGCACGGTAGATTGTGATTTTGAAAAGTTTCATATGGAAGAGAGAGACCTAGAAATTCTTTTTTCGATTCTATCTAAAATTTCTTTTTCTCTCTCTCTCTCTCTCTCTCTCTTTCTGCGTGCGTGCGTGCGTGTGTGTGACACACACACACACACACACACACACACACACACACACACACACACACACACACACACACACACACACACACACACACACACACACACACACACACACACACACACTAAGAAGTAAATGTAGAAATCCTATTCCATATTTTTACCTGATGTTCTGAATTTTTGTCACCAGGTTCTGTTCTTCGGTATAAACATGACCGCTAATCGTATCGATTATCAGAATCATTTAAGTAAATACTGTGTAAAAACACTTAAGTTAATATCTGTTGAAGTATTCCTACTTTAAACATGCTTAAATAATGATTATGTATGAATTTTGACCATCTTTTCTTTTTCTCTTTAAAATTTTATTCACGTAGGATTCGCATATTGATTCATTCTTATTTGCGCGGTCATCCAATGTCACCCACTTTCCATCAATATCTGCTTTCTGTGAAATAATCTCAAAAGTCTGGATTTCTTTCTTTTTTTTTTCTTTTTTTAAGTCACCACCGTCTTCCTTTGTAAACTCAAATTAGCACCATCGATCTGAGCAAATAGTTGCATGCTATATTCTTGAACGTAACATCGCATGGGCATATAGGAATGTGCCATCGTGTTGCCTTCTTCCCAACCAGCAGAACATACTAAACTCAACTTAATATCTTCTTACCATGCGTTGATGCATTTCTTTCCAGTTATCAATTTCTTCAAGACATTAATTAATAACGGTCGATTTAGAATTAATGAGTGAATTAGAATGACCATAGTCGTTTCTTTACCTTTTTTTTTGACGAAAATAAATCATAAAAAATTAGTTGCTGAAATACCTTATCTGACTGAATAACCATAATCTCGTTAGCTTAGTTGTCTACAATGCTGCTTTATTAGGTTGCGAAACAGTTTATAAGTAAATTATGATAAACAGTTCACTTTACACCATTCATAAGATAATCCAAAGCTCGTTTGCACCAACTGAAATCACTGTCAGCATCGTGAATCATAATTTATCTGGCCGAGTTACCTTGATATTTAAAACACAAATAATCGATGTTTATTAGATATATTTTAAAAAAATAAAAATCAAAACATTTATTTAATTTCTTTCTTTTGCAGATTTGATTGGACAAATCATAAGGGAAAGTTGGTCATATTGCCTTCTCTTTGGAGGGTTTCTAGGGGAAGTAGTATAGTTAAATCTTCCTTTTCGCACAGAATTAGTAAAATAATCACAAACATCCATGCCTATGTAGGATTCATTTGGTTGGACAGCTAACTACCCGAATGCAACATTTTATTCTGCAGCTTTCTTATAATAATTATCTTGAAGTTTCTGTTTCTATGTACGATTAGGGGACGGAATTTTATAACTTTATACTATTGGGATTTCAAAATATGAATAGTATTTTAAATCCCCCTCTCCTGATTTTCCCCATTCGTCCCCTGGGAAAGGTTGAGATTGTGCCCTCCAATGAGGAACTTCTAAGTATGTATTTTTGACAAGATCCGTGTGTGTGTTCACTGGGCCAGTTTGCCTGTTCTGAGAGACGAAAAACCCGAGCTTCCGGGTGAAAAAAACCATCTACCTCCGTATGAGACCGGGTAACTCACCTTTGGTCGAAAGAGACCAGATGAAGGTTCTTCACGTCATAGACGGGAATCGATTATTTTATAGTATATGTAATTATAGAAGTTATAGAAAAATAGAAATGAATTTATTTATACATTTTAATGGTCAGAATTCATTCCGTAATTATACAAATTAAGTGGATATTGAATCCAACATTATTTCAAAGCAGAATATATAGAAACTAAAGAGTTTCGTGCCGAATATAGAAACTATAAAAGTTTCCGGCGGATCCAAGCGTAAGCAGCCTTTCATGATAGGGGCAACTCATGGCAAAGGTGGAGTAAGTTCTGATCACTTTCTTTAGTATTCTCCATAATGGAAAGCACATCTTCTTGCGGACATGTATGATGGGCAGGAGTCACTACCGAGACCGGTTTCGACCTTTGTTGAGGTCTCGTCAGTGGGAGCCAGACCCAGATGTAAAATACCCAGGTTGAAGTGATGCAGAAGTCATTCTTTCCCATGCGAATACCAAAAGGTGTCATATTTTAAAAGGTACCAAGAATTACTGAAATAAAGAGCCAAGAGGCTTCACTTCGGCGATGCAAAATTATACAAATTAAGTGGATATTGATCCAACATTATTTCAAAGCCGAATATATAGAAACTAAAGAGTTTCGTACCGAATAGAAACTATAAAAGTTTCGGCGGGTCCAAGCGTAAGCAACCTTTCAGGACATGGGCAACTCGTGGCAAAGGTGAGTAAGTTCTGATCACTTTCGGTTGCTTGCGCTTGGATCCGCCGAAACTTTTATAGTTTCTATATTCGGTACGAAACTCTTTAGTTTCTATATATTCGGCTTTAAAATAATGTTGGATTCAATATCCACTTAATTTGTATAATTTTGCATCGCCGAAGTGAAGCCTCTTGGCTTTTTATTTTAGTCTTTCCGTAATTTTTGTTTTTATAAACTTTGGCCATGACATGAGGAGAGAGGGGGGAAGGAAATCTGAATTTGTGTGATAGTGTCCAGACGGAAAACTAGGCAGAGAGAAGTTTAAATGTTAAGTAAAAAAATATAACATTATTTCAGAATTGGTATCCTTGCGAATTTGACTCTGTAGATGAAACACTGATCATCGCTTTCTCAGTGAAACTCTCCACACTTATCCAAATAACTCACGCTCCCGATTAGAATCTAACTGGTACATCATTTCCGTGCTTAGATGGTCAATTTTTCATTATCTCGTTATATTGTCGGTAGTAGTAATTATATGGCACGTCGCATATTTCTTAAGCATTTATTTTTTTATTTAATTAGATTACCGAAGCAATATTATATGAATTTGTATATGAATAGCCTTACCTATGAAATGTTTCTTTCCATGTCAAATTGATATATTATTTTGAAAGTTTATTTTTCACTTGGTTAGACTTTAATAAATTTAGTTTAATCCTTTATCCAAGTGTGAGCAAACAAAGTTTGCGCCTGAAAGTATCTTCAGGACTGGAGTAAGGTGGTACAACACCGGGAAACTCGTTGCGAAGGTGGAGCAAGCTCACAACACTCCTATCTCAGTATCTTCCATAATGCAAAACACATCTCCTTGCGGATATGTGTAATGTTATGCATTAAGGGGAGGGCCACTACCCAGACTAGTTTTCGACCTTTGCAACGAGTTGCCCGGTGTTGTACCACCTTACCCCAGTCCTGAAGATACTTTCAGGCTCAAACTTTGTTTGCTCACACTTGGATAAAGGATTAAACTAAATTTATGATATATTATTTGTCTGTATATTTACTGCCATTTCTTCATTGAGTGTCATCTCTCGGATCCTATTACATTTGTAACTGTTGCCCTCATCTTATACGTTAATTTCCAGGTCTCGGTGCCGGAAGCGTAGTCACCATCGTGTTCTTCCTTCTGCTGCTAGCTGCAGGTGGCATATCAGCGTACTTTTGGTACAGACGCAGATAGTAAGTTTATTTTTTTATTTTTTATTTTGCTGTGTATGACTTGTTGGTCATAATCAACAAATAATTATATTTTTATAAATATATTTTTAGTTATGATAGGTTCATTGCTATTAATTCATGAATTCATTGCTATTAATTTAAATAGTAATGATTTAGGTTTAGATGACTAAGCAGACTACTGTTACCATGCCTAAAATACGTTTGACCATTCTAACGGTATTAGCACGTCTTTAGACTCTTAAATTAGTATGACTAATTCACTACGATTCTTCCTGATTGTTTTATTCGCCACACCGGCCAATGAAACAAATATTACTAGTCTTAATTACACAGTCACTGGACAAAAAATGAATAAGTGAATAAATAAAATATATACGCTCTCCAATCCCCCTCTACTCTTCATGCAGTTTTGGCCATAACATAAATTCAATTACAGAATTCAAACTTCAAGGTACTAAACCAGCGAAATGAAATTCAGAACCAGAATGCGCTTTCAGACATGAGAATTAATATTCCTTTTTGTCTTTTTTGGCAACAAAATTAAGGAAAAATATAATTCCGTTTTTCTCAGAGCATGGAAACAAATGGCCACTAATGCGTAGGTTGAAGCAGAAAATAGCCTTTTTTTTCAGCCAACGCTTTTTTGTGATTGGCTTCGACAAAAACAGTGAGTATTCCCACTATTAAGTGATTATGACTACAACTGCTATTTAGTAGTTTATCGCCCGGTGAAACGTTACTACTTGCTTGTTGGAAGCTTAAAGTAGCCAATGCCATATTTCGCCTCCAGGTCGGAGGTCCTGTTCTCTCTCCTTTTCTTATCCATGCAGCGTGATACCTTTCAAGGACATACCAGACATAACATAGACACCCCCCCCCCCACCCCTCTCGAAAAAAAAAAAAAAAACTTCTCAATTCCAGGATACAGTAGTACAACGGTTTCATAGTCTAACCACCAGATAGCGCACACAACCAAATAGGATGGTAAAATCAACAGCTGATCGTAAGATCAGCTGTAAATAATCTTGCTGCCACATACTCTGTCGGATCACACAGGAAGGAGAATTCAAGTAAATGTGGGATCTGATATGAAGTGATTGGATGTCCGCGCGACATATCCAAGAGTCTGCTGAAAGAAAGCAAGGACATGTCTTCCTTTTAGCCAATCACCAAAACGAGCAGGGACTAAATAACGGGCATTTATATTCGCTACGGTTAAAAAATCTCTCTAAAATAAAAATAAAAAAATAATTTAAAACTAAAAAAGAATCATCACTTACAGACATCTCTAGATCTGGCTTCCTGTTTCTGATGAAAAGTCAGACACCAATCTCAACAATCTGGACCTTTCAACGTTGAAGAAATGTGTTGTACGACATCTCCAGAATTGCTTCTCACAGATCTGTAAGTGTACATCTCAACTATTCAAACTACTTTCTGTGTGATTCCTTCAGTCATAACAAAGACGGCATTTTTTGGCTGTATTCGATTCGACGTTCCATTCCAGAAAAAGCCAAAACTACACTTTTTTATTGAGTTACATATATCTCTCTAGCCCTCTCCAAATTCTTAAAATCACTGACCTCTTTCAACTTTCTATCACTAAATCTTGAAACTCTGTATTGCACGCTGTCCAAATAGTGAAGTCATATTCCTATGTGACTTCGATGTCTACAACTCCAAATGGCATCTTTTTATATTATTCAATGTCTTCCATAAGAAGTGTTTCCAACCAACTACATCTTCCATCTCTTGTAATAATATGTATATGATGATGATGATGTGATTGTCTGTGAAAATACTAGTGATGGTGGTGGACGATAGATGGCTCGGTGTAGTTGCAGTTCGTTGTAGTAGGTGAATTGAGTGGTGGAGCCAGAGAGTTGTAGAGTTGGTGCCCTCCCTCGATGTCTTTGGACCCATAATAATAATAATAATAATAATAATATATATATATATATATATGTAGAAAGTTTTTTACCTGGGTATATACTATATTTAAGATATACTAAGCAGTTTTATAAGCTAGGTTTTAATCCTTTTTTTCTCAAGGAAGCAAACAGACAAGTAAGTCAAGTTTGCGCCTGCACGTAGTGTAGTGCAAGTCTGAGGCAACTCGTGGTAAAGGTGGAGTAAGCTCCTATCACGTTCCTTAGTATTTTCCAATAATGCAAAGCACATCCCCTTGCGGAGATGTATGATGCTATGCATTAAAGGCAAGGGTCACTACGCAGACCGGTTTCTACCTTTATTGAGGTCTCGTCAGTGGGATCCAGACCTAAAAATGCCATGGTTTTTGGCACTTTTAGGTCTGGCTCCCACTGACGAGACCTCAATAAAGGTCGAAACCGGTCTGGGTAGTGACCCTTGCCTTTAATGCATAGCATCATACATCTCCGCAAGGGGATGTGCTTTGCATTAGGGGAAAATACTAAGGAACATGATCGGAGCTTACTCCACCTTTACCACGAGTTGCCTCAGACTTGCACTACGTGCAGGAGCAAACTATATATATATATATATATATATATGTTAAAAATACCAAGCTATTTTATTATACCCAAGGTAAAATATTTTACCTCGGTAAAGTATTTTACGCATAATATTTTTACTGTCCAGTAAAAATATTATGCGACTGCCCTATAGTTCTTAGCCTCCCCCCCCCATCCCCCCCACACACTGGCAGCTGCTAGAATGCAGCTACGCGTCATAGCATGATGGACCTTTCACCGTTGAAGGAACGTGCTATACGGCATCTCCAGAATTGCTTCCCGCAGATGTGTGAGTGTTCGGGGTAGAGATTTCAAACGCCGGATTTCTCAATCCACATAAATTCCGAAATGTTATATGGGATACATATCCCACAAATTTGCAAAACACGACACTTGGAAGTCACTGTTATGTTTCACGCACCACTCTCGAACAATCTGAGCAAAGTGGCACAGTGTGGTATCATGCTGGAACACGCCATCTGGAAAGACGATCACCATTAAGGAGTGTTCTCTCAACAGCCACAATAGAGAACTTTGTAACATTCATGGTATTATGATCTAAGGATGCAAAGCTCCAAGAGATTCTCAGGGAAATCTTAACATAACACTGCCACTTCCTACCGTTTCTGCTTGATCATGACATCGGGATAATTCTCTCTCTCGCTTTTTCTCTAGGTATTTGCCTAGCGTCCTATTTACCGTCCACACTGGATAGCTCGAGACATCCGAAAAGGCAACTTTTTTTTTTTTTTTTGGGCGTCCCATAATATACTGTATCTTAGATGTATAGTGTAGACGTAGTAGTCAATGGTTAAGCGAAAGTTCGGGTGCTTTGCTGGATGTTATCTGGGGAAACACTGCTATTTGTCCCTGTTAGCCGTTCCACAGTTTTTTGTCTTTGGGCTTGTAGAAAACAGGATATTCTCCCTGAATTAGTGAATGCTGTTCGCCCTATATTATCCTTCTACTCTTAACCAAGTCATTACACAAACAGTCTGAACAGACATTGGTAGTTTCCTGGATACTGTCACCCTTCAACTGATATATAATCATGATTTTTCGAAGTAGTTAGCTCATGTTCCTTACCTATGGCGATCGGCATCCTCGATTGAACAGTACATTACACTTCTTCAGTATTATGCATATGGGCTTTCACCATGATACGAGTGTCACCTGGCAGGATGGAATGTCAGTTGGGGAATAATGGGATTGGTCATAATATTTTTACCGGACTTGGTGGTAAATCTATCGTTCTATAAGATATAATTTGTTATTCACCTGACCTGAACGTTCGAGTTGTATTGTGTACGTTTGCACTCAACTGAGCTTTCTGAAGAATCAGATTGATCGCGCGCTCACCCATAGCGTTAATGTTGGGGAGCTGTCTCTAAAATTGTGGTGGCCAATCTTCTCTAAATCTTCACTGAAATAGCGAACCTTTGATTCTCTAATTTAGATCTCTCTGCGTAAGACATCAAAATGTCTCAGCATCCATCAAGATAGTTTTTCCAATCTTCATTCATCCAAGTAAGAATTGATAAAATCACATTGAACTGCTGAAATACAGACATTAGTTGACATTTAGTTGTGTCTTCGTTACCAGTTTTAAATACTGTTATGTAATGCAGTTTGTGACTCACTTATTTCGTATATTCATTTTTCTTTTTCAATTTTTATTTATTTTTACACATATGATGTTTTACACATCGCATTTAAAAGAGCGTCTTGATTTGTGATATATGAATTTAAAATTTTCAAATCTTAATCTTTAATGATCTCTTTGACCTCTCAAATGAAATTGTGCTAGACTATAGCAATGATTCTTCTTACATTACCCGCAGTCTTCCGTTCTCCTTCGCTCGATTCGACACTGATACTGGTAGGATCGAGTTGGAACTAGGCACAACTCCACATGAAGAGCTCGATCCCAGTCAGCCAACGGCGTCATCTACTGAACCTTCTGTGAAAGGCTTCGATAATCCAATGTACCAAAGTCCTGGTTTGGTAAGTACTCCTCGTTTGTTAATCTTTCTCTTAACTGACGCCCAGAAATATCGAATTAGATCATTACTATTATTATTAAATAGAAACATTAAAAAAATGCATAATGACGATGATGATGACCACTAATGCACTTCTCATAGTAAGTGGAATTCTCTACTAAGGAAACATTGAAATATAATATTATGGTTTCATTTGTGCAAAATAGTTCGCGAAGAACTTAGTGAAAGTCGTAGAATAAGGATTTACAGTCGGTATTTGAGGTTATTTTAAAATTTAAACCTCTCTGATATTTGAAACTTTTGAATTTCGAAGTTTTGATGATGGACTCTGTTATCCGAAATAGGTAAAAAATGATTTTATGGGTTTTTTGCGTTAACGACAAGTGATGTTTTTATGAATATCTTTTACTACTAAATTTTATTATTAATTTACAGAAATGCATTCTGAAATTTTTAACACTGATCGACTTGTAATCCAAAGGGAAAAGAATTGAGGAGCGACGTCTGAATAAATAAATCGCGTATTTTGAATGTGTGTGTGTGTGTGTGTGTGTGTGTGTGTGTGTGTGTGTGTGTGTGTGTGTGTGTGTGTGTGTGTGTGTGTGTGTGTGTGTGTGTGTGTGTGTGTGTGTGTGTGTGTTTCACATAGCTAAAATAATGTTCAACGATTAATTCTATAAAGATGGTTACTAGTTTGTTTGTTTTTTTCCCCTTTATCATAGTCTGACCCCATTTATGGCGCTGAAGAGTCGGAAACTAGTCATCATTCTGACTACGGCCAAAGTTTAATGACGATGAGATTCGATGCAAGAAAACAGGAAGAAGACAGCATGATATAACTTCTCTCAGAGTTAACTAACCTTGGATGTGATCGAATACGCTGTCCATCGATATTTGCTTTGTGGCTCCTATTGTAATAAATCTTGATAAAATCTGATGGTTTCACATTGCTGATTTCTGCAAAGTAACCACTGCTCGTTGTCTTTTCACGAATAATTGCAGTCTGTAGCTGCACTTGTCTTAATTAAAAGATGTTTCGCTTTAAAAAAAAAAGTACATAACTGAGCAGTTAACTGAAAATACCCTTCTGGATATCAAAATTTCGGCTAGACTGAACAACCAATGAAAGCAACTAAATGCTGATTTATTTCTGACAAAAATGTATACAATTATCTTCAGTAATTCCTAGATTTAGAAATGATTTCTGCTTAACTGTATTAGCTCTGTGCCACTGTATATGGCTACTGAGCCTGTGGGATTCAGTACACATTTATAGCAAGTGCACTTACTACATATAATAAAGTAAACATAAACACGTAATAAATATCAGAAATGAGGAAATATTTTATTTAATTCTACGGTGTTCTTGCCTGTTCATAAGTTCATTCCAGTATGAATGAACATATGAGGACAATATTACGCTCGTATCAAGTGTAATGTTTCTTTTGTTTTCAGTCGGTTAAAGGTTAAATCCTAGTGTTAAATTCATAATGATACAATTGTTGCGAACTTGAAAAATGCCACATTCAGTAAGCTCCTTTCCAAAAAACGCACTGATAATTCATAACACACATTGGTCTGTTTGCCTGTTGGTCTGTTTGATTGGACAACTAAGTGGAATTTTTTAGAATACTTATGTAGATAGACCGTGAATGTAAACATTTTCTTAACCATAGCCACCATTTGTGTTTTATAATTAGATTTGAACGTTTGTATAAAATCAAATGAAAATGTTTTAAAAGTGTGAAATCTGTAAGATCCATTCGGATATTTTCTGTCTATTTCATTTTTAAAAAAGGATTCTGGTCGTTACCCACTAAATTGATTTCACGACCCACTAATGGGTTGCGACCCGCAGTTTGAAAAATGCTGCTCTAAACAATTATCAAATTCTCCTGGTCTACTTTAGAATATGATTACACATCTAGGACTGATCTTCCCTATATATACAAACAGATTCGGTTACATTCTGATGTTCAGTCCTGTGGATCTGTGAACGATATTGTTTTTAATCAGTCTAATTTCTCGCCTTTCTTCTAAGCTTTGAAAGGCAGCACAGTTAGCCATCTTCCATTCATACTAAATTTCAAATTCGTCGAACTATTATTTATCCTCAGCATCACTCTTTTTGGATAACGTTCCTTGATGTGCATTTCCTCATACTTTTCAAATGTTAATAATCATTTTTCCTTTCTTTCTTCCCACTCTCCCCCCCCCCCCCGCCCTCATCAATGGCGCATAACAGTAATATTGACTGAATATTCTTTTTTGCTTTTGGGAATATCAAAAGGAATTTAATTAGAGATTCTTCGTGTTGTTTTCAAGTCAAATTCACACTCACAAAAACAGTTCCAAAAGCTTAAGAGATCCTAACAAAGTAGTAAGGCGGGGGGGAAGAATTTTGTTCTGTCTGTCTTTTAGTTTTCTCTAATTATTTTATTTCTTTGTGACCACAGTAACCATAAACGTACTCATATTTTAAAAGTACATTATTTCGGGAATTATTTTTAGAGTTAACCTAACTATGACTATTTTTTTTTTTACTTCGCAAATTATTTTATGATGAATTATGACTACACAACCCGCAATGTATTATTGGTTTCTATAATGCCATTGATTGCGCTTTGTACATCAGGGTTCTCCGTGGTGTTCCCTTGTGACAGGCACCAGCGTTCTCGTGTCATTGATTATACATCGGTCCCAATGTACAATCGGTAGCAGAATTATTGACTGTGCGTTATGCGGCTGGCATGTTGTGGACGTCAGCAATCCCCAAATGATGCGACACTCGGGAATTATTGTTTACTAGAGTACTGCAACTGCACGCACTCGGGTCTACTTCCTATCCAATTTATTTATTGATAACATTCAAAACGATAGTACAAAATGATCCATCCATTCCTTACTGGTTTATAATGAATACAAGTCAATACTCAGAGATATCACGGGCTTGATGATTAGGCCAATGAACTCTTTAGATTTTTTTTTTTCTTTTGGTGTTGTCAAATACCGGACACGTATAACAGTATCTACCCGCATCTCTTATATCAACAAGAAACACCCTCACGAGACATAACAATTTTAATAATATGTACGTATATTAGAATCAATACATATATATAAAATATGGTTTGTGTGTGTGCTGTTCAAAATAGTTTATTAAAGGGAATTTCAAAAGTTTGTATTCTACCTTTAAAAAAGAGTACTTTCCTTCCAGAAAGACCTAACTTCTAATCTTTTCTCATATGTCAGGAACATTTATAAGAACTTTTCGAGTGAAGTAGCCGCTGTTATATTACTCTTTTTGTTTTCTCTTGCAAAACTTACAAACCAGTCGAAGAACACACACAAAATTAACGAACATAAATATACTGGGTGTTAGTCACTTGCTGTAACAGCTGATTCCAGCTAATCCCAATCCCTCCAAAAAATCAGCCCATCAAGTTGTCTGATGGTTCTCTGATATATCAGCGTTTCTTATGGAAATTAGCTGATGGTTGTGAATATTTGTCACTAGTTGATTGCATAACGGAGTAGATAATAGTGTAAGAAATTAGTTGAAAATGGTGCATCCTTTTCCCCAGGAAAGTTTGATTCACTTACTTAAGAAACCTTGTACTTGTTACAGGAACTGATCCATGTTCAATATTCCGTCAGTAGATACCCTGGTTTACGATACCTTGCGATAGCGCAATTGGTTACTGAAAGCAGTTCCGACGCACGGAGTAAAACAGAATTGGAAATCACCGAAAGCAATTATAAATTATCCAGTTGAATCTGAACTTGAAACTTTCTACTGTAAACAAAGTTTATTAAGCGGGAATTGTAGAGTATTTATGTACTATTCAGTGCTTATTCACTACACAGAAATTTGGTATCTCACTGTATGTCATCATTTGTGTATTATATTGTTTACTGCACTTAACGTTGACATAAATCGTGAAGAAAACACCAATGTCGACATCGTATTAGCGAAATATATAAGATTTTCAGTTTATTACATCGCTATACAATGTATATGATAGGTGAATGAATGGAATAAGTTCTCAGAGTCTGTCGTGAGTGCCATCACTGTGAATGAGTTAAAAGCAAAGTATGAGAAATATTGTGCAAACGTTGAATAGCACTTGGCACTGTTTAGAGCCCTCCTCCTCAACGAGTCTAAGGACTCCATGAAGTTGCTCACATAATAATAATAATAATAATATAAATATATATAGACATATAAAGTACAAGAACAGTATTTCGCTAATACGAAGCAGAGCCATTAGTGATTTCTTTTGCGATTAAGCGAACTCCTTTAATGTTACTATGCCTATTGTTAAACTAGTGGGACATTTGAATGTCACATTCAAATATTCTATATTTGTCACTCCTAAAATTTAAAATTCTTTCAAACAGATATTTTATTCATTTCAAAATAAGAAATAAAAATTAAGATTTCATTTTGACTGTGTATACCTCTTCAGTAGGAGTGTACCTATTGTAAGTAATCAGAGTTTTTCTGAGTGGTTCAAAAATAATTTGAACTGAACACCTAATAACGTTCTCTAATTCTGTAACAGTTAATATGCCGATTGTTTTCATAATTCTAAATGGAGGAAACAAAGGTTTTATTCTCAATCCTTTTACTCTAAAATAGTAAAATAAAATACTCATAATCCTGTGTTTATAACTCTCCAATCTTAAGTATTTTTTTTTCCTGTGGCTTCCATCCACGAAAGGTTTTGGTAGACCTATACTACATTCATACTCTGGATAGGCTATGAATTTTTTCTCTTTTATTAATTTTATATTTTTTCATATTTATTTATTTTTACATAGTCCGGAAACCCTGCTCTAGAGGTCAAATATGGAACTTTTTCAAGCCACTTCAGGCCTCCAATCATATGGTTTCATATTGGCCAATGAAATTCATCTTCCACCTAAATGAATGCTAAAAATTTGTTACAAGAATGATGAATGATGGACTATGAAAGATTATATAAAAATAGCACACGTTTATGAGAATTAAACACATACGAGCAATTTTAATACATGAAATAAATGAATGAATAGGAAAAATATGAAAGTATTTCTGGTAGTTTCTTCTGCATCACACTTTAAAGAAAATACGCAAAATTGCTTAAGGAATTCGTAATATTAAATTTGTATTTATAAAAATCAAATGGATATTAGATCCAGCATTATTTCAAAGCCGAATGTAGAAACTATGAAAGTTTCAGTACAAATTAGTGGACCAGAGAGCTTACGGGAATACGCCCGCCGGCATTTTCGAGTCACCCTAGCGTGGACTACTTGATTTTTATAAAGTTTGCATCGCCGAACTGAAACCTTTTGGCTCTTTATTTTATTAAACTTGTATGATTTATTGAGATTTCAGTTGAAGCAGATTTACAGGATTATTTCAATCTTTTTTGTTTGAATCTTTCCGAACCAAGGAATCTTATCAAATACAAAAAAACCTCCTAACATTGAAAATAACAGTTCTTTTCTCCAAGCATGACTCTTTCAAATAATCCTTACTTAAGACGTTCATAAGTTAAATAAATTCTTCACACAGAAAAAAATGGTTTTTATGAAATTTTGAAACTAACTTTACTAGTCATTCACTCTTACTAATACTCAGACAAATACCGAAGAAAATCAAGCTGATTCTATCGGATGTTGAAGCGAACAATCACGTTACCACATCTTTATTATCAAGAGCATTTCCTAGAAAAATCCAAATTGAAGACATATCTCAAGATAGCTATTTCGGAAATGACTAACACTTCAAAGTAGACGTGAGAAAATGGTTCTGAAAACAACCAACCTAAAGAGTTTTACGTCCGAAAATGAAAAAGAAAAAATTTTACGTCAAAAAAAGAAAAAGAAAACGTAAAAATATTAGGTACGATTGAGAATAAGACTGGAGAAAGTACATCAGTATCTTCGGGAGGTCCATTATAGTGGACCAGTTTATCGGAGAGTGAGTACTGGAGCTATGACACTTGCATGATACATTTCTCTAAGCGTTATAAAGCAAAGCCCTAACTTTGAAATGTGCTCTAAGGATAAACTAGTTTAACTTACAGGAAGGTATAGAAATCGCTGTTAAGCATTTTTGAAGCCTTGTAGGATTTTAAACTGGTAACAGGATGAATATCTTAACTTATTTCATTCAAGTCGGAATGCAGTTAGCTCTCTCTATCTGCCTGTCGTTTTTTTTTCTCTTGTTAAAATGCAATATGATTTTATTTTATCAAATGTGATGCATATTGCCCAAGCACGTAATTTTTTTCCCTGTTATCTAAAGGCCTTAAATATTTTTCTGGCGATTTCTTTTTCAATCAGATCATTTACAGGGCCATAATGCTTCAAAATATATATGGCAGTAACTGGAATTTCCTTATAGAAGTACGGTCATTTTATTCTCTTGTTTATGATTTCTTGAAGTCCGAAAAGTATATATTTTGTTAATTTAAAAGTTTCATTTTTTTATATTATATTTTAATTATTTCAAAAAACAAACAAACACAAATAAGTACGTTAGCTCTCTCTCCAATAATTGAATAGATTTTGAAATTTCGAGATAACTAAAGATTATTAAATGTCCTATAGCTAACAATGCAGCATATATTTCTACTATCTCCCAATCAGCTGTTTCCTCTGCATCTCATTTTTATCGCACGGACGTTAATTTGTTTCTTTTGCAGACTCGCTATTTGAAATGAAAATATGATTTGGGAATAAAATGATTATAAATAAAAGCCAATGTAATCATGTGTGTTAATTATCATGTCTGAATATTAACTTGAATATTATTTAAATCATCTATTTTCGAATCCTTGTTAGGGTATTTTTTTTTTTTTTGTTTTTTGGTACCTGCATATCTTTTTCCTTCGTTAATAGCCAGTTAAATATCAAGTAAAAGCAAGTTAACACACGTGAATTTTATTCGATTCCAAGACAGGTTAGATGTAGGTAGACTTCAGATGGCGATATAATTCTTCTGTGATCTTTCCAAGCCAAAGGAATTCAGAAGAGGATTTATCTGTAAAAAAAAAAAAAATTACTTCCATGTTAACTGCTCAGAAGAGGTTGCTATTAATCGACGACCAAAAGCGTTTCATCTTGGAACACAAAATGAATTTGTTCTTATCTAAAGAAACGCATACTAACTGGAAAGTAATCGTTTCTGATTCCTGTATGGAATAAAATGAATTTTTCTTACTTACTTCTCCTGACATTGCAGAATCTTTGTTAATTTTCAAGTATTTCTCGATGGTTGTCTAAGAAGCAACAATGACAGCACCTGAAACTCGTTAGCACCGCTTTGCATGTATCATCCAGTTATGTCTGGATATTATAAACATAATGTTAAAAATGAGGGGGTGCATAGAGAAGGACAGATTTTAACATCCATTAAAAAATGTCGATATGCAAATGAGCCACTTACTGAGAAAAATGAAAACAAACATATGATTACGACAAGCAGATGAAGTATTTGAATATTCAATGCACGTTCTGTGGTCGCCTGTTTGTCTTAACAGCAAGGAGTGTACTCGCGCATACTTGACTCCTCCTGCATTACCGTACCTACCTATTCGATCTGTGTTCAAAGAAATGCCTCTCTCTCATTTGATTGCTGTGTTACCAAGCCCACAAGACATCTAATTTGTGCGGAGCGCTTCTGCTGCTTTTTTGGCGTGAGTCGTCGACAGACAGCTAGCTTTGAATAGCGCAACAAGTGACACCAGGTAAGCTTTTCTCCTGATTAAAACAAATATTTATCGACATAATTATTCCACCCTCTCTGTTAAACCTGTCAACATAGTTCTATGTTTAAAAAATAATCTTTGTTGAATGCTTAAATAAGTATTATTTTTATAATGTTAACTAATTAAACGATGATCAGTAGTTCAGTGTAAATAGAAGTATTAAATTAGTACCTTAGATTAACATGAATACAAGCAGAAAAAAAATTAAAAAAATAGACTGCATTGCTAAGGTAAGGTAAAATTTGGCACTTTGAACTATGTGAATGCCTGCCGAAATGAAGAAATATCACACGTTAAATCTCCCGATACTCTGGTGTTTCAGGAGATTTAACAAAAGAACGAGGAACCCTTTTAAGTGTGTTTGAACTTTTAAATTCAAACGCCGAAGGTTTGAATTCTGTCCACAACGAGTGAGCAACTAAAGAGCATTTTGGTTTAGTTGTAGCTTTATCGACAGCTGTATGAAGGCTTATTATCAATATTAGCTTGCAGTAGGGGAGGTTTCTTTAAGTCGCTCGACTTTTGTAGGTATGAAAAAAATCCTCCTACCCCATAAGATCCCGTTTAACTCACCTTCAGCTGAAAATGTTTTTTTTCCCCCATATAATTCATGAGATCACCTAAGAGAACACTCGGTTGTTCTTATCCTTAAGGGAACAAATTTTTCTTCAGACTGCAGTATGAAGGTGTTGTGCAATGACCCCATGAATTTTAGTAGCCATTTCTCGTTTTTATTGACATTTGCTGTAAATTTTACCTCACTGAATGACGCACTATCTCCTTATTTTCATATAATGCGCATTCGACGAAAAGCAAAATCTGCTTTCCGTCGAATTTTTATGACTGCTAATAAATATAGTCTACTTTCGTTTTATTCCTCAAAGGAAGCTGCATCCTTTTAGCCCTAACTTTTTTTTCCATCTATCCCCCCCCCCGGTTACAGGCAAATTCATCGAAGTTAATCGAAAGACAAGTCATCGAAAAAGCAATTCGCCGAATTAACAATTCATCGAACGACAATTTAACGAATGGCAATTCGTCGAAAAGGCAATTCATCGAATGACCAATTCCTCGAACGGCAATTCATCGAAAGACAATTCGTTGAAAATGCAATTCATCCAAAAAACAATTCACCGAAAATTTTTCGATGAATTCTTTCATAATTCATCGAAACGTCATTTTTCTTGCAAACTATTGTTTAGAAAATATTCAGTTACAATAGTGAACGTTACTCATGATACAGTCAACAGATGAAAGGGGTCATTGAAACGTAATAATTATTTTCTTACATTTTAGAACATTTAATGTAAGTGTACATCCTGCTTCTTTATTCAGATAGCGATTTATCTCTGAAGAAGACATTTCATTCTACCAAATTTTGTCACAATAAATCTAGTCCCATTGAAATTAAAAATTCCAGCCAGAGCGGAATTGCTAATATCATTTTGGATTTCTTCAAAACCACTAACATGTTTCCTTACATATCCTAAATGAAAAACAATAATTATTACGATTTCAGGAAACATAGGTGTTGAAGGGTTTTAAGATATGGTCTTCCTTGTGATTTATATCAGAATGCTTTAACATCATTTTGTTCTAGGTGTTTATCAGAAGTTTTCAGTCCCCTCCCCTCGTACAGCTTGTTACTTTCAACTACTTCTCAGAAGATATCGCAAAGACACACACATGTTGATATATCAACAAGTCCTACATGCTGATTGATATCCAGTTTACTATCCTATCCCAATGGCTTTTTTTTCCATCTATCCCCCCCCCCGGTTACAGGCAAATTCATCGAAGTTAATCGAAAGACAATTCATTGAAAAAGGCCTTTAAGGCCCACAACCTTCCAAGCATGCTTGGATTTCGTAACCGAAATATGAGAATAAGATGGTCAGCCCTATACCTCTAAGTATTCCTGACTGTGTGCCTGTGTGTTCACGAGTCCGGTTTGTATGCTTGCGGGATGAAAAACCAGATAAACTGGCGGAAAAAACCCTGCTGTCCACGCACAAGACCGGCTAACTTGGCTATGGCTGAGGAAGATCCTTAAGCTCCTCACGTCGACGACGGGAATCGGACCTAGGACACTTCTTCCCCAAGCATATGGTTGCGAAGCGCAAAGCCAGTAGGCTAACCGCGCGGATATCCAGTTTACTGAATTCCTCATTCATACTTCCAACTCACTTACCATCAGTGTTCCTCCCACTGACCTCAAGTTCTGTAGGACGTTATTTTCACGAGGATGAAATCCTTTATGAAATGTTCATTTAACATCTCAACTATATCCGCCTCAGTGGATATCATTCACCGCAACCAGTATGCCCCACAAAAAAATCGCTTTCCGAACGAAGTCGGATAAATAGTAGTTTACTGTATATAAGTTACCTGAAAGATATATCTCTCACAAAACAATTAAAAAAAAAATTCCACACACATCTTCATCCCACATGTCTTATAATTCATTTTTCGGTGAACTGTATTTTCGATCAATTGCGTTTCGATGAATTGTGTTTTCGATTAACTGCTGATCGGTGAATTGCTTTTTGGGGGAATTGCTTTTTCGATTAATTGTTGTTCGATGAATTGATTATTCGGTGAATTGCTTTTTCGATAAATTGTCGTTCGATGAATTGTCTTTCGGTTAACTGTTTTTCGGTGAACTCTCCGGATACCCCCCCCCTTCATCTAGCTAAACATCGACGTAGACCACAGCAGTGATCTACGTCGATGTTTCTTTAAAAGTAATGTTAAAGTGCATTTAAGATTACTTGAAATCTTAAATAAAATGCTAGTGCAGGTTTATAATTTTTACTTTTATTACAAACAAAACTACACGATCCACCGTTATGCTTACAAATTACGTTGAACCAAATCAGTTCAGTGGCATCGGTTCCACTCGAGGCGATTTCTGTTCTGCTAAACAGAAACCAAATCTTTAACTGAAAACCTAAATCTCCGCTGTTTGGTGGGTTTAAAATGAATTCTGATACGAAGAAAATACACGAAGCCATTTTCCAGAAAACAGGAAGATGCACCTCCCGACATAAATGCGAAAGCGGACAAAATCTGGGTGCAGTATGTTCTTTCAATATCCAGTTTCCTTGTTGATCTCGTGTGGAGACGGAAGATTTTTTTTCTTTCAGAAACTGGGATTTTTCGCTCTATAAGGCAGGCGAATCGGTCATGAACACACTTATATATAAACTGAAGACACCCAAATTCGTAAAGGATGCATCAGCGGAATGGCAAGCTGGCCACACTAAAAAAAAAAAAAAATAGCCTTTAAGCCCCTAACCAGAGAACTCTACCTATCCGTTGCAAGATAGATTGAGAGAGATAGTGGGAATAGACTATGTAATAAAAATTGAGTCACGTTAAGATGAACTTTGGCCTTATATTCACGATGGCATCCTTACTAATGATAACTATTTACAAGCAATCAGTATGCAAAGTTATATTTATCTGTGATTTTTTAAATCATTGTGCAACACCAAGTGCCAAAGAATACCCCAAATTTCTTAAGTCCCGTTTTACCAATGGTCTCTCTTGTAAAATCCTCAAATATGTATTATCCGATTCGAATTACCTTATTCCAGTCAATCTAGTACTTGTGTATACGCAGACTGACGATAGAATGAACTCTGGTAAGTAACCAAAGGCTAAAAATCAATTTTTTAGCCTTTGAAACCCGAACTATGTTCATGCCTTATGACATCATGAAACTTATCTGTAAAGACTGTTTGAGTATTATATACTATCCTTTTTTTTTTTCGCCATATATTCTGTTTCACAGTATGAAAAATATATGCAACAAATAATAACTGATTTGAATATTAGTAAAGCACCTTCTGTTTTCTACTTCTGTTGATTGATCTGCAATTTTGAAATTTTTAGCCACTTTTTAATTATTTTGCTGATTGATAAATTAGCAATTTTGCGACCTGGCTTCTATTTGTAAATGTAACTAAATTCCAGTTTCATTTTCAAATTGACCTAATTTTCAGGTATTTTGCCCAACATTTACTTTACCTAGTTATTCCAATTAACAGACTGATAATGAAGAGAGAAAGAAAGAGCATATAATAAAGTTGAACGGGCGCCACTAAAAGTATATTCTAATACTTGAAGAGAGAGAGAGAGAGGGGGGGGGGGGTGCAATCTACATGAAAATCAGTCATCTTATTACCTATTTGAGTCAATGGTGTACAAGTATTCTGGAGAAAAATATTTGGATGTTGATAGCTTCTGAATCCGCGTTATCTAGGAGAGCTTAAGAAACTAACCATGTAAGAGAAATAACTGAAGTAAATGATTCAAAAACTACATTCTTTCTTCACTTTTCGCCGGCCTAGTTACTGAGCGGATTCCGCTTCAACCAATAGGATATGGGCTTGAACCCCATGCAGGTATGGATGTTTGCGAATATTTTTAGTTGTAGATGAATTTCATTGCCATTGTGAGACCGTCACCATGCGTATTTGGAGGCCTGAATTGGATAAAAATCTTCCGTGTTTACCCTTTACAGCAGGTTTTCCGGAATATCTATATTTTAGTCATCTCACAGCACTAAGGTTCAGTGGGTTTCGAACCTTACGTGTATGAATCCCATATAAGTAAAAAAAAAAAAAAAAAAACTACGACAAATACACAGTGTTTATTATACTGTAAATTTGTTGTCTGTAATAAAATATATATATATATATTATTCTAAGAACTAGGATTAAGATTTATGAGTTTCATACCGAAAAACTATCGGCAAATCCAAGTGTAAGTAACCACTTGGTAGTACAACACCAAGACAACTCGTATCAAAGGTGGAGCAAGCTCCCTCACTATCCTTGATATTTTCTCATAATGTAAAAACACAGCCCCTAGAGGATGTAATACTGTAATTACATTATGAGGAGAGGGCACTACCCAGACCGGTTTCACCCTTTTTTGAGGTCTCATCAGTGAGTAGGTAGACCT
Source organism: Typopeltis vanoorti (assembly GCF_054136105.1). Lineage (NCBI taxonomy): Eukaryota > Metazoa > Arthropoda > Arachnida > Uropygi > Thelyphonidae > Typopeltis > Typopeltis vanoorti. Next base: position 23,449,966 of record NC_143559.1, on the reverse strand, counting down.
GGAAGATAACAAGGTTAGTGACCTCTCCTCATAATGTAATTACAGTATTACGTCCCCTAGGGCTGTGTTTTTGCATTATGAGAAAATATCAAGGATAGCGAGGGAGCTTGCTCCACCTTTGATACGAGTTGTCTTGGTGTTGTACTACCAAGTGGTTACTTACACTTGGATTTGCCGATAGTTTTTCGGTATGAAACTCATAGATCTTAGTCCTAGTTCTTAGAGTTTCTCTTACTTGCAGAAAAACATCAAAGGATTTGTATCCCCTTCATTATTATTAAGGTTGCCAGAAAAATAGCGTTTTGGCTTTTATTCTATTTTTATATTAATTTTCACAATAAATAGCAAACATTCAAGGTCATTTAGTCAAATCTTTCGATTTTATTTAAAAGTACATTCATTTTAAATTCTCCAGTTGTTTTCCAATAAATTGCCTGAGTTTTCACAAACGAAATAATTTTGGAGAATGGTATGCCTAGAATCTAGAATGTTCTGTATAGAACATTAAGTAATAAAATAGATTGTGATAATATGATCAGTTCCTATGGATACCAGACAGTAAACATTGTTTAGTGGACGTCATCAAAATGTCGATTTAGTCCGTGGCGTAACTCTGGTACATCACGCATTGCGAAATTTTGTGTGCTCAGTAGATGACAGGTGAAGTATTTCTGGAATTGATTCTGTTGGGCAATTACTGTCTGGTTAACCAACCACCCAAACCGTTTTTGTCATTCATGTAAATTGATTTGCATCGTCGTAAAACATTCACGGCTTTGGTTAATGCGTGCCGAAGTTAATAAAGAGAGATCAGTAAGAGTGTTGACCAATGGCGGTGAGATCTTACAATAAATATTAATTGAAAGATGGTCAATCTAAAATGCTTTAGGGAAGCTAACTTCGTTTATATTACAAAGGTCTCAAAAATAATAAATACCGTATATGTCGGCATATAAGACATTTGAAATATTAAAAAAAAAAAATTGCTGAAACCAGGGCTCGTCTTATGCTTCTTTATAAAATCTGAACTTCAGAATTCGACTATGGAAAACATTGTCGTAGATGCATGCACTGTGATATAATAAGCTTCGGACATATTGATATATATTAGCTTGTTAATATATAGTACATTTTGTATATAAAGATTTATATTTAATAAATGTATTCAGTAGCGCAACCATGCAGTTTTTTTTATTCATTTAAATCTTAATGAAACTATTGTAAATGAATTACAATATAAGAAACCGATGACTGGTATAAACGGAACAATTTTATCGATTTCCTCGTACGTGAAGACATCGTTCATAAGAAAATACCTGGGGTGATTGCTATGCCTACATAATATTAAAGTAATATGTAAGAAGCTTTCAGTGTTTGTAAAATTTGTGGTCGTCTCATAAGGCGACTTTGGCACAATATAAACTCTTTAAAAAGTTCATCATTCGCCTTGAAAATATATGGAGCATCGCGCTGTAGGATGAAGTTCTTTTTCAACTCCAGAGATCGGCTGGGAAATAACTACTTATCGGAATGCAAGTGTTCAAAATATGTTTCCGTAAAACAATTTAAGGCATTTTGAATGTCGAAGTACTTGCTTTGTCAGCTGAGGTATATTTCATTCCATTCCTGTTTTCTTGCATATACTGGGAAGTCGATAGTGGTCGGTCAATTAATATTCTCTTAAAATGAATTAGTAAACGTACTATGCTAACGAGATTCATATAATAATAATGACGAGACTACAATAATTTCCTGTAGTATATCTTGTACTAAATATTTAAAAAATAAAGATTTCTCGAAATTATTATACTGAGTTATGTAGTTATGACGGTCACTTGATGTCGGAAAAAATTTCTCCAAGAAACATCTTTATTCTCCTAAGCTGCTCTACAAGACTTCTGTTAAACTTTCCATTACTGCAAAGTGTTTAATATGAAGTCGTGCCCCGTCCTTGAAATTAAGACAATTCGCAAAATATTTGCATATTGAGGACAGCTCCTCCTTTAACGTATAACGACACATATTTAAAAGTGCACACAGACCCAAAGAGTACTAAAATTGCTATTATTGTCTGAAATGGCATTTATTTTAAAATCCTGCGAAACGCCATTATTTGTTTTTCTACTAATTCACTATTGCTTTATTACGCACTCTCGCTTTTCTTTTCAATAAAAAAAGAACCATAGCTGAAATACTGGAAGAATCTCTAGATAATGAAAGTTGGCATACCTTTAATACATACTGTGAATCTCAAGCAGCCAGAATACAATATAATAACAAAGTAAATCTTATAAGAAAATTTGAAACGTTAAAGAGATTACAAAATAATAGGAACTCAAAACCACACATCAATATTGACAAAGTCGTTATCAACAAATCCTCCTATATACTTTCAGATGTAGAACAAAGCATCCTTAGTTAAGGTCTAAACTTCATTCCTTCCCCAAAATTAATACCAAAGGAGACACTACTTACAAAAATAGAAAAAGCTGCTTCTTCTCTCCCTCCACAAGATGCAAACCTTCTACGTATTGAATCAATCTTTATTATCAATAACGCAAAACCACCTGCAGACAACATTACTTCAACTGAACGCAAAGCTATTAAAAGTTTAAAAAACAACAGAGATATAATCATCCTCCCTGCAGATAAAGGAAATGCAACAGTCATCCTGAACTCCGAAGATTACAAGAATAAAATGATCGAATTACTACATAATGATACCTACTCAATACTTGAGAGAGATCCAACTCGTGAACTTCAAAATCGTACAAACAACTTATTAAAAACAACAACTGAATTATCCCGAAAAGTCCGTTTATCTCTACGCTCTCTCCATCCGTTAATTCCTCGCATATATGGTGTTCCTAAAATCCATAAAGAGAACACCCCATTACGCCCAATTGTAGAAGGTATCGATTCTCCTACATACAATCTTTCAAAATACCTTGCCAAATACCTCAAAAGTTTTTCAGGGAAATCACCTTCCTTTATCAAGAACACTACAGAATTTGTTACATACATCAAGGATATTACAGTTGATGAAAATGACATCATGGCTAGCTTGGACATAACTTCTTTGTTCACTAATGTCCCAACAGATGAAGTCCTAACATTACTCAAGGACAAGTTATCCAAAAAAAATGTTAGCCTTGCTTACACATTGCATCAGCTCCGGTTACTTCAAATTTCAAGATAATATATACAAACAAAATCATGGATTGGCTATGGGTAATCCTTTATCTCCTGTTCTTGCAAATATTTACTTAGAAGATTTTGAAACCAAGGCTATCTCTTCCTTTATTTTAACACCTAAAGTTTGGAAACGTTATGTGGATGATGTCTTCATTGTTTGGAGCCATGGACATGAATCCCTTATGGTTTTCCTCGAACATCTCAATAGCCGACATCAAAGTATTAAGTTTACTGCTGAGCTTGAAACGGATAATTCCTTGCCTTTTCTTGATGTCAAACTGACTCACTCTTCTGCTGGTAAACTAAAAATATCGATATATAGAAAACCCACACATACCAACAGATATCTGCACAGTCAATCCCATCATTTCCCTCCTCATAAGCTTGGAATAATTTCCACATTGGGACATAGAGCCCGTTCTCTTCTTGATGATCCAAATGAAATTCTTACAGAAATAAACCATCTGAAAACTTCTTTCGAAGTTAATGGATATTCCAAGAAAATCATTAACAAATTCCTTCTTAATCCTCCCAGACATCACTCAGAAGAAACAAATAGATTCAAAAGCAATATATCTATTCCTTACATAAGTACTGTTTCACATAAATTAGCAAGAGTTCTAAAAAAATACAATATCAGAACCTTGTTCACTCCACTTCCAAAGATCCGTTCCTTAATTAGCCACCCAAAACCTTGTCATCATCAACTCGAATACCCTGGCGTATATAAAATATTATGTGACTGCGATATTCCTTATTTCGGGCAGACAGACAAATCTGTCGAAATGCGTATGGAAGAACACATGAGAGACATTACTTACAAGAGACAGCGAGCAAGTGCATTATCAAGTCATATCCTCTTCTCAGCTAATCCTAATGATGATAACCAAAGTCACAAAGTCTGCTGGGAAAAATCTACAAACATCTTCCGTTGCAGTGACGAAATAGAGAGAAAAATTGTGGAATCGAGAGAAATCATCTTCAATCCTGTTCATCTAAATAACAACTTAAGCTACAACCTCCCAGATAGTCATTCAGCTGTAATCATGTATTGGCGTTCACGTGATGCAGCAAGCACGCACTCTCCCAACAATGCAACAAATGAAAGAACAGCTTCAAATACAACTACAACGTTTTAATGCTAATTATGTATAAAGACTGTCTATGTTGTTCATAGTCTTTTAACCCTCAATCATAAAAGGCTTTCCAATTTCGAAAAGAGTCCTCCTAAATCTAGCACCCACCTCCTTATTACAAGAATCAAGATTCCCCAAAGGGGAAATAGTCCGTTGATTCCGGTGATTTGTCATCTCCAATACAAGGTGATACATTTCATTTTATAGCTGGGATCAGCATCGTGAGAAATATATTGCCTTAATTCTATCAAATGTTGGGAGAGAATTGGTTGGAGAACAGACGTAAAGTTAAAAAAAAAAGTCCCGTGATAAATACCAAAGTCGTTACTGTAATGGAAAAATTACAGTAACGACGCTTTCTTCATTTATGAAGAAAGCTGTATTGTTGCCGTGAGTAAACTAGTATTTAAGTAAGCATGTGGCAGTGCAGACATATCGCAGCAAATACATTGAAATTATGTGTTTAGAAGATTTAAAAATATTCCATTTAAATATTTTTAAATATTGGAAGACCAGAGCACAAAATGATAGGCATGAAACTATAACGTGATTATAAAATAATCGGAATGCTAGAATTTTTTTTTAAAAAAAAAAAGCCTTTTCAGAAAATAAAAATGGGATTGCGGAAAATAGGAACTTATAATTTGTAGTTGAAGTGATGAATTTTTTTATAATTTCGTAATTGAAGAGGGAAACATATATAACCAAACAAACACGTTTTGCAGAAGGAGAAAAATAAAGAAGAAAAAAAAAATGAAAAGTTGCGAAATTCTCAGGACAGCAGGTAAATTATTAAGGCTTAAACCAGCGAAATGAGAAGCGCTTTTAAGAATAAATCTCCCCCTCAATAAAGTGTGAATTGAATGATACAAGAAAGTAAACTCAGATAAGATAAACTGAGTAGAATTGCCCTGTCTTTTAGGTGGGGGGGGATTATATCTTCCCTTTATAAGGTATGAATTGAATGAAAAAAGTAAACTCAGATAAGGTGACAGTAGGATTGCACTGTTATTTAAAGGGGTGTGGGAGAAGGACGACACAGAGATAGCAAAGTGAAGGCCGATTGCACTTCACAGATACCGATTAAGCTATAAAGAGATAATATTGTTCAACAAAAAAAAAAAAAAAATCTTTCTGCCATTTACCCGTTTAGATAAGTGTCCGATTCTCTTTGTCAGAAGCATTATCTTTTTATGGAAATACCAAAGACAACATGTAGTTTACAGCGTATAAAGGAAAGTCAACATAGGCACAAATAATTGGAATGCTGTAAGATATGTCTGAAATGGGATAAAGAGGAATGAAGCAAAATTTCCTCATGAGTTTTGTTTTGTTTTCCTCTTTTAGTGGAGCTCCTTGAGACTGCAGTGCATGAAAGGCAGTCAGTATTGTATTCCATTCCACAGTTAAGTCACACACAGCACTTGGGCGTATAAACTTTTTAATCTTTCCAGTGGGTGGGTTTTTTATATAAAAAAGTGACTGTAAAGTGCTTGGTTCTTGTCGATGGCATTACGCGTATTAAGAATAGATAAAGCTTTATATAAAGAGAATTTTTTCTCGGGAAAATAAGAACTGCAAGGTAAAAAGGGTAAACCCAAATTAAAAAAAAAACAAACTACAAGAGGTTGAAGAAATGAAATATGGGATTAATAACCTCAGGCATACTTTATTATATGGTAGCTTTTTAATATTAAATAACTGAAATGTGGAGAATTCTGGAATAGACACCTAAGGGAACACTGCGGATACATAATAAGACCCATTGACCAACTTTTCGATTAAACCGAAAATGAGTAAATGATAATCTCTATTAGAAAATCTTTTAGAGAATGCAGATTAAGTGTGTGGGATTGTGAGAATCTTCCGACTACTTTTAAGTTGGAAAATAATAATAGGAAGGTTTTCAATCAGTGATGTTAAACATTATGGAATCCGATTATTGTACTAGCCTCGCAACATGTGTTATGCTTACAAATATAACACCTAAAAAAGTGAGCCAAATTTTAAAGAAAAGTACTATTTTTTACAAGTTAGAAATATTTAAATTATGCCGTCACATGTCCATCTATTATTTCCGATGAAAGAACTCGGTTATGTCTGTATCTTGTTTCCTTCTTGGATTTAAACTTATACAGTACTATGAAGGATAAAAATTAACGTATAATTAGTTGGGCACTGGAACTGCAGGAATATAATATTGATGTGACTTGTATTCCAGGAAAAGGAAATGTAGTAGCAGATTACTTATCTAGATCTCTAGGATCTGATTACGAATTTATTCGTCATAGGATCCCATATATGTATATAAAGTTCGACGAATAAACAGTGTATAAGTGAAATGAATGTGCAATCTAATTAAGTAGGAGATCAGTACGAATGCGATGGTGTAAGGAACATCATGTGTAATAAGGATGATGACAGTAATGATAATTATAAACGGCAATCCAGAACAGTCACAAGAATCGTGCGGAAAGTTAACTCGGAGTATGTAAATAAACTGGCTCTGCAAGTTAAAGACAAACCCAAAGAATTCTATTCTTAGGCTTCAAGTAAAATAATGAGTTGGAAAGAATAACTCTATTGAACGCAGATGGTAAGCGGATGATTGATGCAAATGTTATTGTTCCATTAAATAGAAGCCATTTTGCTAACAGGTATCAATCTTGTTGTGTGCAATATTGTGATTTAACTCAGGTGTATGAAGAGGAGGTATTATAGCTCTTATATAAACTGAATAAGAATTTAGCGATAGCTTGTGAAGGGATAGAATATTTCATTTTATGGATGTATGGTGGTAGGGTAAGAATAGGAGAGCGTCCATGGAAGTTGAGAATGAATGCTGTGAAGAAGGCGGGTTACGGCTAGATGTTTTTTTCATAGTGTAGTGCGTGATTGGAAGGGACTGCAGTTGGGTGTTGTTCGTGAACGTTATATGAATAAATTGAATTACAATGATGACAGTTTGGGCTAATAGAATGGCCTCCCTCGATAAATTCCTGACTCCCTGAAATATCGTAGTAATAATATATAATAGACGCTTTTTTGTTTTTTGATTGCTATATTGGGTCCTTTTTAAATCACATAATTGCTTTAATGATGGTCATGAGATATGACCGGTGGGTGCTTTCATCCAACGAGGGGCCTCTCCGAACCATCAAACAAACTCCACCATAAATGTCCCTCTATCCTTTATTAGAAGGGAAATAAGGAGTCCGTCTGGATCTGTCTAGATATTAAACTTAGAAAATAAAATTCGAAATCAACTGGAGGTAAGATTTCAATGCCTGAATAAAATTTGTTTGTGTTTGTAGAAAAGTAATAAAGGAGAAACAAGAAAATTAAATGTTGATTGAGACTTACCATGTAATCAACTCAATTTCGTTTTGATTTCAGCGAAAAACAATGCTTAATTCGCTTCTATTTATTTATTGGTCCAAGAATTCAAAACCGTAAGTTATGGTTGTTCCATTATACGCATACCTAACTATTAATCCATTGATTTTTTTTTTTTTTACAATTGGTCGAAGTTATATAGCTGTATGCAGTGAAAAGGTGCATTGAATCTCGTAATCTGTCACTCTAACCTCCACAACAGCTTGATATTTTCTCCTGTTTCACGCGCGAAGACCGATATTTTACACCATTCTCGGATTCTCCGCTCCGCCTTAACAATTCTGCGTTTATTTTTTCAGAGCACACACCTGCGACGTGGGAAATAAGACATATAAAGGGGAAAATTCCTTCCACCGACCTCCATCTCCTATTCCAAATTAAATTGTTATACACTGTGCTCAAACTATTACCTCACACCGCAGATGGGACAACTATACCTCTACGTACTCCACTCCTTCCTCCAATTATGCAATCGCAAACATCGTTTACTGATGGCTTGTAGGCCACCGAGCTGAAGCACATATAGTGTCAATGACTCAGGTTGAGACACAGGACAACCATAGGAGACCAACTCCTTGGAAACGCATATGATTCAGGCTGCACATGATACTCTCGGTATCAAGCCTCTGTGTTACAGCGAATTACGTCCATTTCCAGTTTCGTTTTTATTTTACAAACACAAGTTCAAAGGAGAAGAGGAAGAACCGAAGCGAAGGCAACTCAGTCACATCAAATGATTGCTGTCCATTTTTTTCAGCATTTCAGAGGGTATTTCCAGATAAGTTCTGTGTGTGTGTGTGTTTGTGTAATAGAATGAGTCAGAGAATGGGCGATTTTAATATTTTTGGATAAGAAAATCTCTGAAGTGTAGATTTATTTTAGACAGCTTTGGATCCAGCATTTTGTAATATTATAACTTTAGTTAAAGTGCATATGTTGCCGGCAAATTGTGAAAAGCAGGCATTCTATAGAATGCGTGACGTTTTTAGGCAAAGTATGAAATGTCTGTTTTATTTTAATATTTTACATACTTTCCCTAGGCATTGTATAGAATACCAAGGCATTATATAGAATGACAAATACTATTTCGGCAAAGTATCTTTTATTGAAAAGATGCATGCGAAAATGTAAGAAGTACAAAATGTAAGATACCGGATTTTTCTATAGAAAGAGAAAAAGACCAGTGCTGAACTACTTGTTGCTACAAGGTAGACTGGAATGACATTTTGAATTGCACTTAACTGTCTTTTTTATACAAAGCACTTAAAATTTAGGCACTTGGTCTTGCAAGTACACCTCACGAACCATTGGCCTACCCGTGGACAGAGCGAAAGCGACTGACCGGAGAGCTATTTCATGGTCAGGAAAGTCTCCAAGTCTCAGTAAGTCCTTAGGACATAAAGTGAATTGCGATCTGGCATAGAGTTGGTTTAAAATTCCTTCAGCAGTTTCAAGTTCTGTAAAAACTATCATCTGTCACACTCATAACCGTCAGCAGATTGCGTGAGTTCACCCCGTCCCTTGTCGACGTCTGGGATAGGAACTCGCGCAGTAACCCCCAAAGGTGCAGGAGGAAATTTATTGTTGAAATCCGTTTTCATTTTTTCGGCGCCTGTATTTCCAGATTCAATTTAGATGGAGTTTTACCTTTGACAGCATTCTCAATATTGAAGCAAAGAGTACACAAAATATTAACATCATAACCTTCTATTTTCTCATTTCCATCGTCTTTACTCTCATGTCCACAGGCGGCATGAACGTAACCTAACCATATCTGGTTAAGTTAGGTTTAGGTTAGGAAGTGCTCTGGCTCTCTGTTTGAGGCGAGCGTCGAAGTCACATCACTTTCCTTGCGACATTAAAAGTCACTGCTGGAGTATTTTATACTTTGCCGATTTGCCTTTTGGCATTCTATAGAATGCCTAGGAAATGTGTGAAAATCTAAGCGTTTCATACTTTGATGTCCCACTTTCGGCATTCTATAGAACCGCTTTTCACACTTTGCCGGTTACATATATATTGTTTCAGTTTTATTAAATGCGTATATATTTTTTTTGTTTTGGTCTTGAGTCAGTGATTTTCCGGATTCTAAAACAAACAGTTAATGTCATTGCACCAATCGGAATTGAACCCTTGTGTTCTTGCGCAAAAGACTATTATTTGATTTCATCCTCCACCCAGGGTGAACACCCAGCAAAAATATTTTGTACTAACTTATGCAGGAAAAAGGTACTAGATCCGAAAAACAACAAATATGAAAAGGAAAAAAGTCAAAACTCACTTCACTATAGTCATCTATGAGTCCAAGAGCTGCATTTGTCAATCATCATAACAGAAGTCCCAATTTTAACTCTAGCACTTAACATGTGAATTAATTTACCAGATAATTTTTAGTCTTATTTTAGTGTTTAAAATAATGTAACATTAAATCTTCAGTTATTTATTATGCTATTTACACATATACAGGGGTTCTCACTCACAAGAAAAACATTGGAATTATTTATTCATTATTTTAGCAGATTTTACTAAATTAGGTAACTCTTCAGAAACAGTAACATCTGTAGCTGATGAATGTTTCAATTTTTCTTTTGTCAAAAGGAGTCCACTCATCAAGGGAGTTTGTTGTTGATTTCTTATTTTATTCTTATTTATTGTCACTGCTGAAAATATTCTTTCAGTTGCTGCTAATGAATGAGGGAGGCACGGTACAGATTTAACTAATGTTGTTAAATTAGGAAACATTTGTTCTCTTACAGCATTTTTCATTTCAAAGTCTTTATTCCAAAAAAACATGAATTCTTGACTTTTTTCAATGCTTCTACAGTCTTCAATAGTTGCCATTCTCTATCAAGCTCTTCATAACGCCCTAGATACACATTTTCTATGTCTAAAAACTGACCATTGTCGGATGGATTTATCTTTTCAATAGGGTCCAAATTACGCTGTGCATCAATAAAAGGTGATTACTCGTATTAAAATATTTAATTTTTCCACTTGTTTTCATTGTTGTAGTGATCTTATAATGCGCGAGAAGTGCTTGGATAGAGAAGAATATTTTTTCATTGGCTAATGCCAGTCGGACTGCGTGAGTATGGGATCGGGGGGGGGGGGGGTTAGCGAACAGTGAGAGGGAGTAGGGAAAAAAGAGAATTCATACTCGGGTCACTGAATGTGACCTATGGGGAGGTGGGAGAAGATAAAACTCATGTTGTTGTTATTATTATTCGGAAGGAAGAAAGTACTAGATCTGTTGCTGAACGTGTACTAGAACACTAAAAATTTATAAAAAGTACTAGATCTAGTACGAAAGTACTAGTGGTGGTCACCCCGCCTCCACCACAGTCACTATTTTGAACTGATCGTTGAATTGGCATTGATGTCGATTGCTCCGTGACGTCCATATTTTATATTGTTACGAAAATACTTCCCAGTATGTGTGTGTGTGTGTGTGTGTGTGTGTATATGTATATATATATATATATATACAGGAAACATCCATTTCCAAATTGTTCATGAGGAGTGGAAAGAGTTCGGTGGAAGGAGATTCCTATGTTCTGATGTGTATATCGGAACACACAGTGATGGTACTCGGGAATGGGATTTTATCTCATTCCCGAGTACCATCACTGTGTTCGTGATGACTCGGAGATAGGGGAGGCTCTGGACTAACAATGCAGTGCAAGTAGCAGTAGCATCGCAAGTACTCTTGTATAGGATAGTCTGGTGGGGGTGGAGGGTGGTCGCAGTGATAGTGAGCGTTGGATATGCACTGATACCGAGGGTATCATGTGTAGCCTGAATCATATGCCTTTCCAAGGAGTTGGTCTCATATGGTTGTCCCGTGGCTCAACCTGAGACATGAACACCATATGTGCTTCAGCTTGGTGGCCTGGAGATGCCATCAGTAAAGGATTTTTGCGATTGATTAAATGGAAGACAATCGGAGCGGAGTACGTGGAGGTTTAGTTAGTGCCATGTGGTGTGTGGTAATAGTTTGAGCACATCACATGGCACTAACTAAACCTCCACGTACTCCGCTCCAATTGTCTTCCATTTAAGCAAACGCAAAAATCCTTTTTACTGATATCTCCAGGCCACCAGGTTTTGAAGGAAGTTTTCCCACTTATATATATATGTCTTATTTCACACGTCAGCGGTATCTGCTCTGTAATAAGACTGGCCACAGAATTGTTAATACGGAGCGGAAAATCCGTGAATGGTGTACAATATCTGTCTTCGCGCATGAGGCAGGAGAAAATATCAAACTGTTGTGGAAGTTGGAGTGATAGATCACGAGATTCAATGCACCGTTCCATTGCATACAGCTATATATATATATATTATATATATATATATATATATTATATATATATATATATATTTATATATATATATATATATATATATATATATATATATATATATATATATATTTAAACCTAAAAAACATGCACATTTTTTAGGATTAAATGATTGGGAAACCGAAATGGAAAATAAAAAGCAGATTTTAAGCACGACTAGTTTCGTCTTAAACAGACTTCTTCAGGTGCAAAAAATAAGTAATAGAAACAACCAACAAAAACCGTAAAGGAATTAACTCTAAACAGCACAAAATGATATATACATATTTCAGTGTTAAGGCGTTGGCGTCTGTGTATTTAAAAACCTTCTCTCTCTGACTACATTGTTGGGCGTACGCCAGCGCTCATAATCTTGTGTACACCAATATTGGATAGCAGCACAATGTGTGTGTGTATGTGTGTATATATATATATATATATATATATATATACACACACGCATGTGTATATACATGCGTATATATGTATATTGTATGTATAACGGAACAATCATAACTTACGGTTTTGAATTCTTGGACCAATAAATAAATAGAAGCGAATTAAGCATTGTTCCCGCTTAACTCAAAACGAAATTGAGTTGATTACATGGTAAGTTTCAATCAACATTTAATTTTTTAATTCTATTGTAATCTTTCATTCAGTTGATTTCAACTTTTATTTTATAACTTTAATATCTAGACAGATCCATACGGACACCTTATTACCCTTATAATAACCGAGGGAGAGACACTTATGGTGGAGGTAGTGTAATGGTTTACAGAGGCAGCTCGTTGGTTGGAAGCACCCACCTGTCAGTTCTCATGACCATTATCAATGCAATGATGTGATTAAAAAGAAACCAATATAGCAATAAAAAAAACGAAAAAGTGTCTATTACATATTATTAAGACACTCCTCCAGGGAGTCGGGAAGTTACCTGCCTTTTTGGCAGCATTCATTCTCAACTTCCATGGATGCCCACTTGTTCTTACCCCACCCCTATAAAATGAAATATTCTATCTACTGAAATTCTGTATTACCCATCCGTAAGTTTAAATCTTAAATATATGACCCCTCTTTCTCCTGTTTGCTAGTGTCTTCAAACTACAAATGCTCAATATGTCTTCAAAATCATTATTTCCCAACCTTGGTATTAATTTGACTCCTTTGTCCTCTCTCCTCCACGGTATCAGAATCACGGAAAACAGAAACCAGACTTGCGCGCAGTACTTCAAGTGAGATCCTATGATGGCTTTGCGAAGCGACAAAATGATTTCTTTATCTTTACATGTCAAGGATGTTTTCAGTAGTGACATTATTCTCCGAGTTATATTTACAATATTTCTTATATGATTCTTGAAATTCAAGTTGCTGTCTTCTACAAGTAGAAGATCCCTAGCCCTATCAGTTTCTTATAGCATAATCCCACCAGTATCATCAGGAGTTGGATATCTATACACACGAAAGTCAAATACTTTATATTTATTAAAATTGAAATTTCAGCTATTTTCGCATGCCCAGATTTCCAGTCTATTTAAATCATTCTGCAAGGGCTGCATATCAGCAATACTGCTGATAACCGTTCCTATCTTTGTGTCATCAGAGAATAGCTGTACATCTTATGTCAAATCCTTCCCAATGCCATTACTGTAGAAATTGAATAACAATACAACGACTGAGCCTTGATGCACACCACTAATTATCTTCAGTCTTGCAGATTCACATTCCCATATACAACTTTTTGAAATATGTCAGTCAGCCATCCTCTTATCCAAGCCAATATTATATAATCCCCAATCCCATATTCTCCAATTTATGCAACAGTCTTCCCTGCTGTATTATGGCAATGGTCTTAGCAAAATTCAAATGTATCGTAGTATATCCTTTCCCCTCGTCTACGTCAGTGGTTCTATTATTATAGAATGTGAGCAAGTTGCTAAAACATGACCTTCCTTTAGTAATCTCATGATGTACTTTCCATAGTAAAGATTTCTTGTCGAACCATTTCTGAATGAAGATCTTCACTACTGAGATACTGATTGGTCGTTAGGTGAATACGTATGTCTTTGCACCACCCTTGTGCAATGGGATTACCATACATTCTTTCCATTCTTGCAGAATCTTCACTGTTTTCAAATTATATAGCCTTGTAGAAGGAATAGCCAGTTCAGCTGAACACTCTATAAAATCCAATCCCTTCACTCGCTATTGCTGAATTCTTATTCAGTTTCTACAAGAGCTCTAGTACCTCCTCTTCGTACACCTGAGTTTCATCAGAAGAGGTAGCAGTGTTGATAGCAATATTGCATATACAATATAGATGACTGTTTTCAAAATGGCTATTATTTAATTGAACAATAGCATCTGCATCAATTACCCACTTATCAATTGCATTCGATGGAGTTATTCTTTCAAACTCATTCTTTTACTTGAAGCCTAAGAATAGAATTCTTTGGGTTTGTCTTTAACTTGCAGAGCCAGTTTATTTTCATACTCCGACTTAACTTTCCACACGATTCTTGTGACTCTTCTGGATTGCTGTTTGTAATCATCATTACTCACATCATTCTTATGCAGACGATGTTCCTAACATATCATCGCTCTCTTGCTTATTTACATGGCAAATCCATTTCACTTATTCATAATTTATTCGTCGAAATCTAGTTAACCATTCTGATATTGAATCTTTTAAGTATTTTCTAAGAACTTTCCACCCGCTACCGATATCCTTCTCATCCAATGATTGATACGATAGTACAGAACTCAGCATAGCCCTCAGATGGTCATAATGTCTTGCTTTCTAGTTCGGAATGGAGCATTCATAAACTTAACTACTTTACAAGTAAGTACTGCATGATAACTGTCACCAACTGGATGTAGAATAGTTACGTCTTTAAATGAAACCCTCCTCTGACACCATAATCAGATCTACCACGACTTTCGTCTGTCACATGCTGCTTGAAGAAGTTGTCTTGCAAAAGTTCAGTAAATTCAGTTTAGTTCTTCTTATTCTATATCCGAAAATTGACTAGCTACCCAGTCAATGTTCGGATAATTAAAATCCCCATTATGATTACTCTTTTCGCACCCACCTTATTTATTTGGGGATACAGTTCTTCGTCACTACCAACCGAATCGGTAGGTGTGTGTCTTGTTAAACCCCATCAGGCGGCTTCAAGTTCGCTGCCACGTGAAAAGCTGTTACTGCAGTTGCAATCATAGGCCTCAGTTCTAAAGGAATTCAGATCGTGTGATATTATTTTCAGCATTCCATCTCCTATTCTGCCTGCCTATTCTTCACAAAAGTACTGTATCCTTTGAGCTGGATACACCTGGTTCTAAAAGCTAAATCTCTGTAATGCCTACAATATGCGAGTTCCCATTATATTAACCAAGGCACAAACGCTACTCCTTTATTTCTGATACTCCTAGCATTCGTGTACAGGCATAATAAATCACCTGCATGCTCTTTTGTATACCTTTTGTCTACGTTCTGCATGACGCAGTTCGACAACTTGCAAATCTCTGTTCTTCGCTAGTACATTACTTCTTCGGACAACGTTAAACATTTTTTATAGTTCCGAACTGGACAAACACAGAATCGTTCTTTCTTCATAATCATTTCCATAATGATAACCATTCCCATCATTTGTTTCGTAACACGTATATCGGCACTTGCGATGAGCCCGTTTTTGATATTATTATTGTTAAAATGAAATGAAAACTATTTAAAATTATGATGTACTTGTGATAATTTGAAAGAAACAGCATGCAAGAAGAAAGTTAAAAATCTTGAACAATATTTTCAACTTGTTAGGGAAAAGGAAGAGAGATATACAGAGTTATTTAATTCCACAAACACTAAACTAGTAAACTTTTTTTCAAGTATAATGAAACTTGTTTTAATACAGTGGCTGCTGATAAAATGAGAGAAGGGAAGTTTTACAAATTAAATAGTGCGAATAAACTTAAACAGTCTAAGGAAATTTCTGTGAATTTAACTAAAGATGTTCCAGAATCCGAGTCCAAGGTACAATCACATGATTTGGGAAAGACAGCGGAACTAAAACATTTCTTAGTGAAGAAATAGAAAGACAGCAGAGACCAATAGTTGAAAGGCCAGGAACTTCTGTTTTAAGATGATATCTGATTTAACAATATCCAGAAAAAATCCTCCAGATAATCAAGTTTCCTCTTGTAAATCCCATGGTATTGACAGGAATAAAACATGTCAAAGGTGATATGTTCGAAAAATGTTCTAGACGCAATAAAGCTGGTCATTTCGCTAAAGACACTTATGTTCGGGATAAATTCTTTTTTCATCATAAGAAATCTAAGAATATAGGAACATTTGAAAATGATTATTTTTCCAATATCATATTAGCAAAGACAGAAAGGCAAACTACTCATTAGACAGGGATGTAACGCTAACGGCAACTCAAACCCTAAATGAGAGTTTGATGTATCATTAGCTCCTTATGCTAAATGATATAATCCATTGCCAGTTCTATAAGAATTTATTGAAAATGTGGCTATCTTACTTGACACCGGTGCACATTTCACTAATTTCTTATACTGTAGGTTGTTTAACAAAATTAAAATTAATACCAAATGAGCTATCAATTTTAAATTATCTAATTAAGCTGAAGGTCTATATTTGAATCAAAAATGTCAGCTGATAAACAAATCAATGCTTTTATTTTAAATCGTTGTTTTCCTTTGACAGTTTGTGATCCATTAATAGTTCTTCCAGAATCTTCTAATCCAAATGTACAAGTAATATTTGGAATTGATTTTCTGAAACGTCATGCGTTGCATTTAATTTTGTTGAGGGTATACAGTGTTCTTGTGTGCACTAGAATACTGTTTGGACATCAGGTGACAAAGGAAAATTAGAGCAGTCTCGTAAAATTTTTAAACGATAATGTTCAATATTGAGACTCTAAAGAAAAATGAGAAAGAAAACATTGATTAAATAAAAGAAAGTTTATTGCAGAATTCAATGAAATTAGCAACTAGTGAAGAAAGGAATAGAATTCTTAAATCTGCCTTTGAATTTTTCTCTAGTGTTTTTACAGAGGATATTGTTTCAGTGTCTTGCACTAATGCAGTAGAACACTCAGTGAAGATTTGTACTCAATCTCTTATTTACATTAGGCAATATCAGACTCCACTGAAATATATGGAGCGTTTTCAGAAACTACTGCAGGGATAAGAAAGGGCAGAAATAATCGAGAAGTCAATTTCCCTGTTGAATACCCCATTCATCTTAATTGAAACACCAAATGGAAGCCTAAGGTTTGTTTTAGACTTGACTTGAGAGCCATCATTAAGGTTACAAAGCCTAATGTTTCTCTTTGTGTAAGATTGTGGAATTATTGATCTGTTTGGAAGTAGCACAGTATTTTATAAAACCGGATTTAAATTTTGGATACTTTCAGATCGCTTTAAAGAAAGAAGATAGAAAATACTTTGCATTTACTACTAGATAGCATAAATATCAGCTATGTAGATTACCACAAGGTGCAATAAATTCTGCCATGTCATTCCAGTCTTTAATGAATTCTCTGTTATCAGATCTGTTGGGAAATGGAGTCATCTGTTTTCAGGATGACCTTCTAATTTATTCAAAGGATTTAGATAGCCATTGTAATATCTTGTGGAATGTTTTAAAGAGATTACATGAAGCATATCTATCTTTGAAGTGCTCTAAATGCCAATTTTTCTTAAAAGAAGTTGAGTATTTAGGAATTATGCTAACTTAATCAAATGTAAAAGGCATATTATCAGCTAAACCTCCAAAAACAGCATCGCAAGTTCGTAAGTTCATTGGCATGTTAAATTTCTATAGAAAATGTATTCCTAATTTTTCACAGATACTGAGACCGCATAGTGTACAAAGAAAGGTGTTAGATTCAGTTGGGGTAAAGTTCAACAAGAAGCATTTGACAAACTAAAACTGCATTAACTAAAGCTCCAGTTATTATTTATCCTAAATTTTGTGAAAAGTTCTATCTTTCTCCTGATGCTTCAAATGACTGCATTGTTGCTGCCGTATTAGAAGAGAAAGAAGGAGAAGATTTTAAGCCAGTGATTTTATTAGTAGGAAATTATCAGGTCCAGAATTAAGCTATTTGACCTTAGAAAAGGAAGCACTAGAAATAATTTTTCCCTTGAAATGATTTAGATACTTGTTGTTAGGAAAACCTATTAAATTAATATCTCATTACCAACCTCTGTCATTCCTTACTGTATTAGTGAAGAGATGAAGTAGAAAAGTCAATATATCATAATGTTGAAAATTTAACTGAATTCGGGATATAGAGCACTCCTGGCTTGCCGCTCTTGTATTCACGAATACTGAATTGCGAGGATCTTATCAGTGTCTCCGGTATTGTGTCAATCGCTTAGGTTGGGTTGTTTCTTCTCGGGAGAGCATGTAAAATAAGAAACACAGCTCGTGTTGTGAGAACACTTGAAGATAAAATCAAAGTTCCTTGGGTAAAATAGGTATTTTAAAAGGGAGACAACTCTGGAAAATCAATCTACCAACCACCCTTACAATGCTATGAGATCCACCAAAGGCTCAAATAAGAAACCTGGGATCTTAATATTATTTTTGAGTTTTAAAGGTGCACTCCAAGATTTACATCAAATGATATTCTATTTCTTTACTGCGTTGTTTTCTCTAATTAGTTGATATTTCTACGAATTTTGTGGCATGCAGTACTGTTCATTTCTATATACAATATTTGGTAGGTGTATCCATGCTGATTTTCAGAATGTAGCAGTACTGTATATGAAAAACAAGAACAGAAATAGCTGGAAACACACTGCAAAACTATGAGCCTCTGTATACAAATTTCCATTTTAACTTCTTTCTTATTAGACAAAGTAATTACACGCTTATCATTTAATAACAGGTAGAGTGATACACTAGATATACGAAAAATAAAATTAAAATAAATCCTTATTGTAATTTTCCATCTGTGTGACTATATGAAACTCAGTCTTTATTTCTTTGGTATATGCTTTGAACAGGATGAGATGTTCAAGACTGTGGCAACTATAGAGGAATCAAACTGATGTCACACACATTGAAGATATGGGAAAGAGTAATTGAAAGAATGATACAGCAGGAAACGAAAATTGGTGAGGAGCAGTTTGGATTTATGCCAGGAAGAGGGACAACGGATGCGATATTTGCGCTAAGGCGATTAATGGAGAAATATAGAGCGATGCAAGTGGATCTGCACATGGTGTTTATAGACCTGGAAAAGGCATACGACAGAGTAGTCAGGCAGGAGGTATGGAGGTGTATGAAGAAGAAGGGGGTGTCGGGGAAGTACGTGAGGTTGGTGAATGTGATGTATGAGGGTACAGAAACTCAGGTCTAGTGTCGGCAAGACAGAAGGGTTTCCCATTGTCGTAGGGCTACACCAAGGGTCAGCTCTGAGTCCCTACCTCTTTGACCTGGTCATGTATGTACTAGTGGAGGATGTCAAGAAGGAGGCACCATGGAGCATGCTGTTTGCCGACGACATTGTTCTATGCGAATCATCCCGAGAGAAGCTTGAAAATACCCTGGAAGAGTGGAGAAAGGCATTGGAGAAGAGAAGCATGAGAATTAACCGGGTGAAGACTGAATATATGTCAATGGGGAGTGACGAGGATATGGCCATACGACTTCAGGGTGAAAGGCTAATTTCAGGGAAGAAATTCAAGTACCTTGGGTGGGTTGTCAAGAGGAATGGTGACTTGGATGAGGAATTACAGCACCGAATAACATGCGGTTGGATGAATTGGAGGAAGATGAGCGGAGTCCTGTGCGACAAGAGAGTGAGTTGTAAGAAGAAAGGAAAGCTGTATAAGATGGTGGTGAGGCTAGCGATGCTCCATGGTGCGGAGACGTGGCCTATAATAACCAAGACACAGGAGAGGAAGATGGAGGTAGCGGAGATGCGAATGTTGAGATGGATGAGTGGTGTGACAAAGAAGGACAGGATAAGGAATGACTACATCAGAGGGACGGTTAAGGTGGGACCAATTGGCAAGAAGATACAAGAAAGTAGGCTGAGGTGGTTTGGACATGTCGAGAGGAAGGGTGAGGAGTATGTTGGTAAACGAGTGGAGTATATGGAGTTGGTGGGATGGAGGAAAAGATGCAGGACGAAGCTCAGGTGGAGGGATAAGGTGACAGAGGATCTTAGGGAGAAAGGATGTAATTCGAAGGACGCCCTGGACCGGAAAACTTGGAAGAGGAAAGTTAAAGATCGGTGTGCCGACCCCGTTTAACATGGGATAAGACCTATTGAAAGAAGAAGAAGAATGCTTTGAACAGGATACAAAATAGTAATCAGCATTTGCTTGTCTATATATTCAACTTCAGAGTGAAAGAAAAGAACATGATTAAGGCTCGAGCTGTAAAATTTATCCCGAAATGAAATAAGGAAAAGTACCCACTGAACAGATCTTCAAAAACTTTCGTCATTTAAAAATCATAAACTGCTTACCACTGAATTCACTTTGGCATACATTAATCAAAAGACTGATTACTCATATTAAAATTCATATACGAGAAGCGAACACTACAAGAACACATTCGAATTATAGATGTTCGAAGGGTAGCTACTAGTTTTCCAATGGAAAGATAAGCACAGGGAATATTATCTTCGACCTATATATATATGGCCTTCCTTTTCTTTCTGAACTGTCATGTTTATTTTGATTAGCTGATTTATAAACTTAGTCATTTCTATCACCAGAATATGTTTTGAGTTCTTTGTTTAACGAGAATTGAACAGAGAAATATAATTTTACTTATGTTTCAGGAAGTGAATGGAATAGACAGATGGAGAAAAATTCCAAATAATGCTTACATGATTTGCTTAGGGATATTGTTTTGATAACACGTTGGAACAAGTTATCCTCTAGCGCGTTGGGAGCAAATAATCTGGAATCGCTCTAATTATATATCACGGCAAAATTCAAATTATGAACACCCAGATTGTTCTATCCAGGATTACAATCTCATTTTGATGCAGCAATCTTAGAAAGTTGAGAAACTACTACGACTTCTGTGTCTGACCAGAATGCAAATGAACACCGATATGGGAGATGACACTCCTTTAATTGCTTTTAAAACTCGAACAAGTATATCAAACTGAACCACGTTTAGCTCATGTACATTCATGGTTTCATTTTGGAAATCAAATCGAAAATATAAGAACTCAAGCATCGCCGCAGCCATTTTATATTAATTTAGTGTCGTAACTTGCAATTCAAAAGAAACTAATCATGCAAGGTTACCTTTTAAGATATTCCAAACAACAAAGGCTTGTGTGTTTAAAGACCAACCTAAAACTCCAGTTAGTTTAGCTTTTCGAAAACATGATGTATGGAGGATTTCGAATTCTAAATACTCATTCAAGAAATCTCTAGAATGACATGTTGCACGCCTCTCTGTTCGGCAAATTGTAGACAAATTGCACCATCCAAGAACAACAATCAGTGATACTATATTGAAACGGAAGAGCAGGGAGTCAACTGCAAGTGTTACATTCAGTGGCTGTCCCGCCACACGCCATTCTCACTAAATGTGACAGTCAGGTGCTACGGAAGATGACAAGTAAAATCCGCTTCGGCCGACACGTCGAATGCAGAGTTCTGGGCATCGATTTGAACACAAATCTACACAAAAACATTCAGAATTGTGGCTCACAACATGGGTCTCCATGGTAGATAGCAATATGCAAGTCCACATTAACCGAACCAACATGCAGCGTCGACTTCAGTGTTACAAAGAGCGTGTACGGTGGACGCGGAAGCTTGTAAAGCTGTTATGGAACGAGGAATCATGCTGTAATATTTATCTGAGCAGATGGACTGGTGTGAATGTGGCGGATGCCCGCTGAACGTCTTACCAAAATGTGTAACCCCAACTGTGAAATTCGGGGGTGGCGGGGTGACGGTATAGTCCTGTTTTTCCTGGTTTGGCCTCGGACCTCTGTTTGTGGTGCTATGAACATTGAATTCCGAGAGGTATCTGACTATTCTGGACAATGCAACTTCCTACTTTGTGGAGTTTCTACGGATTGGACCGTTGTCGCTTTCAGCAAGACAGTGCACCATGTCATAAGGCTGCTGTAACTGTGTGGTTTGTGGAACGTCACCACACTTGACTGGTCTCCACAAATTTCTGATCTCAGCCACATTGGACATCTGTGGAATGAACTGGAGCGTCCGATGTGGTCAAGGGACGTCTTACCCCACAAAAATCCAGGACCTCATTACATGCCTACAGGAAGAATGGTCCAAAATTCTCATGATTGCTTAAAGTATTCGCCGTAAGACTGACTGCTGCAGTCATCGTGGCGATAGGAGGTCCTTCATCTTAAGGTGGGCGCCATGGCTGTTTGTTCCACTCACATAGTTGTCAGTTAGCTTCTTGCCAAGCAGTATACATATTTCTCACATTGTTACATGCAGTATACTGCATCTTTTATTTATTTTTGTGGCGAAAAACGTTTTATATCTTACCTTGATGTGTACGAGTGCCCTATCAATTAAGCTAACTATCTCAACTGAAAAAAAAAAGTTTTCTTCCCAGATCTCTTACGAAACACTTTGATTTAAATGAAACATTTATTTAATGCTGTTAATTAACGCAAGAATACTATTTAAGTGTTTCCATTTAATCACTATAAAATTTTATATTCGGTTTTACATCATCCGACATTTTATTTTATATCACTCATTTTATTAATGACTTTGTAGCTTTGTTTATTTACGTTCTGAAGGACCCGACTCGGAAACTTTTCTTGTAGTACAACGTATGAATCTCAAAAACAATGGATTCAAATTGGAATTGAGTAACACATTTGGAATCTTTTAAACAAATGGGAGAGAGATTGATGAAAGGAAGGATACTTGTTGCAAAGGGTAAAACATGTAACACTTCACAAGAATATTTTGCGTTTAGAGTGTAAAAATTTAAGAATCGTCTTTTCACATTAATAAAGAACATCTAGTTTCTTAAAGTTGACCGCTATCAATAATATTGTTTTTAGTAAAAGCAGATTAAAATATTTTCCTACTTTTTTTACTCAATTCGTGAGATCATTTGGATAATCCTGGGCTCGTATGTCGACTAGATGTGAGGAATTTATTTATTTATTTTTTTTTATAAAGGCTTCTTAGTTTATCCAGACTCATACTGAAAAAGTATCACTTCCGAAAACTCTTGTTTCATTCGGAAAAACGGGCAAACAACAAAATTTCCTCCAAATTAATCTTATCTATCAAGACTCCAACATCAGATTTATATTTTTGTCGTCTAAGGCACACCTCACCGTATCAATCCACCTACACTTTGGTCTTTCTCTGAGTCTTTTTTCCTGCCATTATGGCAAAAAAAAAAAAAAAAAAACGTTTTTTACTAGCCTTTCCTCTATCTGGTCTTTCAGCGACCATCCCACCGAATGGTCTAATAACACATTCCTGAATGCTGATAATGTCAAGTTTCTTCTTAATAACTTCATTATTAATATGATTTTGCCAGTGATTCCATCTTGATCACATTCGTAATCTTTCTTAGAACTTTTATATCTGTCGTTTCCAGTATTTGATCAAGTGCTTTATTTCTAAACTATCTCTTAGATTCAGAATTGGTTTGAATGCCGTCATGTATGCAGTTAGTTTAGTATTTTACTAATTTCTCTTATTCCATATAAATTTATTCAGCTGACTTCCTACCATACCAGCTTTGTTAATTCTGTTGTCTATTTCCATATTTAATTGCCATCTTCGCTAATTAGCTGAAATGTTTTCGTGTCTGTAGATTCCCTGTTAAGGATACTGCGACGCTCTTAATGTTCTTGCCTATTTTCATTGTCTTTTTATTGCAGATTTTTATACTAAAGCTGTAATTAATATATTTACAAAATACTAAGTACTGTCCTAAGTAGTTTTTTTCATATTCTAATTTAGTATATTTAGTACCGCGTTTTCTCTGGTGATCAATATAATGGATACTTGTATCGCCTCATGGTGTAAATTCCACAATAAATACAATGTAAGTGGATATGGACTTAGGAAGAGAAACCATTATAGGTTCCATTTTGAACACCGAATCAGGTAAGCAGTAAAACTAGAGTTAACTACGAAACTCAGAAAACTTGATCGTAAAACTAGTATTTCATACAACAGTACCCGGTAGGATTAGGAAGAGGAAATAGTGGCAGTTGTCTACCGTACCGTTATTACCACTCTATAAAACACCAGAAATGGAACTCATTTATATGCCGATATGATGAAGATGGTCTAACAGCCTTCTGATCTCGGAAAGTTAGTGCAAAGAATTCCATCTACAGGTATACCACCCATTTCTGGCATAGTTGGTTCAAGAGCCTTGCGGGATTGGCCGTTTTGCATTATCAATTAAGGTCGCGTAATATTAACTTATCAGGGCGTCTCTGATCCATCAAATTATATGAGTATCTCACCTATGTCCAAAGCGCATGAACCGCTATAAACTTAAACGTCAATTACATATGAATTAGATGATTAAACGATATTCTTTAGTATAAACGACATAGCTCAAGTGGATATGGATTTGTGCTTATGATCGATATCCCCACCACCACTCTTTATAGGTCCTAGCTGTACAGAATCACTCGCAATCAAGAAACACTGTCAAATACAAATGTTAATAAATAAGCAAGAGCGCTAACAACCAATGCCATTTGCGACTGTCCAGAGAACTAGTCGAGTGGTTCCGATAATTCCAAATGTGCTCTCCTAATTTCGTCCGGACTAAAGGACTTGTCTTATCATCCGATGCCGGAAAATCGGCGATGAACATGTACTACTTTTGCTGATGAAGTTCAAGGATTGTTTTAAAGATATTACGTTTCTCTGCTTTACCAAGAGCAGCTGTTTCACCATGTTGAGAAAATTATTCCAGTTCTATATTCGTTTGATCAGTTATCCAATATTAGTTGTCAACATTTTGTTTGTATTGTTATACACCATTAATATATTGATGTATATTTATAGGTCTGGAGCTTCCCGAAGAAAACTTTTTTCCACTAGAAGATCAGTACTTTTGGTTGCACTTCATGCTTCATTTAAACGCAGTGTAGTGAAATATAAAAAAGCAGAGATTCTCTTCTAAACGCAACCAATGCCTGCAACTAAATTCCAGCAGTTCAAGCTTTTGTTGTGGAAATGTTGGATTCTTCGGCGACGTCATTATGTTGAGACAACCTTGGAAATTTTCCTGCCAGTACTGATGACTGCAATCCTGGTTATCATACATTCTCATGTTCATGAGCAGCAGCATATAGTAAGATCATGTGATGGAGAAAAGAAAGCCAATCTCATTCAGTCTTCCGAAATATATCCCTTAAAGATGCTGAAAGACAATGAACCACCACCTTTTCGAACCCTTCTATACTACCCTGATAATGCATTGATTCGAAAGCTCTTGGAGAGAGCAGTACAAAAATTTTGGAGAAAAGGAGAAGAG
Source organism: Typopeltis vanoorti (assembly GCF_054136105.1). Lineage (NCBI taxonomy): Eukaryota > Metazoa > Arthropoda > Arachnida > Uropygi > Thelyphonidae > Typopeltis > Typopeltis vanoorti. The sequence continues at coordinate 23,424,371 of NC_143559.1, read as the reverse complement.
ATAAGTAAGTCGTCATCCTTATCAGCAATCCAAATTTCGTTTTCAAGCAAAAATTTACAATTTCAGTCATTCCTTATTTGTGTGGATTCTGTGCAGAAGTTCTTCAGTTTAAATGGATTATGTATATATTTGTATAATTGTTTAACACAACTCAATGTAATATTGTTGAGAAGTCGCATTATATAACGCAGATTTGTTTCAGATTTTATGACAAAATGACTCGCAACTACCTATTAGAATTTAATAGTTGGCCCACAACAGTACATCATCAAAAACGCATATCATGTGGATGTCAAAAATTTAGCGAGTTTTTCATATTTTGACAAACTGGCTAAATGCCACACTTAAAAACTATATCTCAATACCACTAAAAATTAGAGCATTTTAGGACATTCGTGCATCTGTAAGCAAGAATTAAGAGAAACATTCATTAATCTATTGCTATAATAATAAGCTAACACCTTTAATTTCCTTATAGGGAGTAAGCGAGGTCTTTTAACTCTATTAAGCTTTTTGACACTGAGTGGGTAGTTACAGTACGCCTACAGTTTCGCGACCCTTCGACACTTCTGCGCATGTGAAAAGAAGGAGAATCCATCCCCATTATAGGGTAATTAATCCGTCTTGTGGGATGGGTTGTTTATTACTACACGTTGGAAAATTAACTTCTCTTTTATGATCATTGTAGGTTTTAAAGTAACTATTTTGCTTGCATAACAGTTGGAAAATTTTACGTATGAAGCACGTAAATTCGCGTGTTGGTGACTGACTCGTACATCGCCTTATTTCTTTCTCCCCTTCAACATGAATGGACTCTTCTTGGCAGCCTTCCAATGACAGCTCTCTATACTGTGGGCGGACTATACCAGTAGCAAATCAGAGATAGTCGGCCCACGACTGTCACTAATTATAGACGGCAACTGATGAAGAGACCACCAAACAAGTGCTGCCATCTCTTGGTACCTAACTCTAACAGGGTGTGTCACTGTCTGAAATAATGTGGATTCTGCGGTCGATTTTCTTGCGTTTACGGGACGAAAAAACCCGCTTTATCCTGTCAAAGACCTGTCAAATTTAGAGCCTTAGTCTTCCCCACCTGCAAAATCTGTAACATCGAGGAAGCATCACCAATGCATTTGCTAAACTGTATAAATATTTCGATATGTGAACTCTATAACAACCCAGAAAAGGTGCTGTATAAAATACATGAACTTGACCTCTATGACCTGGTGTAATAATACCATGTGATAAAAATAAAATAAATTTTTTTTCAAAATTTTTGTGTTTGGGGGTGGGGCGAAAGTTAGACACTTGCCACAGGCTCCTCATACTCTCATTACTGTACTGCTAATAAGATATTTGAAGTAGTCATGTCGATTGTGTTAGCGAGGGAATCACTAACGCCTTTTATTCCCGCATATAGGGAAGAATTAATATTAATATACCATAAGTAAAATATTATGTGATCTGAGAAAAACGTTTCACTACATGCTAATGTCTTATTGTAAATCTTCTAATTACTGATCTGAAGGAGAGTGGGCGGAGTAGGGGTTGTTATGTGTGGCGTCATCTATCGGTTCAGCGATAAACCAAACTGCTTTTGCACATCTTTCAAATTGCACTTGTTAGTCAGGTGTCAAACATTCATTTGCGTAAATGCAAAGTCACGTTTCCTGTTATATAACAGGAATAGTAATATATTACTATTTCACTTAGTGGTTTGCTAGGTAGGCAAACAGCTAAGTCAGTGTTTCTCAACGTTTTTTGGAGCATGCCCCACCTCAACGTCTCAAAGATTTTGATGTCCCACCCCCTCTAGCATAATAGTCAGCCAAGTTCTGAAAGAGTATAATATAAATATGTACATTTTCTAATTGTCCCCCAAAATATTCAAATTACCCCCCCCCCCGTTGGGCGTACGTCCCACGTTGAGAAACACTGAGCTAAGTGGAACTATATATAGTATTGGATAATGAAAGGCCGTCTACTTTTCTTTTTTTTTTTTTTTTTAAGTCCCATGCTATAGCAAGGATTTCTATTGAATTGTATTTATAAACATTATTTCGTTAAAGAAAATGAGAGGGGATTAAATTTTTTATATTTTCGCGACGACTCTGACTCCATGGAGGCACCTTATGTTATAATAATGCCTTGATAAGTTAATCTCTAAAATTGTTTTTATTCAGTATGTCTAACTTGCTATGAGTAATTTCCGCCTTTCTTTACTAGTTTCATTAGCCATCTTCAGATGGCAAGCTCCCCAACAACAGAAATATTGACATTCTTGCAAATGACATTGACATTTGCAAGGTTACTGATACTCAAAATATTGACGCGAAATTATTCATTATGCATTTTCCCCTGGAAAATTTTTAAGGTACTGACAACTCCATTAAGTAAGCCAAATGGAAAGTAAAAAAAAAAAAAAAAAAAAGTTTGCATAAGATGAGAATTAAGAAAGGACAATAACAATATTACTTGATTAAGGTCTTTCTACAGTGAAACAGGTGATTAATATAGGCTGTTGCTGCCTGAGCTTATCCTGTGCAAAGTAGGATTTATATCTAAAATGAAAGTGTTGTTGATTAATAACTGAAGTTAATCTCTTTTTAGGTTTCATTGGATTTAAATTGGAAGAAGATGTGGAAGCTTGGGCAGCAGAACAAGAAGTAACTGCTAGTAACTATTCATTTGTTGCTGTTTGTTTCCTGAATTTATATGAACATTCAACAAAACTCCAAGAAAATATTAAATATCAAATACGCTATCCAGCAGTGAAATATGATTTTGGCACACAGTTCACATGGTCTTCACAGTTTATTGGATCTCAAAAGTATGATGGTAAATATTTTTCCTTTAATTACTTCCAAATTGGAGTGAATTATTTGAGACTTAATTTTATATTAATGATTAATTTAATAACTTTTATTTCTTCTGTTGTGATCTGACCAGCTAGGTGAGATGATTCTTGACTTGAGGCTAATGTACTCCTCAGAGACTTATTTATTTCTCTTTTGGAGTTTTTACTGGGCTTCATTTTTGAGGTTTTCAGTAAGCATGAGTCTCTGCTATTTGCTGTGACTTGGGATTTTTGAGGTGTAGTTGTAGAGGCTACCTCCAGTTTTCTAAGAAGGTTCCAATTTTTCCTACTTGATGTTGTAAAATCAAAATTCATCATAGTTTTGTTCATCTTTGATTTATTCTTGCAATAAGTGGTCTTAACAACTGTTGCACAATTTGAGGATCTAGGCTTTCTTCATATTAAGGAGGTCATCACATTTCTTATTCCAGCTTGGGATGTATTCTTTACAGTACCCCTCGAAGGATACTCTTTTTAGAAGTTGAAATCAGTAGTTTGGTAAAAGTCATATATATATATATATATATATATATATATATATATTAACAATTTCTTCCTCTATTATGTCCTTGTCCAAATTCCATCTAGGTAAAGGGAGTGCTTTTGAAAGTAGAGAGGATGACACCTATTTCAAGTATAATGGGGCAGTGTTCTTTTATAAGTTCTTAATATAAGAACTTAATAAGTTCTTTTCAGAAACTGCTTTAAAACTGTTATAATGGCAGGAATTGGAAAATCTGTCTTCAATGTTACAAAACACAAATCAGGAACTTAACTCCTACTCTATCTAGCTGAGTGGAAAGTCCCTGACTGTTTTGCATCAAACACCAGATGCAGTCTGGATCTCTCTGCCCATGTAGCTAGCTTTTCTCCCTCATCATTTTGAAGTTATCTTAGGATGAGATGGGATCAAGGAGCAAAGTGTTGGCCAGATTTTAGAAGGCTGCTTGTACACGTTATGGATTGTTATGTTTTCTATTTTATGCCAATATATAGTCCATTGGGAGAACTGTGAGTTTTTTAGGCATTGGTGTGCAAATATATCTAATCCATGCTTAAATATAAAGAGCCAACAGGCTTCATTTCGGTGATATAAACACTATTTCAATTAAGGGGATATTAAATCCCACATTGTTTTAAAGTGGAATAAGAAACTTGGAGATTGGAATCAGAGAGTTTCATGCCGAATATAGTAAACTATAAAAATATCGGCGAATACTAGCGTGAGCTAATGCAAGTAGTCCTAGTATGTAGTACGATACCGTGCAACTCGGTGCAAAGATGAGTAAAGTTCTGATCGCTATTCTTTGGTATTTTCCATAATATAAAAACACACTTCCTAGGAAATATATGCTGTTATTACATTATGGTAGGAGGTCACTACCCAGACTGGTTTCAGCCTTTTTTGAGGCTTCATCAGTGAGTTGCTAGACCAAATTAATACCAAAGGGTATAACATAAATACCAAAGAATAGTGATCAGAACTTTACTCACCTTTGCAACGAGTTGCCCAGTATTATACTACATACTAGGACTACTTGCATTAGCTCACACTAGTATTCGCTGATATTTTTATAGTTTACTATATTCGGCATGAAACTCTTTGATTCCAATCTCTGAGTTTCTTATTCGGTTTTAAAACAATATGGGATTTAATATCCTCTTAATTGAAACAGTGTTTATATCGCCGAAATGAAGCTTGTTGGCTCTTTGTATTTAAGCAACTTAATGGGTGCACTTTTTGGACAGCTCGTATAGCAGAGTATATAAGTTCTTTTCGCTATACCCTTTGGTATTAATTTGGTCTAGCTACTCGCTGATGAAGCCTCAAAAAAAGGCTGAAATCGGTCTGGGTAGTGACCGCCTACCATAATGTAATAACAGCATACATTTCCTAGGAAGTGTGTTTTTACATTATGGAAAATACCAAAGAATAGTGATCAGAACTTTACTCACCTTGGCAACGAGTTGCCTGGTTTTGTACTAGGACTACTTGCATTAGCTCACGCTAGTATTCGCCGATATTTTTATAGTTTACTATATTCGGCACGAAACTCTCTGATTCCAATCTCTGAGTTTCTTATTCGGTTTTAAAACAATGTGGGATTTAATATTCAAGGGGTGTATTAAATATTTAATACACCCCTTGAAATATCTAATCCATGCTTAGAATGATTTAGCAATGCTCGTAGATCATATCCAGGAAACCGTGAGTCTGTTTGTTGCTGTTTCGGAGATATGTATTTCCTGCAATGCCAGAATATTTTCGGAATTATCAGTAGCCATTTTCCCCAGTATCTCGGCCTTTAGCTTTTGACATTCCCTCAATATTAAGCTGGAAATTTTGAAGATGCTGGCATGTAAACTTCTTGTATCCCTATTCATGCTGAGTAACCAGGTGATGGCATTAGTTTTCTACGGCAAGCCATAGTATTCACATAGGGGGGGGGGGCAACTTGAAGGCTGCCATCTTTCTCTTCAAATAGAAGAAGCTTTAAAATTAACTAAAAAGAGCCATTCCCCTGGTATTGATAGTATTCTTCCGGAGTTCTTAAAAAACCTGGGAGAACATCCACAGGGTTGGCTTGCAGCGCTTTATTTCACAATCATCATCATCAAATTCCTGACCTTTATCCTCAAGGGGTGTATAGGATATGATAGTCTACATGAAAAATTTATATCATTACTAACTTCCTATCTACAATTTTCCTCCAAATCAATCTGTTACCTGTCAGGGCTCCAACATTGTCAGATCTTATATTTCTATCTTCTAAGGCACTTTTTAATGTATGAATCCACCTATATTTTGGCCTTCCTCTGAGTCTTTTTCCTGGCAGAGAACACTTGTTCTAATCTTTCCTCTCCCATTCTGTTTAAGTGACCATACCACCTGAGATTAGCTCTGCTAACACATTCCTGGATGCTAACAATGTCAAGTTCTTTCCTAATATCCTCATTTTTAATACGATACTGCCATTGATACCATCTGTTCATGCCCCCTAATCTTTCTCAGGACTATCATATCTGCAGTCTCTAGTCTTTGGTCAAGTGTTTTATTTCTGACCCGGCTCTCAGATCCATAAGTTAAAATTGGTTGAACATTGTCGTGTTCTTGTCAACTAATTTAGTGTTTTGACTAATTTCTCCCTTATTCCATATGAATTTATTCAGTTGACTTCCTACCATACCAGCTTTGTTGATTCTGTTGTATATTTCCATGTTTAATTTACCATCTCCACTAAAAATCATGCCTAAGTAGCTGAAATGTTTTATTTGTTCTATAGATTCTCTAATCACAATGCAGTTGATATTTTCAATACTTCTACCTATTTTCATTGTCTTTGTCTTGTTATTGCTGACCTTCATACCATATCTATTACAACAGTTATTCAATTTAGTCATGGAATCTTGCAGATGTAGCGGATTTATTTAGAAGTATAACATCATCCGCATAAAGCAAAGAGCTGACTTTAACATCTCCAATTTTTATATCAGGTTTAATACCACTTTCCTTCATAATGTGATCCATAATGAATAACAGAGGGGATAATGTACATCCTTGTCTCACACCAGATTTAACATTAAACTATCTTCCTGTACTTCCTTCAATTCTACTGGATAATTCCATAATTCATTCTGGTAAACTTCCCAAACACTGGAAAGAATCAAAAATCCTGGCCATTTTAAAACTTGGAAAACAGCCAGATGATCCATAGAACTTCTGACTTATTGCTCTCCTTTGCACTTTTTACAAACTTTTTGAAAGTCTAATTCTCAGAAGAATACCCCCCCCCCCCCCCCATCTATGAAGTATTTTACCCTGAACTGGTAGGTTTTCAGACCTGGACAAAATTGTTTTGATTGGGCCCTCTCAATTACAGCACACATTGAAAATGCATTCTAAGAAAACCAGAAAACAGGAGCTGTCTTTATAAATCTTACATCTCAGTGCTTTCAAATCATAAATTTCATGTGCAGCTTGGTACAAGAAAAAGCTGGACAAGATTCCTCCAAAATGACCTCCCCCAGGGATCAGTCTTGTCACGTACTCTCTTCAATGTTTATATATCAGACTTGTATTCCATAGACTCCCACAAATTCATGTATACTGATGACCTAGCTATCTTTAATTATAAGGCTAATTTTGGCAAAGTGGAGAAATTCCTTGACAATGACCTAATACAACTGGCAAATTATTTGAACTCCTGGTATCTAAGACCTAATACACCAAAAATTGTCTCATCTACATTCCACTTGCTCAGTTCTAAAGCTAACTGCACACTAAATCTTAATTTCTGTAATAAAATTATAAACCATGAAGATTACCCAAAATATCTAGGAGTCGCCCTAGACTGAGCTCTCTCACCTACAAAAGCATATACAACAACTACAACTGGGAAATAAGATTGAAGCTAGAAACAATATCTCTAAACTTACTGGAACTAGCTGGGAATGCAGAGCCTTCACACTTAAGGTGTCTACCCTGACTTTAGTCTTCTCAACAGCAGAGTAGTGTGCCTGATCTGAAGTAGAAGTACTAACAACAAGTTAATATATATGAAACTGAACCAAACACTGCATATTATCTCAGGTACTGTAAAATCAACTCCCCTACTTTTTTTTTTCTACCATGGTTTCCTGTCCAACCAAATGTCACCCTACCGGATCTTAGAAGACAGACTGCAATTTTGAAAAAATATAAAACATGTAGAAAGTTTTTTATCTTGGGTATACTATATGTTAAAGATGCCAAGCAATTTTATAAACTTGGTTTTAATCCTTTTTCCCCAGTAAGTCAAGTTTGTGCCTGAACACAGTTCAGGTCTGAGGCAACTCGTGGTAGAGGTGGATAAGCTCCAATCACTTTTCTTAGTATTTCCCCTAATGCAAAGCACATCCCCTTGCAGAGATGTATGATGCTATGCATTAAAGGCAAGGGCCACTTCTCAGACCAATTTTGACCTTTATTGAATGTTCAAGTACAGGTTTTGACCTTTCAGCGTCGTTCCTCAGTAACAGGCTCATCCTGCCACTGAGAAGAACTCTCAGAACTGGTTGGCTCTACACCGTGGCAGGCTCTCTCCACCACTGAGCAGAGCTCAGTAGTGGAGAGAGCCTGCCACGGTGTCATCTGAGGGGTAACAGCAATAGCTGTGCCGCCTGCCACGGTGTCATCTGAGGGGTAACAGCAATAGCCGTGCCTCAGTTAACTTCAGGCTACAGCATTGCCATTCATTACCCCACCTGGGTGACAGCAACAGCCGAGCCTCAGTTAAAACTTCATGGGCTACAGCATTGTCATTCATCACCCAAGTTTCCAACCGGTTTCAACCTTTATTGAGATCTCATCGTTGGGAGCCAGACCCAAAAATGCCAAGGTTGAAGTTATGCAGAGCTTATAAATTTTACCTAAACAAGTTTCTACAAGGTGCTTTGACCTTATTAAATAAAAATCTCAGGATGAGAGTAAGATGTAGAAAGTTTTTTACCTTAGTTATACTATATGTTAAAGATACCAAGCAATTTTATAAACTTGGTTTTAATCCTTTTTCCCAAGTAAGCAAACAGACAAGTAAGTAAAGTTTGCTCTTGAACATAGTTCAGGTCTGAGGCAACTTGTGGTAAAGGTGGAGTAAGATCAGATCACTTTCCTTAGTATGCCTTTAATGCATAGCATCATACATCTCTGCAAAGGGATGTACTTTGCATTATGGGAAATACTAAAGAAAGTGATCAGAGCTTACTCCACCTTTACCATGAGTTGCCTCAGACCTGACCTATGTTCAGGTGCAAACTTGACTTACTTGTCTGTTTGCTTACTTGGGAAAAAGGATTAAAACCAAGCTTATAAAATTGCTTGATCAGAGTTTACTCCACCTTTACCATGAGTTGCCTCAGACCTGACCTATGTTCAGGTGCAAACTTGACTTACTTGTCTGTTTGCTTACTTGGGAAAAAGGATTAAAACCAAGCTTATTAAATTGCTTGGTATCATTAACAAAATATAAAACACTTAAATCTGATCCTCTACAACTGATCTCAAATATACTAAACAATCTGCCATGAACCCAACTCAGATCATGTACTCTCTTTTAGTCTGAGGGACAATTATTGGAAACTCACAACTTGACTTCTGAGGATGAATGGAATAATCAGAACCATTCTACACTTCTAACATTAGCAATCACTTATTGAAGATCCCTGTTCTGAGCTTCCTGGATTTGATCTGCCATGTAAACAAGTGTCCTACCTAAACAGGATTAGGATGGGCCATGGAAGATGTAAATATCTACTTCATAAATGAAAATTGCCAGATCAGCCATATTGTGAAAACTTCTCTTCAAACCATGTCTCATATAGTGGAGTCCTGTCCAATTTCCCATTTCCCAGAGGGAAATAGCAGAATTACATGAGGCCACAAAGGGAGCAGTGCTAAGGGTGTCCAATTTAAAACTTGATTTTTAATAGATGTAAATAGCCTTATTTTTATGTATATTGTGTCCAGTATTGACCATACAAATAAATAAATTAATAACTTACTTGACAGAGATCAAAATATAGTTAATATGTCGGGGAAATGAATCGGGAGAAAACAGATTTCTACGGGGATATGGCAAGACTCTGTAGTTGGGCCACTGCTATTTCAAATTTGCAGATACAATATAGAAATGATTTTAAGGGAAAATATCAAAATCTTTGCTTTTTCAAAACTGGGATGACTTATATAGGCTGCCATTATAGACAAAGTATATAGTAACTACTCAGTTTTTAATGTGACAAGGTATAAGGCTGCATTTCTGTAATTAATTATAATAATTACAGATAAGGCTGCATTTTAGGAAGGAGATATTAATAATAAAAAAAAAGGTGTTTTTTAAACGGTGTATAGTGTGAATTCTTTTGTGAAATTTTTTTTTTCAGTAACACAAGTGTTCTTTAGTGGTTCTGCTTTTGGAGTTTTGTTGTAATATATTCTGTTATTTTTGGGTTACTGAGAAGGCAAGGTCACATTCGGCATCATTTGCGGTAGAAGAGAAGTTTTCTCTCTTTAGTATAGTTGAATATAGCATTTATATATGTATTTAGCCACAAACTGGCCAATGTGTGTCATCAGTAGTTGATAAGGTCTTGGAGAAATTAGTGAAGGACTATATACAGTGTTGGGCAGATGAGGGTAATATTATCTGTGATAATCAACATGGATTTTTTAAGAGTCACTCTTGCTTTAGTAATATGATTGCCTAAGATGAAAAGCCAAACGGCTATTTTTTTAGGTTGATAAGTAAAGGGGATAAAAATCCCTTATTGTTTTTCAGCCAGTATGCGAAACTCTAAGATCGATAACTACGATCTAAACTTTTCATGCCGACGAACTGTTGGCGGATCCAAGCGTAAGTGACCACTTGGTAGTGCCACACCAAGGCAACTCGGTGCAAAATGTGGAGCAAGATCCCTCACTATTCTTGATATTTTCTCATAATGTAAAAACACACAGCTCCTAGGAGATGTAGTACTGCTTTACATTATGAGGAGAGGTCACTACCCAGACCGCTTTCAACCTTTTTTGAGGTCTTATATATTGTGGCTAAATACATATATAAATGCTATATTCAACTATACTAAATAGAGAAAAACTTTTCTTCTCTTCTACTGCAAATGCTGCCGAATGTGACCTCGCCTTCTCGGTAATCCAAAAATAACACAATATATTGACCTCACAAGATTGTAGTTATCGATTTTAGAGTTTCACATACTGGCTGAAAAATAATAAGGGATTTTTATCCCCTTTACTTAACATGATTGATTTTTATAATAAAAAGTGACAAGAGCATTTCATGAGGTAAAGACATATAGTGCCATTTTTTGGATTTTGCAAAGGCGTTTGACAGGGTGCCACGTGATAAGCTGATATTTAAGTTGTAGCACATGGGTTTAAATGTCAGGTTAGTCAAATGGATTCTGGATTGGCTGTCTGATAGGCATCAGTTGTGTATGGTGGGACAATATAAAAGAAGCAGAAGGTTATGAGTAGGGTTCCACAGGGCTCAGTACTGGGACCTGTATTGTTCAACCTTTATATCAATGACATTGTCAGTGGATTGCAAGGGGATATTCAGTTGTTTGCAGATGATGTGAAACGTTATCATTAATAGTGCAGATGTGGTAGCCCTGGAAGAGGATTGGAATAAACTAGACAGATGGACAAATGAATGGGTGTATCGGTTTAATGCAACAAAATGTAAGGTCTTGAAGTTTGGGATCCATTGATGGGAGAATGCATACTCGATTGGAGGAGCTATACTGGAGGAAGTAGGGAAGATGAGAGATCTGGGGTTGATGATTAATAGAAAACTGAAATTCAGGGAGCATATTGCAAAAGTGGTGAAGGTAACCCACAGGATTGCTTTAATACTGAGAAGGACGCTGACTTGCAGAGATAAGAGTTATCATTCTGTTGTATAAGACCCTGATCAGACCACAGTTATACTATTGTTCTCAGATTTGGTCAACAGGATTTGAAGGGAATAAATTAACTGTGGAAAGAGCACAGCGGCAGATAATAAAGATGGTTTCAGGACTGTACAATGTCAGTTACAATGATCGACTGAGGGAATGTGGATTGCAGAGTTTGGTGGATAGAAGAAGGAAAGGTGATATGATTGAGACTTTTAAACTGTTGAGAGGCAGTTACAGGGTAGACATTGGGAAGTTCTTTCACTTGGTGGAACGTTAGGAAGGAGCAATGACAAGGAGTCATCCCTGGAAGTACGAAAGGAAGCTGTGAGCAAGAGGGTGAGGAGTGGTTTCTCTGCATGGAGAGTGGTTGAACCGTGGAATGCATTGCCTGAGAGAGTGGTTAGGGCAAGAACAGTCAATGAGTTCAAGGAGTGGGATGATAAACTTTGTGTTTCCTGAAAACGACTTCCCACGATGAGTCTTTTGACTCCATGGAGTCCTGGATAATAATAATAAGAAGAATATTACAAGCTGCATCTGCATTGATGGAAACTTGAATATGAGATGAGATTGGACTACAGGAAATTGATAAGGCCAGGGATTTGGATGTGATTGTAGATAGGGAGTTTGAAGTTTAGAGCACATCAGAGGAACAACATGCTAGATAAGCAAGGGTGTATAGAAACTAGAGTTATCAGGGTGGATGGAAATAGGGAGTGGCCTCTTGTGGGAATAGTCACTTGGGAGAGGAAATAATGACAGGTATGGAAACATTGACAATACAGTACATAGTTTATTTATACAAATGCCAGGAGTATCCTTTATTCTGATCAGAATAAAGGAGATAAATTGGTGGTGTTGATAGCCTCTGCTTGTTCAAAGATTATTGGAATCTTTGAACAGGTTGATGGAAGATGATATACTGACAGGAATAGAGGTGGCAGCATATAGCATTTTTCAGCAGGATAGGAATGGAAAATGCAGTGGTGCAGTATTGCTTATAAGTGGAGGATTTGTCGAGTAATATCACTAATTAGGTTTGAGACAGGATATTTAGTGGATGAAGAGCAGATGTTTGGGTAGTTAAAAGTGTGAAAGGAGTGATTGTTATGGAATATTTTAACTAGAGCAGCATAACTGGGAGGAGCAAACTGCATATATTAGTAGTATAAGGAAATGGAATTTCTGGAATTGTTGAGAGACAGATTGCTTAGGCAACATGTAGTCAAATGATGAACATGAGGTTTTGAGACTTTTGGATTTGGTCATAGCATCAGGAGATCTGATTGTAACGGAGATGGCATCTCTGCCAATTGTTGGAGAGAGAGAGAGAGAGAGAGAAAAGAATTAAGAGATCATGTTGTTTTGATTTTGAGGATGAATAGGCATGCAGAAGTCTCAATCAGAAAGGAATTTATGTGGAATTATAAGCAGGTGATTATAATACTCTTAGAAATCAGCTTGGGACAGTTTCATGGATGGAGGAATTGGAAGGGCGAGATATCATCAGTGCATGGAAACTAGTGAAGAAATATTTATTAACAGCAAGTTGTATACCTCAAATGAAGAAGAGAACACAACTTGGTGTAAAGTGGATGACAAACAATATCAAACAGGAACTGCAGGTGATTAAGTTATGGAAGAGATATAATTAAGGAGAGTTGGTGGAGAGCAGATGCATGAAGAATAATAACACTCAGGCCAATTGTGATATTTAGTATGGTAAAAAAAAAAAAAGGGCAAAACTTGAATATGAGATGAAATTGGCCCTAAGAACCAAGGAGAATCCAAAGGAACCCTTTCATTATGTGGCTAGTAGTAGGAATGACCATGAAAAAATGACATTTTTAAACAAAGATGGGAGTAAAGTGACTGATACAGAGGTTGCAAAGTTGTTTAATGATCACTTTATTGAGGTATTTCATCTTGGAGAAGTAGGTGTTAATACTACAGGGATGGGGAGGATTTGAGATTGAGAAGTGGAGGAGTAGATTGTGTTTCAGATACTGAGTACTCTGGATGTTAATAAAGCAATGAGACTAGATGTGATTTCACCACACATTTCGAAGGAATGTGCTAAAGAAGTGACAAGTCTGTTGACCTGGCTTTGCAATGAGGGTTGGCTATAGGAAGGTGCCCAAAGAGTGGAAGTAGGGAAAAAATAGTGCCAGTGCATAAGGATGATAGTAGAATGGAAGTGTCAAACTATGGACTGGTTTTATTCCTTAAGTAGTTAATATTTTGGAGAAATTAGTGAGAGATCATATACAGATTTGGCCAGATGAGGGTAATGTTATCTGTGAGAATCAGCATGGATTTGTAAAGGATTGCTCATGTCTGGTAACAAGAGCAGTTGATGAGGGAAAGACATATACTTCCTTTTTTACAAAGGCATTGATTGGGTGCTACGTGATAAGCTGATATTTATGTTATAGCACATGGGTTTAGATGTTAGGTTAGTGAATTGAATTGGCTCTCTGATCGATATCGGAGAGCTGTATAAAAGGGAGTGGTATCAAGGAAGCAGAAGGTTACATGCGATTCCACAGAGCTCAGTACTGAGATGTGTATTTTTTAACATTTATATAAATGACATTATCAATGGATTGTAGGAGGATATTCAGTTGTTTGGAGATGATACGAAATTGGGAAGGGCTGTTAGTAATAGTGCAGATACGGTAGCCCTTCAGGAGGATTTGAATAAGTTACTCATATTTATTTCCCCATAAGAACATATGGGGAAATGAATATGGGTATCAGTTTCATTAAACTGAATGAAAATCTTGAAGTTTGGGATAGCCTCCTAGAAACTACAAGAGGAAATAAGGGACCTTGGGCTGATGATTGATAGATACCTGAACCTCAGGGAACATATTGCAAAGGTGGTAAAGTAACCTAGAAAATTGCTGAAATGCTGACAGGGATGCTGACCAGCAGAGATAGAAGAGTTGATTCCATTGTATAAGGCTCTGTTCAGACCACAACTGTTCTATTGTGCTCAAATTTAGTCACCAGGATTTGAAGGGGGATAAATTAATCTCAGAGAAAGTACAGAGGGAGATAACAAAAATGATATCAGGACTGTACAAAGTTATGAGGATGGACTGAGGGAATGTGTACTGCACAGTTTTGTAGATAGAAGAAAGAGAAGTGATATGATTGAGAACTTTTAAATTGTTGAAGTCGTTATAGAGTTGATACTGGAGCATTTTTTCATATGGTAGAGCAAGGATGTGGGGTGGGAGGACAATTCCCGCAAAAAGATGAGTGATTTCTTTGTATGAAGCATGGTTAAATTCTGGAATGCATTGCCTGATAGGGTGGTGAGAGCATGAATGATGAATGAGTTTAATAATACTAAAAATATTGCAATGGTTGCCAAAACAGCTCATCAGATTGCTTGGATATTAAAGAACATACAGACAAGCAGTTATTATTTCTCTGTGAGGCCTTAATACTGCTAGATTAAGGATTACACATTAATCCAAATAGACATTTGGATTAATGTGTACAGATCCAGGTCACTTGGTTTCTTTGGAAATTTTTTAGTGTCTCCCACCTACAAAAGGTTTTATTTGTAAAATTATAGTACATCAGTACCATGGGTGAACAAGGATTTTTTCTATTTTGATTTTATATATATATATATATATATATATATATATTTTTTTTTTTTTTTTTTTTTTTTTTTATTTAATTATTTATTTTATTTTATTTTATTTTTTATGTCATCTGGAAACCCTGCTCTAGAGACCAAACATGGAACTATTTCAAGTCACTTCAGGCTGATGAAATTCATCTCCCACCTAAAGATAATCATAAACATCCATTCCCATAGCGGAATTCAAACAGCCTGTTGTTGGAGAGCGGACACACTACCGCTCAAACCGAGCTGGCTTGAGAGGATCCAGAGATGATTGACTAAAATTGTGATAAGGCTATGGACTGCTCCCTGAGAATAATTTGAAAGTCTGTGACCTCCACAAACTAACTGATAGGTGAAAAAGAGGAAACTTGATAGAAGTATATAAATTATTCAAGAGTCTATAGGACTGACACCAAAGACTTTTTTTTTTTTTTTTCAATATATATGGCAGGAAATCAAAAGAACTCGGTGTCATCTGTGGAAATTATTATGAAAGTGTGGTTAGCAAGGGTGTGAGAACTAGAATTTTTGCTTGGAATGTGGTGAATGTTTAATAAGTGAAGGAATTCAGAGAGAAATATGATTTGGTAGGTATTGTGTGAATAATTGTTAGTATATACATCCCATGATAAGTCTTTGACTCCATTGGAGATTATCCATGAAAAAAATAACTAGTACTAGAGAAAGAACAATGAAACATGTTAAAAATGAATCTAAAACATGTGCTTATGCCAAAAATTCTATCTTGTTTAATTTTATTTGATTAGTTAAATTCAAAACTGAAAACAGCAGTTTGGAACTTTCTTTATTTTTTATGTTGGTCCCCCACTCATGAAAGGTAACGAACCTATAGTATGTTAATATCATTAGTTAGCTGAGAAGAGTTATATAATACAGAATCTGCTTCTAGAAATCAAATGTGGAACTTTGTCCAAATGCTTCAAACCTCCCATTCAGTTATGTCATCAAGCCTCCTTCCTCACTTTATGAATATAGTGTACTTAATTTCTTATATAAAATGCCTGTTTACATCTTGCACCTTCTCCACTATTCCATCCTCACCTAGGTGTCACGCAAAATCACATATATTAGCATGAAATGCTTTAATGAATTGTTTTTTGAATACTTCAAGTATATATATCCTTGCAGTGGTTAGTGGACATGTTTACCATTTCCATCATTCCTTTTTCTGCTGATCCACATATAGAAAGAACTTCTGGGATGTTGCTTGGTCAGTTTAGCTAAACATGCAGATACTGTACTTTGTTTTCTTAGGAACTGTCTCACTTTCTAGCATTCTCTTATGTATCTGAGCATTATCTTCCTTAGTCTGCCTCCATGCTATTTTCTTCCAATTGTCCACTTAATTTCACCATTCATTTTTACCAGCATCCTATTTAATTTCCTAACCTTTCTGCTGTTGTTATATATTCCTTGACCAGTCTTTCCACGCATCATCCAATTCTTTCCATCCAGTTCCTTATTTTATGTCAATTTTCTATTCCACGGTATGCCCAATATTTAGATGATTTTCTGATTTTTCAAAACGGTTTGCCCACTTATACTGATTTTGAGGCACATGGACTTATTGCTGTGTCCAGTGCATGAATTTCTTAACTCTAATCCTGATATTTTTGGGTCTGTAACCAGTCCAACTAAAGCCATCTCTCAGCTGTGATTCCTTCTCACCAGATCCTTTTATCATTTCCTTCTCTTTATCCCCACCTATCCTGCTTTTCTTATGCATTCCAAGCCATCTTTATCTTTTATTCACATACACCATTCACATATACATGTTGACTATTGTTTCCAGGTTTCTTCTTGTTTTCCAAGTTATTCGTGTCTTCTCTCTCTCGCTTATTCGTCATTCTCTCTATCTTGTGGTGCTCATCTATCAAATGATCTGCAGCTTCTGCTCTCCTCTATTTCATATCTATTCTTAATTTCTCAGATCTTTCACTTTTAACACTCTTTTTTTTTTCCCTCCTAAAAGTAGCCTCTTCAGAATTAGTATCTTCTATCCTGCAGCATATGCTATTAATTCTTACTGGGCCACAGAGAAAAACAAACAGTAGTTAGAAATTATCACAATTATAATGTAATAACTGTAATATTGTTTAATCATAGTTAGGATTATTTAAAATTGCTGCAAATTAAAAACAAATACTGTGATTTCTTCCTCTTAAGCATATCATAAAAGCAAATTCTGGATGCTGCAAGCAGCTGTTGATCAAGCATTTATTGAAATACTCCAAGAACAAGAAGGAAAAGCATTTAATAAGAGTATGTTTGAGGTAAGATCTATATTATGACTTTTCACATAATTATGCATTTTTTGTAGCTAAAGTTTGTAGCACTTTATAAGAGTTTGAATGGTTTGATAAGGAATAAAGTTAAGGACTGTGATACTGGTCTTATGGTGAAGAGGATTTCATCTGAAAATGGTCATATATCATAAGTCCTTTCTTGTGAGACACCAGGAAGCACTATCAGGTTCTCTTATTATTATGATTTTATTTATTATTTAATTTTTTTTGTTCTTCATATTCTTTCCCTTATTTTATTCTGTTCATTTCAAATTTTCATATTAATGTTTGTCTTGTGAACTCTGTTTTCAGATTCAGATCTAGTATTCTTTTTGTTTTTATTATTATTGTTAAATCTGGAATGAAAGGCTTAATTTATTCTTGAGCATTTCATTCAGGATTTAACTGAGTTGCAAAATTTCAAAAGAAAAAATGCTTGTAAATAATAGTAATTGTAAATATGCTAATAATAATTTTGGTATTTTTCTATGTATTATTTCATAAATGGTCCTATAAACAGCAGACAGGAAACAAAACATTGTTTAGATTATGTTGTATTATGAAAGTCAGAGCAAAGTATAGATAAATGTAATCGAATTGTAAACATAACCCCAGGCTGTCGCTGTGCGAAGTTGGGACACGTGCGTTATACCCATGTGGGGACGCTATCGAACGGAGAAGGTGCCGTGTGTAGAAAAGGCTTAGGTGATGTCTGCAGGCGATGATGTAACAGGGAGAGCAGACACAGGGAGTATAAAAGGAAGTGGCAGCATGAGCAGAGTGCTGGAATAGCCGTTCCACCAACAAAAATGGACAGATACTAAAAAACTATGCTGGTTTCAACAACCTTCATGTAATAGGTCCTGCTGACCCCACCCATCACAACACTTATGGTCGGGCTGATGTGTTGGACATAGCCATATTGCAGCACATCAGACTTCAATACAATTTAATGACGATTAACGATCTGTCATCAGACCATAACTCGATACGGTTAAAATTGGGAAACCTTGAAAAATTCTCCCCCCCCCCCCCCCCCCTCATTCATTCCTTGGGAAAGGCTCTCCAAGGTACTTCCAAAATATATTGGTCCTGTTCCCATCATTAAATCAAAAGAGGGAATTCAAAGAGCTGTTAAAAATCTAACAGAACAGATTAAAGCAGCCTGTGCAGCAGTTATTATCCCTGCAACTACCTGCAAATCCAACCACTTGTCAGAAAATATTATGAACCCCAGGGCGCCACAAGACAAGCGGATCTTGAACAGGTTCAACTCTGCAGTGAGAGATGCCCTCGCAGCCCATAGAACTCAACTCTGGGAAGAAAAACTGGCCTCCATCTCTACTGATAACCACTCCATATGGAATCTCATCCGAAAGATTTAAAACAGAAATACCCCCCCCCCCCCCCAAACAGATTCAAGTCTCATCCATACTGATGCTGATAAAGCGCTGACGCAATAGCAAATCATCTTGAAAAACAATGTAAACCTGCATATGATCACCTCGATTTTTAATCTTATTTACAAGATCCACCGTAACATCAGATATTCACTCAATTCTGCTCTTACATATTGCACTCAAGTTGCACCCACTTCACTTGCTGAAATATATGCTATTATTAAGAAGTTCAAGAACTAAAAGGCTCCTGGACCCGATGGTATCTCTAACAAAGTAATAAAGCTTCTACCACATAGAGCTATTGTCCATCTGACAAATATAATTAACTCCATCCTTCACTACAAACATTTCCCTTCCTACTGGAAACTGGCGGACATAATACCAATCCATAAACCTGGAAAAGATCCCAGATTGCCTTAAAATTACAGAACAATCAGCCTCATCTCAAATCTCATCTCATCTCAAAATTGCCGAGAAGGTAATTCTTACCAGACTCCAAGATTCAGTACTCCGACTAAATATCCTGTCTGAGGAGCAGTTTGGCTTCCGACAATCGCATAGCACCACGCAACAAATACACAGATTAGCGGAACACATCATCATGGGTTTTAACTAGCGTCAATTCACTGGGGCTGTTTCCTTGACATAGCCAGTGCATTTGACAAGGTTTGGCATTATGGTTTGCTATACAAACTGATATCATCTGGTGTACCAATTGGAATCATTCATCTTATAAAGGCATACCTCTACGATAGAAGAGTGCAAGTCAGGATGTATGGGGTAGTGTCGACACAAAAATGCATCTTGGCTGGAGTTCCACAAGGATCCTTACTAGCACCAATCCTATTCTCCTCATACTTGTATGATATACCGCACAACCCATTATCTTCAATTAAAGCTCTATACGCTGATGATACAGTGATATTGGCCAGATCTTTAAAGCTTCACCTAGCCATAAAGAAACTGCAAGAAAACCTACTGCTAATCAAACAAAATTTCTCCAAATGGTGACTCCAAGTGAATCCCCTGAAGAGCGTAGCCATCTTATTCTCTAGAAAAGCAGTGCTTCCTAAAGAAGATATTCTTCTTTTCAACACTAAAATTCCATGGAAAACTGAGATCAAATATCTTGGTGTAATACTGGACAGAAAACTGACTTTCAGCTCCCACATCAAGACTCTCTGTGCAAACACATCAAAAACCATAGCCCAGCTCTACCCGCTAATTAACAGAAACAGTAAGTTGAGCACCAGAATCAAACTTCTCATATACAAACTGATGGTTCGTCCAATACTCACCTATGCTTCACCTGCCTGGAGTCATACTTCAAATACTAATATTCTCGAATTATAACGTATCCAGAATAAATGTCTCAGAATGATCCTGGGAGCCCCATGGTTCATCTAAACTGTTCAGCTACATCGGGACACAAATGCCCCCTATATTTACACTTTCATGCAGACTATAGCAATCAAATTCTTCTCAAAAGCATCTGTGCACCCTAATAAACTGATCCAACTAACTGCAGATTATGATGCAATGGATTATTTCAAACATAAAAGACCTAAACTTCAACACTGAGGACTAATCTCCTAGCCCACTCAGGGCGAGCAATTAGCTCATAAACTTTCTCCACTCACAGTTTCTCTCAAGATAGCCGGGAATATGAAAAGCTTTTGCTTCACCCCTTATGTCAGTAAAGTTGATAGTTGATAGCAGAGCGCTCTCTCTCTCTCTAGTTTTTTTTTTTTGGAGTTTGGGTTCAAGTGTGGGTCATAGAGCAGGTGAAAATGGTCAGCGCCGACGATATGGTCTAATAGCAGTTCCGTCTGAGAATTTTTTTCAATGCAATGAGATGACCAGCAAAAGCCAAAGTCCGCAAAGCTCCAGTCATACCGCTCCATTAGAAATGTTCCGAGCACGAGCGGTTCAAGTGAATTGAGACCATATTCACAAGAAAGTCAAAACAGGGGACAACTGATCTCAAGACAAGGCACCTACTCGAAGAAAGCCTGAAATAGGATCAGATAAGAGGAATCTCTTGAATGTCTAAGCTGGTAGGTAATGTTAAGTTTTTATATCCTTGTATTGTATTCTTAGACCACTGTGAATGAAAGTGCTAAATTTCTAATAATTGGTATATATCTTAGGACTTTAGAGAATAATCTTCCAGTAAGGAATTGTGTTAATTCTAGAAGTAAATTGTTCCTAATATTGTTAATAGTCAAATCTGGAGTGTTGCATTCTAATATCTAAGAGGAGAGAAAGATAATAATTTACAAGGTTAAATTAAGTGAATGGGAATAAGATTGCTTGTCTCTGCTAATGTCTTTCAACATAATATGCTGATTGTAAAATAGACTTTGTGTGCTTGTGTAGTATTGCAATTTTGGGACCTAGCATTTAGTTTGATTAACATGTATCATGCCTTAGTGATAATAAACATTCCTGTTTTATTTACCCAAAATATGTGTCTGATATTTCAAGTCAATGCACCTCTTGCTAAAAAAAAATTAGAACCTGCATAAGTTGAAGCGCAGGAGTTTAAGATAAGAACGGGCTACGACTGCAATCTAGTCTGAAATAAGTATAGCAAGGATTTATTTAATTTGTTAGATTTTGAAAACGCGATAGTCTGTAAGTCAAATCTCTGACAAGAATTTTTCTCTTGCATAGGAATTAAGATGGCGCAGCGAAACAAATAAATTTTCTTAATTCCGAAAAGGGTTTGACCTCGGATTTTCAATCAGGGAGAATTTGGCTCTAACTTGAAGCATTCTCTTTGTTTGAGTTTTGCACACATTTCAAAATTTTGAAGGATAGGCCACGAAGGGTTATAGAAAAGGCACAGAAGGATAAGAACCTAATTCGAGTAGTAACAAGACAAGATTTTGGTAGGTAAGAATAATTAAGGAATAGAATTGAGTTGATCAATAAGTAACAACATATATATAGGAAATCAAGGACGTTACATTATCTGAGACCTCCAGGAAGTCTAGGACTTATCAAGGGGGGCATTATTATATATTCTTAGTGTTTAAATCATTTTATGACACATAACATTCTTATAAAACTTATTATATACTAACAAAATCAAATATCATCATTTAATAAGACTAAGTTGTTGAATCTCTTAAAAAAACAAAGAAGCTGGTCTATTTAATATTAATATTCTTGAACATGGCAATGTGTCTTCAAACCCTTCTATAATGCTTTTTTTTTGATAATGGGGGGAAAAATTTTTTAAAAACGTTCTGATTAAGGTGGATCCAAACTTTTGTTTCATTTGGTGATCTAATACAGCATACCCAGCAAATCTGACCTTAATTAGAACTAAATTTTGTTTGGCCAGCCTGGTTGGCTGAGTGGTTAGCGTATCCGCTCTCCATCCAAAAGGCTACAGGTTCGAATCCCACCATGGGCATGGATGTTTGTGATTGTCTGTGAAAGTAGTGGTGGTGGGCGGTAGATGATGTTGTAGTTGGAGATTGAGTGGTGGAGATGGTGAGTTGTAGAGCAGATGCCCTTCCTCGATGAGTCTTTAGACTCCCTGTAGTCTAAAGACTCATCGAGGTGTCACATAATAATAATGATAATAATTAGTAAACTGCCAAGGTACAGCATGACATATAGTGTTGTAGGGTTACAGAATTAATGCTCTGTTTGATACACAACTTGAATATACAGGAATACCTCGATTATCACAATTCTCAATTTATCGCAGTTTATAATTTGATACCAAAATCCAATTATCGTGCTCCAAATTTGAATTATCGTGTCTGCGAGATGTAGCCCACTACATATACAACCACTACATATACATGATACCTGGAGAGTCACCACTCTCCAGGTATCACTCTCTTGTAGCACTTAGTTTTTATCCGACGGCGCCTACTCACCAGTAACTGTCCGCCTTTGCCTGAAGTACATGTGGATATTTATTTCTCTTCTTATTTACCCCTACAGTGAATGCTAAAAGAAACAAGGATGATATCAAGTCTACAGCTATCAAGAAGAAACATAGAGTGATCAACTTAGAAGATAAGTTGCATATGATAAATAAGTATGAAGAAGTCATAACCAAAGCCAAAACTGCAAGAGAGTACAGTCTAAATGAATCAACTGTTCACCATATTTTAGACCACGCTGCAAACTATAAACAACTAGGACAAAGTGCATCGACCTCGTCTGGGTCCCAAACTACGAGAAACAGAAGCCATCTTATGATTGAAACGGAAAGGCTATTGTCAGTGTGGATAGAAGATTGTAACCAAAAGAGAATTCCTCTTAGTCAAATAACTATAAAAATAAAAGCATCGAATTTGTTTGAAACTTTAAAAAGAAAACAATTAGAAAGCGAAAATGATTCGGCGTGAGTAGTGAAAGAAACTTTCTCTGCAAGTTCAGGGTGGTTTGATCGGTTCAAAAAGCGATCGAGCATTCATAGTGTTCGTGTACAAGGTGAAATTGCAAGTGCCAATGAAAAAGCAGGAGCTAGTTTTTCTGGTGATTTGTAACAGATCATTGAAGAAGGAAGTTATACCGATAAGCAGAAATTTAATGCTGATGAAACAGGCTTATTATGGAAAAAAATGTCCACTAAAACATTTTTAGCAAAAAATGAAAAATCACAGCCTAGCTACAAGGTTTCGAAGGAGCCTCTCTTTGTTTATCAATTACAAAATCCTTGCCCGCTTAGAAGTTTAGATAAAAATTTTCTCCCTGTAGCTTGGATGACAAAAACTATTTCGGAGGATTGGTTTAAAAATTATTTTTGTCCTGAAGCTGAAAGGTACTGCAAGTCATTAAATCTTGATTTTAAAATCTGGTTGATATTAGATAATGCACCTAGTCATCCAACAGCACTGAATGATTTGTGCGAAAATGTAAAAGTTATTTATTTGCCACTTAATACCGCTTCCATCATCCAGCCAATGGATCAAGGTGTAATCACATTCTTTAAGGCATATTACCTACGAAGAACTTTTTCACAAGCAATAGAAAAGACTACAGGAGATGAAGCTATGACTTTGACAGATATTCTGGAAGGCATTCAAATCAAAAATTGCATTGAGAATGTCAAGGAAGCATGGAGTAAAGTAACGTCTAGCAACCTGAGAGCAGCGTGGCAAAAGATTATTCGTCATTGTGCAAATGATTTTAAAGGATTTGAAAATGAAGTAATCCGTGTTATCAATGACATAACTAAGCTTGGCTTCGATCTAGGACTAAAAGAAATTGAAAAAGGTGATGTTCAGAACCTGCTTCAGTCACATGATAACGAGATGAAGACCTAATTAACCTCGAGAGAGAACGTGCTTACGATGCTTAAATCGATGATAATGACGAACAAATTGACGTGGCACCGAAGGAATTTACCCTCAAAGAAATGGACAAAATGTTTAGAATTGCTGAAAATTTTAAAGAAAAAAATCTTGAACGGCAATCCTAATCTCGAGCGATCAATGAAAGTTCGTCAGGAAATTGAAAATTCCATCCGTTGCTACCGAGTTTTATACGACGAAAAAGAAAGAAAAAATTCCACTTGACAACTCTACATCAATTTTTATCCAAGAAAGAATAATTTATGTACTATATGTACTCCTTATATATATTAATAAAGATTAAAGAATAATCTTGTTTTTCTAAATGAAACTTAAATTTTTTTTTTTTTTTTTTTTTTTTTTTTTTTTTTTTTTTTTTTGGTGCTTAAGGGTCAAAGCTGTATAACTGAGAGGAGACCTCCACATAACCTTTAAAGGAATGCGGAGAACAGACCAGGGCTTCTGACCTAATGTCCAATCCTCACCTTCTCGTGGTGCACCCTGTTGGGTTTCTACTTGGATACTGAACGGACAAGGATGGGCTGGCAATTTGGGATTTAGCCGACTAAATTGTATTCTTATTGGTTAAACCAAAATAAAAAATGATGGTACAACACGACAAAATTTCATTCCGGCTGGGGCGTCGCCCGGTTAAACAAGGCCCCCGTTGTTTTCGCCAGGGAACCAGGGTGAACAGCGAAAAGTCAGCTACTGGAACAAATCTGAAAACAAACCCCAACTCAACATCACCAGAGTTAAAGATCGGTACTATCAACGTAAGAAGCCTGAATGGCAAAGAAATAGAGCTAGCTGAGGAATTAGATAACTACCAGATCGACATAATTGGGGTGACTGAAACAAAAAAGACCAAAACTGGTGTGATCTTTCTGAGCAATAAATACAAAATGTTATATTCAGGCAATGACAATCAAGGAAAAGAAGGAGTAGCCATAGCATTCAACACAAAATACAAGGCTAATCTTCTTGAATGGCAGTCAGTCTCAAGTAGAGTAATGTGGGCAAATACGAGAATGGGGAACTGGACAATGAGACTTATTTGTGCCTATGGTCCCACAGAAGGTTTTACTAAGGTAGAAGTGGAGGAATTTTTTGAGGTTTAGAAAAAGCAACTGACACAATGAAAAAGGAAAAGTTGGTCCTTGTTGGAGATCTAAATAGCAGAGTAGGAAATGATTGTGAGACATACAAAAATATTTTGGGAAAATTTGGAGAAAAGAGCAAAGCTAATAATAATGGCAAATATGTATTGGATTTCTGCTCAGGACATGGACTCGTTATTACTAACACCATGTTCCAACATAAAAATGTGCACAAATTCACATGGAGAGAAGAGGCTAGGAATAAGAAAAGTCTCATTGACTATGTTATTGTTAATAGTGATGTTTTCTCCCTGGTGCACACCAGAGCGTATAGAGGATTTGAAATTGGAAGTGATCACTATTTAGTCTTGAGCGAAAATAAAGTTGAATTTCATATTGAAAAGAATAACATGTAAAAAAGTTTTAAAGCGAATAAAAGTTGAGCAGCTCTCAGATGTGAACTGTAGACTAAAATACACAAAGATCATTGAAGAAAAAATGAAAGAGTTTGAGAACAGGAATCAAACCTTTTAGATTCAGTGGCAAACTCTGAAGAAAACATTGATTGATTGATTCTGCCAGAGAGGCATGTGGTTGTTTGCAAGGATAAAAAAATCAGAACTCCCCGGTGGACACAAGAAGCT
Organism: Typopeltis vanoorti; assembly: GCF_054136105.1. Taxonomy (NCBI): domain Eukaryota; kingdom Metazoa; phylum Arthropoda; class Arachnida; order Uropygi; family Thelyphonidae; genus Typopeltis; species Typopeltis vanoorti. The sequence goes on along the minus strand of NC_143559.1, from coordinate 23,398,634 downwards.
AAAGAGGCAGTGAAGGAAAAGAAGAAAGCATATCAAAAGTTCCTGTCAAATAAGTCAGCTTGTGCTCTTAGAGAATATAGAGACAAATGCAAGAATGCTAAACACTGTGTAAAACTAGCTAAACAAAAGTCATGGGAGGACTTTGGCAAGAATATAGAAAATAAATATCAAGAAGGTGGCAAAATATTCTGGAGGTTGTTGAAGAAGCTTAGGAATGGAGGAAAGAGTGCTGTAAAAGGAGTTAGAGATGATAAAGGTGACATGAAAACTGGAGAAAAAGATATCATTGAAGTAAGTAACGTTTCATGCTGACGAACTGTCGGCGGATCCAAGCGTAAGTGACCACTTGGTAGTGCCACACCAGGGCAACTCGTTGCAAAGGTGGAGCAAGATCCATCACTACCAAGTGGTCACTTACGCTTGGATCTGCCGACAGTTGGTCGGCATGAAACGTTCAGATCGTAGTTTTCGATCTTAGTTTCGCTTACTGGCTGAAAAACAATAAGGGATTTTTATCCCCTTAACTTATTCAGAGATTATTATTGTGACGCCACCAGGGAGTCCAAAGACTCATCGAAGGAGAGTGTGCCAACAGCATCGTATGATTGAACGATGTCATTTTAAGAATATTATTATTAAGGATATTTATATTAATTTTAATGTTGCTTGGAATCCTATGTTCATCAGTACTAAAATATTCAAAGCTCTACCTACAAAATCAAAAGCAAGATCAACTTCATATATACTTATAATAACATCCATCTCTAGTTTGATTGTTGTTCTTTGAAATTATTACCAAAGCAATTAAGGCTCTGAGGCATCTGTACTATTTCTGTTCTCTGGCCACCTAGTTTGTGAGGTGGAAGAGGGAAATGTCAGTTTCTTAGTGGAAACTCTGCCACCTAATGCAGAATTCTGTTTATACAATAGTAGAAACCAGAATTTTGTACAGTAGCAGTGATATTAATGTATGTATTTGCTTTTAAGAATAGATTTGCTCTTTTATCCTGAGCTTGCTATTTGTTAGTCACAGTGTTCAAGCAACACATTAAGCTGAATTCTGCATAATATTGCCTTTATAACTGCAACTTAATTTCACTTGTATATAAACATAGCTCTATACAGGAGTCACTTTCACATGAAAGACTTGTCCACATGAAATTGACAGAAGTCTTCACTGCTCATGGTGTCACTTTCTAGTGATGCCTGGGCAGACATAGAGCCCTCTTTCTTACTACATTTGAGAAAATGTCCAAAATGTCTCTTACACTGTTCTCAGCCAATCATCTTCTGGCCCTAGTCACCACACATCTTTATGAAAATGCTTTAGCTATTAGTTTCTTTTATGAAGAAGCTCATGTTAAAGATGGTCATCAAATAAGTCTCCCAAATTTTGAGTATATTAATATAGTCATAATTATTGAGATTAAGAGCATAAAAAGACTATTTTGGAAATAGCCTTTTAGATTTGTTACTGTTTCAGTGCAGTACATTCTCATTTAATTTTGTGGGGGGGAGGGGGAGGTGTCCTAGACCTGACATGCTGTTAAGCATTACTTTTATATTTCTTATACCCTTTAGAGCATTTAGGATAAAGTGCCTTATGTCTGCAACTTTGCACTTCATGCACTCTTAAATATATCAAAGGATAGTTTTCCCTTAGGAAAATAAAGATTGCTAGACTGACATGTAGTTTAAAAGCGATGTGAAAATTATATTTATGTAATATTTTCGCTGTCTTTTCAGGTTATCCTCGATTTAGGTTATGGAAATAGTTTTGCTACATGAATACCATTCAAGGAGATTGGAAGGGATGATATTTTATCTGTTTTACAGGAGTTGTAGCCATTGGCTAAAACAAATAGTATAGATAATCAAGTTGATTGATGAGATCTGCATCACTGGAACAAATATAATCAGAAGGACAATAGGATACATTCCTTCTCCATCAATTGAAAAAGATCTTGGTTTGGTTCTTGTCATGATGAGAGGAATCTTAATATGGGCTTTTTCTTGTATGGTATGGATGGCTGGTCTTGTATAGGGGTAGTATGGTTTTATCCTTGTAGAAACTGATGTTCTTTATAGAAATTGGCCTACAGCAGTCCTGACTAGTTGCTTATATATTTTTCCCTTCCATATAAAATAACCAGCATGAGCAAACAATTAAAAAAATTCAGTGTTGGTGGAAGAAATAGTTTTCATAAGATCTGTTTTTTTTTTTATGATAAATTAGTAAACAGGGAACTAGTTTTGAAATAAATAATTTATGAAGGAAAGAAAGTTGCTTATTGGGTAATTGTTTAGCAAACATTTATCAGGTTTATTGAGTGGGGTTGTTCATATTATGTTGGCTGAGTCAACTACTAGAGAAAGATCATATTGAATTTGTTCATGCATTGCTATACAAAATTTGCTGGACTAAACTAACTCATTTGCTAAATTTGGGGTGGATTACTATTTTAAGTTATCTAACACACATATACAGGGCTTGACAAATTTTGTTCTAGCTCACAAGTCAGGCAAATATCTAAATAATCAGAATTCAACTGGGATATACTCTATCATGGTCACCTAATACATCAGTTGTATACATGTTTAATCTGGTCAATTTATAAGCTTTTCTTAATGTTGTAGCTAATTTTTACCCTGCAGAACTACCTGACACCAGAAATCACCTTAGTGATCACTGAACCATTTCCAACATCTCTTCATCCTTTTGAAATCCAGGTTACCAAATCCATGCATAGTAATAATATGTGGCTTGATCAAGGCCTTATATAATGGAATCAATCTCTTTACTTCTGCATGTCAGTGTCTTCTACATCATTGCTGAAATCTGCTGTGCTATTCTCACAGTTTTAGCAGTCTTTCTCTACTTTTAGGTCTTTATCCCCCCCACCAGATGATTTATCTTCTCCAACTTCTCTTAAGATATCTCCACCAAATGTATTCTGTACACCATCTTTTGTCTTAATTTTAAAACCATGTTTTGCAACATTGAAGTGGTAATCCCACTTACTACTATATCACCCAATCAATTCAAATCTTTTTGAAAGCTGTATTTGCTTGACTTATAATAGCCCTTCCCTAATTTACTGCATATATAATATGCAGTATAAATAATAATTGTATATCACCATTCAAACCTTTTCCAATATCATTAATATAAGTTAAACAACAGTGGCCCAAAACACACACTTGGTTTACACCACTAGTGACTTTCCTCTTCTGAGATATTGCTATTTCCCACAGAATTAGTATGCTTGATTCCTGATACACAAGAAGAGAGACATGAAGGATTGTAAGAAAACTGTAGCACTATTAGTTTAATCTCTCTCATGCAAGGCAAGATTTTGTTAAAGATCATTCTAAATAAGATTGTGACCAAAGTCAAGGCAGAGATGCCTGAGAAACAAGTCAGTTTTAGGAAAGGGAAGGGTACCAGAGATCATGTCCTTTGACAAATCATGGAAAATATAAAGAATTCATACTCCCTATGGTAATGTGTTTTATAGACTACTCTACTATGTTCAGCATGTGAAACTATGGGAGGTAATGAAAATAATGGGTTTTTCTCATAATGATGAATAAATACATAAACCATAGAACTATCAAAGTTGAAAACCATGAAATAGAACAAGTTACTTCATATGTATATTTGGGCCAATTGTTATCCTTTGAGGAGTGCCAAAGAAAAGAGATTGAATGAAGAATTCACCTTGGATGGATGGCTTATAGGAAAATGAGAGACATATTCAGAAGTGACATCCCTGAGTCTAAAAAGGAAAGCTTTTGACCAGTGCATACTTCCTGTCGTAACATATGGAGGAGAAACATGGACTTTAACAGAAACCCTAAACAAAAAGCTGAGAACAACACAACATCGCATGGAAAGAAGTATGCTAAAAATAACATTAAGAGATAGGAAGACAAATATCTGGATAAGATCTCTAACAGGTGTCATGGATATTGTAAAATACATTAAACAGGCTAAGTGGAGATGGGCTGGCCATATTGCCAGATGCAGTGATGGGAGATGGACTAGAAAAACAACAGAGTGGGGGCCAATGGATGGAGCAAGACAAAGAGGAAGACTGAGAAGAAGGGGGAGAGATGAACTGGAACAAATTGCAGGAGTGAGATGGATGGGAGAAGCAGAAAACCGAGTGATCTGGAAAATCACGGGGGAGACCTTCGTCCAGCAGTGGACAGAACCAGAAGGTTGAAGAAGAAGAATAAAAATGACTAAGTTAACATAAATAAAAGAATTGTCAAAGAATAAAATTGTGTCTCAATTGAAAAGTGCCGCCTGGGGTGGATCACTCCCCCTCTGCCCATAGCTACGCCACTGGCTTGAAAGCCACTTTTATGTCTTGAGATTTCAGGAGATTGGTGATTTTGAGAGAAAGTTTACCAGTATAAGTGATGGAAACCGAGGCTCTGTAGCTGAATGTCAGTGATCTGTTGTGGAAAAGGAGTAGAAAATAGTATTCTTTGTATCATTTTCTACAAATCCAAAATTGTCACTTTGATGGAGATACATAGATGACATATTTATAATCTGGAAACACAGTGTGGCTGAGTTACATGATTTTCTTTCATCTATTAACTCCTTCCATCATAAAATTAAATTCATTTTAGAACTTCAAAATGAAGGAAAATTACCTTTCCTAGATGTTTTAATTTCAAAAAAAGCATAAAGGGGCCTCTCTCATATACGGTAATCCCACTCATTCAGGTCATCACCTACATTTCTCTTCGTTCCATTGCATATCACAAAAATTTTCACCTTTTTTTCAGCATATGTATAATACCTATCTCTATTACAGGAGATGAAGAAACACTAAAAGAAGAATTACATCTTCTTCCTCAACTGTTTGGTGAGCAATGGATATTCTAAGAAAATGGTACAAAGAATACTACTCTCTCCTCCACAACAGATCCCTGACATTCGCTACAGAGCCTCGGTTTCCATCACTTATATTGGCAAACTTTCTCTCAAAATCACCAATTTCCTGAAATCTCATGACATAAGAGTGGCTTTCAAGCCCACTCTGACTGTATGAGCTCTGTTGCATTCACCTAAGGACCACATTCCTTTCACCAAACATTCTGAAGTTTACAATATTACATGTTCTTTTGTGTGGGCTTGCTTACATAGGGCAAACATCTAGAAGTTTGGAAATTAGACAAAAAGGGCATATTATTATTTGACACCTCCAGGGAGTCCAAAGATTCATCGAGGGAGAGTGTGCCAACAGCATCTAACTATTGAACCCTTTCCAACTACTAACCACACTCGAACTTGCTTAACTTTTTGCATGAGCAATTAGTAGCAGAGGCTCTACCAATCGACCAACCTTTGCATATTGGAGACGTTAATAACAGAGAAGACAGCTCAGGCCTAGCATTCTACTTCTCCCACACTCACCACAATATTGACTGGGACAAGAGTTCCATGCTTTACATAGAAGACAACTTTAGTGGCTGCAACATCCAAGAGGCTACAATGGTTATCCACTCACAAGGCACATTCAACAGAATCCATGGAATGATTTTATGTGATATTTGGAAGTCACTTATTAGATTGTTCCGCACATCAGACTTTAACTTGTCTGTCAGGCTATCATGCATACCTACTGAACAATGATTGACTCATGCCAGCTTCCACGCTCCATATACTTGTTTTTTTTGTTTTTTGTATAACGGTCCCTACATGTTCGATTTTAGTCATGTAATGGTTCATATTTACTGCTTATTGTGTTTTTTTTATTTTTATTTTTTTGTTTGTTCTTCCGAATTCAGAAGAAGCCACTAGGATATGTTCCGAAACTAGTTAGTTTAACTATCTATATTACAACCTATTAAACCCAGTGTTAGTTATCATTTTTTTTTTTTTTTGGTCATAAAATCTGTATACTCATATCATAATCAAACTTTCCCACATTTCTAATAATGCAACAATCATTCTGGTTCAAGGTAAATGTCAAATTAAAGTGACATTTTTTAAATTGATGATTCTGTGCTCATTGCCAACTCTGTGCTGAGCTCTACTAGACTTGGTGTTTAAGTGTTTTGGTTTATATATATATATATATACTAGGAGGCTCTACCCCCTGGTGCCTACGGCGCCCAACTCCCCAAGTCCCGGACTGGTAGGCTGGTTCTCCTTGAATTCTGATGACTTGAATTTTGAAAACTCGAAAGGGGGAGGTACTGCCCCCCTGGTGCCTACAGCCCCCCCCCTGAGTTCCGGACTGGTAGGTCAGTTCTCCTTGAATCTGATAACTCGAATTTTGAAAACTTGAAAGGAGGTTCTGACCCTTGGCTTCTCTGCCCCCTGAGTTGTAGATTAGTATTTTGTTTCTCCTTGAATTCTGATGACTCGAATTTTGAAAACTCGAAAGGGGGTACTTCCCCTGGCGCCTACAGCCCCCCCCCCCACCCGAGTTCCGGCCTGGTAGGCTGGTTCTCCTGTATTTCTGATGACTCGAATTTTGAAGAATCGACACTCATGGTAGCCCCTGAGTTTCAAAATGTTTCAAATAACTTGACAAAAAATGTGACACAAAAACATTACATAAAAAGGCTTATCATTTTATATATATAGGGTAGATATATACAGTATAACCCCGTTTTTACGTTCCCGCAATTTACTTTTTCCTGCCATTTACGTCATTTTCCATTGGTCCTGTCTTAAGGCCTATTCTTAAGATATATTGTTTTCCTGCCATTAACAACTTGATGTGGACGTTATTTCCCGTGATTTGCATTTTTTTTCTTGGGTGGCAATACTGATTTTCGAATCGATTTCTGTGGAAATTGTGCATTTCTGTTCCCAGATGGCGTTGCTTTCGGCTGTAGTTTCATTTCTGCCATCAAGGTGACTGCACGCTTGCAGCAGTAGTGTAGTGATGAGCGATACCGTGATTTTTCAATCGCAGTACGAATTGATATTGCAGAACTTCTGCTACGTAATTTAGCGTGTGAAAGTTGCTTTCAAGTTGCGGTGGTGGATGATCCATGTTAGTAACATGGAGAAAAAAGATAGAAAATGTATTTCGATAGAAGAGAAGATGGCAATTCTGTGACGTGTTGATTGGCATGCCGGAACACGTGTGCATTTAACAAAAGATTTTTGACTCTCCGTGTCCACTTTGAACACAACAGTAAAAAACGGGTCAAGCATTGAACTCAATGCAAAGCAATCTGGCACTATGTCAAAAAAAAAAAAAAAAATGAAAAGCAAAAACAATCAACAACTAGAGATTTTTTTAAATAGATAAATGTAAGTAATTGTAAATTCATTTATTTTCAGTTATTAAATTTTGTAATCGAGTATGTAGACTCACATACTAGCAGTGAGTCATCTTTTAGCCTTTTTTTTTAATGTTTTTTTACGTTTCCTGCTATTTACCCTTTTTTCCATCAGTCCCCTGAAAAGTGTAAAAAAAAAGGGGTTTTACTGTGTGTGTGTGTGTGTGTGTGTGTGTGTGTAAATATTGAATGACTAGAATAGAAAAGTGCAGAAGGACAAAGTGTTCCAAATACTAAGTACTCTGGATGTCAGCAAAGCTGTGAGACTGGATAGTATTTCAACACGAATTTTGAGAGAATATGCTAAGGAACTGAGAGCTCCTCTGACCTGGCTTTTCAATAAAAGTCTGGCTATGGAAAAGGTGCCCAGGGAATGGTAGGAAGGTAAGATGGTGACATTGCATAAGGGCAGTAGCAGACTGGAAGTGTCTAATTATAGGCCAGTTTTTGTGAGTGTCATTAGTTGTTGTTAAGATCTTGGAGAAATTAGTTAGGGACTGTATACAGCATTGGGAAGATGAGGGTAATGTTATCTGTGAGAGTCGACATGGATTTGTGAGGGGGGGGTGCTCTTGTTTTAGTAATATGCTGGCTTTTTATAATAAAGTTATAAGAACAGTTGATGAGGGAAAGGAATATACTGCCATTTTCTTGGATTTAGCAAAGATGTTTGACAGGGTGCCACATGATAAGCTGATTGCAGCACATGGGTCTGGATGTCAGGTTGGTCAACTGGATTCATGATTGGCTGCTTGATAGGTATCAGAGAGTTGTGTATGGTGGGGCAGTTTCAAGGAGGCAGAGGGTTACAAGTGGGGTCCAACAAGGCTCAGTACTGGGACCTATATTGCTTAACCTTTATATCAATGACATTGTCAGTGGATTGCACAGGGATATTCAGTTGTTTGTGGATGATGTGAAGCTGGGAAGGGCTATTAGTAATAGTGCAGATGTGGTATTATGCAAGAGGATTTGAATAAGCTAGACAGATGGGCAAATGAATAGGGGTGTCAGTTTAATGCAGCAAAATGTCAGGTCTTGAGGTTTGGGACACATCGATGAGACACTGCATGCTCTATTGGAGAAGATATACCAGAGAAAGTAGGGGAGACAAAAGTCTGGGGTTGATGATTGATAAAAACCTGAAATTCAAGAGACCTATTGCAAAGGTGGTGAAGGTAACACAGAGGATTGCTGCAATAATGAGATGGACGCTGACCTGTAGAGATAAGAGTTATCATTCCAGTGTATATGCCCTGATCAGACCTCACTTAGACTACTTTTCTCAAATTTTGTCCCCAGGATTTGAAGGGGATAAATTAACTGTGGAAAGGATACAGAGCAGACAACAAAGACAGTTTCAGGACTGTACGATGTTAGTTATGAGGATCGGCTGAGGGAATGTGGACTGCAGAGTTTGGTGGATAGAAGAAGGAGAGGTGATATGATTGAGACTTTTAAACTGTTGAGAGGGTTACAGGGTTGACACTGGGGAGTTCTTTTGCTTGGTTGAACAGCGGGAAGGAGTGATGACAAGGGGCCATCCCTGGAAGTTACGAAAGGAAACTATGAGCAAGAGTGTGAGGAGTCCTTTCTTTGCATGGAGGGTGATTGAACCATGGAATGCATTGCCTAATAGAATGGTGAGAGCGAGTATGGTCAATGAGTTTAAGGAGTAGTTGATAGACACTTTGTGTTTGCTAGATTCATCGTGGGAGATGAGTCTTGATAGACTTGTATTTCCTAGGAAGGAATTCCTGCGATGAGTCTTTTGACTCCTTGGAGGACTAAATAATAATAATAATAAAAAAAACTGAGAAAAATGAAAACAAAGTTTAATAGCACAACTAGTTTCAGCTTGTATCAGCCTTCTTCAGGTGCACATTAAAAAAGAAATAACCAGGAAAACATAGAGGAAATAATTGTAAACATCATGTAAAGTTTGTGTATATATATATTCAATGTTGAAACATTGAAGTCTGTGAATTCAAAACTGTTCTCTTGTTGGCTTCATTGTTGGGCATATGCATGTGTATAGCATCTCACGAATGCCAGTATTTGATAGTAGCACAATGCAGTGGCATAGCTGGTGGGGTTGAGGACAGTCTGCCTTGGCAGCACTTTGAACTTTTGCAGTTAATTCTAAAATACAGTCTCGAGAACTCAGTAAATAGTTGCAATACCACTGCAAATTTTTTTCACAATTGCAGTAAGTGTTGCTAGTTGCGAGAGGAGTATTTCTAAATAAAATTGAATAAGAATTACATACATCTATGAAATAGACTTCTTCAATGTCATCGATGATTTTGCTAACAGAAAAGCAAGAAAAATAACATTTTAGAATGTTAAAATTAAAGTTTTAGGTTCAAAAATAAACATAGTATTTTAATTTATTTCCCTATACATCATTTTGACTTTTTGTAGTATTTTTGGTGTGTATTGAGAGGGGCAGCAAACTCAGGCACAGCCCCAAGCAGTCCCTGAGTTTGCTGAATTTGAAGCACTGAAATGTTGTAACTCAGGTTGTTGTTGAGATGTAGGGGGTTGATAATAATTTCTTTTCATTCTATTATCTTTCTTTCTAATTCATAGTGGCAATGGAAAATGTTATTAGATTTGTCCCATACGACTGTATGGCTAAGGTTTTCTTCATTAGAATTGGCCGAGAACAGAATATGACTAGGCTCGCGTTCTCCTGTAACTGACGTCTGTTACAGGAGAACGCGATCCAGGCCAAACAGAGAAATCGATCGAGTTAGGCTTCAATGCCTAACTCGATCGATTTCTCTGTTTGGCCAAAGTATGGTATATCGCAGTTGCACCAAATCTGGTAAACACTGGGATATTTAAGGTTGTGATGTCTAAGTTTTGGATGGCTCGCTGAGGAGCGCATTTTTGGAAGAGGAGTAAATAAAGTTCTTATGTTGTTATTTTCTAAGAACCTTGGCCAATTTCGGTGAGGCAGAGCTTATGTATGGTATAGAAATATTACCTTTCACCCTATTGGTCTCTTCATTATTGTGAGTGGGTGGATTTAATAGGAATTTGTCAATTGTTTTTTGTGGATAACCATTTAGTTGAAAAGTGGACCTGAGAAAATTGAGTTCTTTATTAAGTTCTATCTCATCATCAAGAAGAGAGCGAGCAGGATGTCTTAGTGTAGAAATGATTCAAAACTTTTGTGGAGGATAATGATGGGATTGATCATGGAGATATCTGTTGGTGTGCGCAGATTTTCTGTAACTGTGATATACTATACTTTGGCCAAATAGAAATCGATAGAGTTATGCATTGAAGAACATAAGAGAGACATCAGTTACAGGAGAACGCAAGTCGGTGCTTTATCTAGTCATGTTCTGTTCTCAGCCAATTCTAATGAAGATAACCTTAGCCCAGGGCCAGCCATCTCAGGGGTGCAGTGGGTACAATGCACCCGAGCCCCACGATCAAGTGGGCACAAGTCGGTACACATTTGCGGAAACGTATTATATTTTGAATGTTTTTTTTTTGTTTTCCTGTGCCAAAATCATTTGCAGGTAAGAGGTTTTACAATACGTTTATTTCGAATCCTTTAATTTTTACCTTTAAAAAATATTTTAGGGTCCCAAAAGATTTCTTGCACCCGGGCCCCTTTATAGAGAAGGCCGGTCCTGCCCTTGCCATACAATCCTATGGGAAAAGTCTAATAACATTTTCCGTTGCCATGATGAATTAGAAAGAAAGATAATATCGGCCGATTCTAATGAAGAAAACCTTAGCCATACAAGTCTAATATGGGACAAGTCTAATAACATTTTCCATTGCCACGATGAATTAGAAAGAAAGATAATAGAATCAAAGGAAATCATTCTCAACCCCCTACATCTCAACAACAAATCTGATCTTTACAATTATTTCCTCTTTGTTTTATTGGTTATTTATTTTTAAATGTGCACCTGAAGAAGGCTGATACAAGCTGAAACTAGTTGTGCTATTGAACTTTGTTTTCATTTTTCTCGGTTTATAGTCATTCAATATTTTAAAAAAATGCATATCAACTGAGTAAATCAATCTTCCTACATCTCTAGTCCTTATGATGAGGCAACTCGCAGTAATATCAGGGATTTTCAGAAAACCTTGAGGAGGATAGGACTGAATATCAACAGGTTAGTGTTTCTCGAGCACTTTAAATTCCATGCTGTCTTTCCTAAGTTTATGTCCTTTAAAGAAAACATTAGAATGGAACGGGCTAGAAGGATTTACCATAGAGCAAAGTTAGATCTTTTCGCTGAGAGGATATTTGATACTAAACGCACTCTGGCTTTTTTATTTAGTAAAGAAACCACGTTATCTCAAAAAATTGAACAATCTCTAGATAGCGATTGTTCAATTTTTTGTTACTTTTGGAATTTTCTTAAAGTGAGAAGTGAATCTCAAGCTACTAGAATTCAAAATGACAATAAACTGAAACTTATTAGAAAATTCGAAGCTCTTCATCAAATACAAAGAAATTCAACTTCTTCGAAACCACGTCTCCATCCTGACAAAGTTATTAACAAATCAAGTTATAATCTTTCTGATGCAGGACTTAGTGTCCTCAGTAAAGGCCTAAATTTTGTTTTATCTCCCATTCTTAAAGCATTATTACTTACACAGGTCAAAAAAAAAAGCTACCTCCTTTCTTCCTCCTTTCTGCAGAGTAGATTTGCCCAAGAGGCAAATCTACTCTGCATTGAATCCATTTTCATCATCAATAATGCCAAACCCCCTACAGACAATATCTCTTCATCGGAACGGCAAGCTATTAAGAAGTTACAAAACAACAAAAATATAATTATTCTTCCTGCGATAAAGGCAACTCCACAGTTGTTCTTAACATTGATGAATATCATAACATAATGGAATTGTTATGGAGTGACACTTACTCGATACTCGAGAGAGCTCCCACAACCCGACCAACAACCTACTGAGAACTACCTCTGCACTACGTACGAAGAGAAACATACACCTTTCTCTTCGTTCTCTCCATCCGCTTATTCCACGATTACATGGACTTCCTAAAATTCATAAAGAAAATACTCCACTTCGACCTATCATAGAAGGAATTGATTCTCCAATATATAACTTTTCAAAATATCTAGCTAAATCTCTCAAATGTTTTTTCGGTAAATCCTCTTTCATTAAAAACTCTGCAGATTTTGTTTCTTGTATAAAAGATATTATTATTAAGGAAGATGAAATCATGGCTAGTTTTGATATATCTCCTTATTTATCAGTGTTCCTATGGACGAAGTTCTTGTACTACTCAAAGATAAATTATCTAAAAAGATCATGGCCTTACTTACTCATTGCATCCACTGAGGATACTGAGTGGATGCAATGAGTAAGTACAAGTGACCCATTGTCACTTGTACTTGTGAACATCTATTTAGAAGATCTGGAAGTTAAAGCCATCTCTTCTTATCCTTTAAAACCAAGAATTTGGAAAAGATATATTGATGACATTTTCCTGATTTGGAGCCATGCCGTGAATCTCTCCTGAACTTCCTAGAACATCCAAATAATCAACATCCGAACATAAAATGTACGACTGAGTTTGAAGCTAATGGTTTTCTTCCTTTTTTGGATATCAAACTGACCCATTCCATTGAGAAATTAAAAATCTCTATTTACAGAAAAGCAACCCACACCAACAAATATCTCCACGGTCAAGAAGGCTGATACAAGCTGAACTAGTTGTGCTATTAAACTTTGTTTTCATTTTTCTCGGTTTCTAATCATTCAATATTTAAAAAATTTATATGTGTGTGTGTGTGTGTGTAGAATGTTGGATTGATGTTTGTGCATCCTTATCTCAATATCCTGTTTGTCTAATGTAGGAGAAGTTGATGTAAATAAATTGATATCTTGTGGATATACCGTGCAGCATGAAGTTTTTAACTACTGTCCAAGCAGCATTAATTTCATTTTCATTTAACTCTTCATTCTGTGCTCTTGCCTCAAGCTATTTCCTTAGCCTTCTCTACTTGCATTCTTTGCAGTTCACACTGCTTAAGGTAATTATCCCTCAAAAACTTAAAGTTCATTTTCCTTGGTGCTATCTATTTATTCTAGCCATAACTGAAATCTCTCAATGATTACAGTTCTGTTACTTGATGGGTTGGTCTGTATATTCCTGGTCTTAATGGTCCACATTGCTAAGCCTATGGCAACATTCAACTAAATCATCTTGCATAAGATACTGCTTTATGTCGACTACCACCTTTGCATAGTGCTTTGCAAAGCACAATTTCTCTGCAATTGTCAATTGCACTTTTCTGCTCTTTTTGTCCTTGTCCTTACAAAAAATATATCTTCATTTGACCATGTTTTTGTCACAAAACACTAGACAAATGAGTTCACTCAGTTCAAACAGTTCCCCTTATTTCTTATTTTCTGGACTTGTAAACAAAATAACTCATTTTTTAATCTCTAACCATGCTGCCTCTCAGCAGCAACTTCTTCCACCTGACATTTGCATTATCACACCTATTCCATATTTTTTCCTAAACTCAACTGATCTCCTTGCATTCTTACATGACCACTTTCATGCATTCCTTGTTGCTTCTATCATCTGTTCTCCTTATTCTGTGTCTCTCTCTCTGTTCGCCCTTCCTCATTCTGTTTTTTCTGTCTTATGTTCTTTTCCTGTCATTCTCAAGCTTTTTCTGCTCTTTCACATCATCTCATAATTCAATAGCTCTCATTACTTTCCCTTTCTTCACTCTTTCCCTATTCTGTTTTCTGTCTTATGTTCCATTCTCTCATTCCCATTTCCCACTCCTCCTCCTTGATCTCTCATTGGCAAACTCCTGCTCATTCACATCATAGTTCAACAGCTCTCTTTCTTCTCCTCTCACATTACTTTTTCCTTCAAGTCTCTCCAGTTGACTCACACTAGCTTTATTCAGAGTAATCTTTCACTGTTGTACAATTCTTCTTATCTTTTTTCAACTTGATCTTACATATTCACAAACTGCACTTCTTTCTCCTCTCTCTCTCTCTCTCTCTTGCTCTCTCTCTCTCTCTCTCTCTCTCACACACACACTCATGACCTTTGCTCATTGTTTCAACTTATCACTGTCATGTCACTGTTTTTGTGACTTTAAAATTTTGACTGTTTTAGGAGAATCATCACACCCGATTTATAATTTGATAGTTCTATGATTATCATTGTTAATGATTAGTAGAATTTATTAAGTTTGGTATGTTTTAAACATGAATGCAAAACAATGTTCACTTTATTTCAGATATTTTTTCTCCATTAGGTAATCATGCAACCATTTCCATATCCTTCTTATAATGACATGCATAGTTTCCTATCTATCATGGATTCTGTTCCCCATATAATAGCATTTAGTGTGGTGATAGTAATCATAGTTATAGTAAAAGCAATAGTTGATGAAAAGAGTACTAAAATGAGAGTAAGTATTTTATTTTTTTAAAACTATCATATGATGAAATGAACAATGACAACACATTTATATTTATTCAGTGTTTCCCCTTTCAGAAATTTTTGCATAATACCACTGTTGTACCCATTTCCTATGTATGATTTACTTTATTATATAAAGTGCTAAGCATTTCTATAATAAAGAAATTATAGAAATGTATGGTGTAAACATATCCTCTTTTGATCATTCAGTTAGTTCAGAGGTATCAAGTAAAATAAATAAATTGAGAATCACCGAATGACAGGGGGAACCATTGTAGATTCGTCACTTGCAGTTGGTAGCAGTTACTGTATATAACACAGCTAACAACTGCATGAGTTTAACTCCACTCAGCCTGAGTGTAGTTAAACTCCACCTTTGTATCATTAATCAACCTGAGAGGTTGATTAATGATACAAAGGTGTTTTCCTAACGGCTTCATCAGAGCACAATTATAACTGTGATAGGCATTTAGCACTAAAGTGAGGGTGCTCGTGAGTCAAGCTTGGCGGATGTGTGTAAGAAGAGATCCGGATTGAGATAAGTTATTCTTGGAATAATTAAGTATATATATATATATATATGAGTATTTGTTCAAGTAAGAGCTGCTGTAAAAGTTGTGCACTAACATTATTATTAGTGTGGGGAATTTTCTTTTACTTAAACTTAATTATGAATTCATTATTATTAGACTTTAGAGTAGTAACCAGCCGAGGAAACATGGCGGCAGCTTTGTCATTCCGTGACTTTAACTTAGACTTCAATCATTTCGTTAAGCGTGAGGTGTGCTATATGTATTCTTTCGATTACATAAATGATTTGTGGATGTTTAGGGCAGATGGAAGGAGGGTGTGTGCAAAGTGTGACCTGAGCGAGGAATTGATGAAAGTGTTAGTAATGAGAATGTCACGGGGAAAATGAGTGCACGTTCAAAAGAGAAGGATGGTGTGAAAGAGAGGTGAAAAAATGTTAAAAAAATCAATGAAAAAGAAAACACGAGTGATCTGAAAATCATAACGTATGTTAAAAAGGATGAAAACGAGGCAAGAGTGGCGGAAGGGAATGAAATTGAGAGAATGAATGAAACTGGAAATGGCATAGTGTAGGAATCGAAAGAATGAATGATAGCAAAAGTTGAACTGAAAGTACGGAAACACAGAGGGATGAATCAGAGTGAAAGTGAGAAGAGGGGATCGAGAGTTAGAAAATTAAAAAGATTGAATAATAGAGAGAACGAGAGTTAGAAAATTAAAAAGATTGAATGATAGAGAGAAAGTGACGCGAGATTCGGAAGTTGAATTGGATTGGATGAGGCAAGAGATGAAATGGATGCGGAATGAAATTAAGAAATATTTGGGTAAAAACTATTAAAACAAATCTTGATGACATGAAAGATGAGCGAGTGGCATTGTATGGCAACTTTGTTATTAAAGGTGTGCTGGATGATAGGATGCATAAGGTATGATTTCCAGGTGGTAAAATGAGGAGTGAAGGAGGTATTGGATATGAGAGGGAGAGAGCAAAGGAGTTGATGGTTTTAATAGGAATGAATGATTTGACAAAGGATGAAGAGCATGTCAGAATGGATATCAGGAGGCTGTTTAGAAGGATAAAAGAGAATAGTGTGACAGGAAGGGTAGTGAGCGTGTTGCCTAGGTATGACTGTGGTGAGATGAGGTGGAGAGCAAGAATTATGAATGATATGCTGCTGAAATGGGTGAGGAGATGAAAGTACAGTTTGTTAGTGTAGGGAATGAATTTGAAGGACGAAATGAACTGTATGGGGGCAATGGACTGCATTTGAGTGGTTATGATGTGAGTCGCTTGGAGAGACTACTGCTGCTGGAAGGTAGACAAGTGAGCAGGGGGAATGAATCAGATCAAGTGGAGAATGATGTGGAAGAGCAGGAGATTAAGACAGGAGAGGTGGTTATGAATGGGGAAGTGAGTGCTATGAGTATAGAAAATAAGAGAAAGGGTGTGCATGAGGAGCAGGGAAATGGGGAGGCTCAGGGTGGACAGGGGTATACAGCGTGAGAAGGGTGGATGCTCCAAGAGGAGGCGAGAGCTTGTCTAGACAGGAAAGGAATGGGATGACCTGGGATTGAGAGGAAACAGTTGGAATTGGGGAGGTTTCTAGAATGAATGAATGGGCAGAAAGGTAAATGGTCCCAGTCGAGCATGGAGAGACCACATCGAGTGAGTGGTATCGGTGGAACTAGCTGTAGATCCAGAAATGGGCCGTTGTGTTTGTATACAAATGCTAGAAGTATAAGAAACAAGACAGATGAAGTGGTTACACTAATTGAGTCTGTTCACCCAAAGATTGTCAGAATAAGTGAGACATGGTTGGAAGAGGATGACATTTTTCTCTATTGATGATAGAGAAAGAGTTATGCCCATACAATGTAGAGATGCAAGAGGGAAATAGTGCCAGTGGTTTTGAGGCAGTATGGTCTTAGATGGAGGTGAATGGAATCAAATACTTGGTTGGATGTTGTTATAGACCAGGTAATGTGGATGTAAGTGATAATGAAATGTATAATCAAATTAGCCAAGCAAATAAGAAAAGGGTGATCATAATGGGCGATTTTAATTATGGCAATATAGACTGGAATGATGAGATAGCAACTGGAAGTAAAGAAAATTAGTTTCTCGAGTTTTTGAGGGATAACTACCTTAGAGTATGTAACAGAGGGTACACAAGGAACGAGGGTCTTGAATTGGTCATCATATCAGTACTCTGATGTAATTATAAATGAGGTGTCAAATCATCCACCAATTGGTGAGAGTGACCATGGGGTGATTATCGTGTTGTTGCCAGCAGTGTGAGAACCTCTGTGAGAAAAGGGTATATGTGGAACTAACAAAGGGGGTGATTATGATGAGCTCAGGAGACAGCTTGCGGGTGTAGCATGGAATGAGGAGTTAGCTGGAAAAGAGATCAATGCGGCTTGGGGGGATTTTCAAAAACTATCTGGTAGATGCAATGTCTAAATGTATTCTAAGGGGCGAGAAAGTTAAATAAGAGGGAATGATGTGTGAGATGGATGAATAAAGAGATTAAGCATGCGATACAGAGAAAAATGGCATAGTGGAGGCAGTAAGAGAAGTGAAAATAACCAATTCCATGAGTCTACAAAGACTAGGCAAGGAGGGTGACTTGGTTGGTGAGGGTAGCTAAAGGGGTATAAACAGCAGTTAGCTAATGAAGCCAAAAAGAATCCTAAGGAGTTCTTTCGATATGTAGCCAGCAAAAGAAAGAATGATTATGGAAGGATGACATTGATTGGAGAAAATGGTATAAAGACAGCAGTTGCAGAAGATGTGGTGGAGATACTTAATGAGCAGTTCATTAAGGTCTTTCAATCTTGTGAATGTGACTTCAGTGAGAGACTGAGAGCAGTTGATGATGGGGAGGAGAGACTGACTGTAAGTGAGCAAGAGATGTATGGGGGAGTTGAGCAAACTAGATGTAATTAAGGCTGTGGGACTTGATAATATATCACCATGTATTCTGAAGGAATGTGCCAGGGAGTAGATGCCAGCCTTGAAATATTTTTTTTAATACGAGTCTTGCACTCGGTCAAGTTCCTAAGGAGGCCACTTCATAAAGGAGGAGATACAACTCAAGCATCAAACTATAGGCCTATCTGTTTGTCAGGTGTTGTAGTTAAGTTGTTGGAGAAGCTTGTGAGAACTAGGATATAGAATTGATCCAGCATGGATTTGCTAAAGGGAGGTCATGTTTTAGCAATCTACTTATTACAATACGTTGCCTGCTTCCATGGACAGAGGTGAAGGATACACAGTAATATATTTAGATTTCACAAAGGTTTTTGATAGATTACCACATGATAAATTGATCAAACTAGAACGGATGGTGTTGGATATTAGATTGGTGCATTGGATTGGAGACTGGCTATCTGATAGGTATCAACAAGTTGTGTATGGGGGAATGATATCCAGGAAAAGGAAAGTTACTACTGGTATGCCTCGGGGGTCTGTTTTAGGGCCATTGCTGTTTAACTTGTATATTAATGATATTTGTGACGATTTGGATGGAGATATTCAGTTGTTTGATATCTCACCTAGACTATTGTTCTCAGATTTGGTCCCCTGGATTTGAAGGGGATAAATTAACTGTGGAAAGGGTATAGAGGCAGATAACAAAGATGGTTTCAGGACTGTACAATGTTAGTTATGAGGATCAGTTGAGGGAATGTGGACTGCAGAGTTTGGTAGATAGAAGTAGGAGAGGTGATGTGATTTACACTTTTAAACTGTTCAGAGGTGGTTACAGGGTTGACACTGGGGAGTTATTTTGCTTGGTTGAACAGTGGGAAGGAGTGATGACTAGGGGCCTTCCCTGGAAGTTACGAAAGGAAGCTGTGAGCAAGAGGGCGAGGAGTGGTTTCTTTGCATCGAGCATGGTTGAACCGTGGAATGCATTGCCTGTTAGTGGTGAGAGCGAGAACAGTCGATGAGTTTAAGGAGTGGTATGATAGACTTTGGTTCCTAGACCTCTCGCAATAAGTCTTTTGACTCCGTGGAGACCTGAATAATAATAATTTAAATTGGTGGAGTTTTTCAGTTTATAGGGCATGTGGAAAGGATGGAAGGGCATCCTTGGAAGCTGAGAATGAAAGTTTCCAAGAAGGGGGGCGAGGGCTAGATTTTTCTCTCAGAGGATGGTGCATGATTGGAATTGATTGCTATTGGATGTTGTGAGTGCAAGCAGTGTGAAAGAATTTGAGAATAAGTATGATAGCTGGTGTGTGTGTGTGTGTGTGTGTGTGTGTGTGTGTGTGTGTGTGTGTGTGTGTGTGTGTTTAGTATGTTCCCTCCGTTGATGAGTCTCTGACTTCCTGAAGATCTCTGTTAATAATAATTACAATAATATTTATTGATTCTTTTTTTTGATAGTTATAATCGTGTATATATATATATATCAGCACCATGATAATGAAGGAGAATGCTATATTTGGTTGGTATATTTGAATTACTCAAAGGTGTAAATATGTGAACCACCATTAATAAGTCAGAAATACTTTCATTAATGGCAAAGGAATTATTAATAATTAACATTTGTTTGTGATATGTTTGTCCTATAAGTTACTAGGTAGAGTGAATATCATGTGATCCTGTAAAGTCTAGACATGAATAAGTGAATTTATGATGATATATATAATATTAAACAAACCAAAAAAAAAAAAATTATGAGAGGGAAAGAGATTTATTTGCAAAGTATAAATAAGTTACTAATAATAAACAGCCACTATATACATTTGCTGTGCATGTTATGTGCTTTTCTCTATGTATATTTCACTTTGTTTTCCAAGAATTTTCTTTTGTTTACTGAGACTCAGTATAAAATTTGCGCAACAATAGATACGTAATATCCAATCATTATAGGAATTATCTACACTTTTAGGAATCCTACATTCATTAATTTTTAGTATCAGTGGCTCTTTTGTCTTCTCAATAATAGATATTTCACATATGCTAGTATTTTGTTGTAGGTCAACAATTTCTTATAATACACAGAAGTATTATTTTTATTCAGGAATAGATAAGTGTTTACTTAGTATGTTGTTTCCGAAGACTAGTGAGTTTATTATATACCTTTTAAAAAACTTTCCAAACTGAAACCTCAGAACCATGCTTATTCCAAATGCCCTTCTCTCTGAGAAGAAATCTCTTTCCCTCTCATAAGGTTTTTTTGTTTTAAATTATCTATCTAGATTTTATAGGATCTAGATTTTATCTAGATTATCTAGATTTTATCTAGATTTTATAGGATCACAATGCTATTTGCTCTACCTAGCAACTTATAGGACACACATATCACAAATATTAATTAGTAATAATTCCTCTGCCATTAATGAAAGTATTTCTACTCACACTTATTCTTCCTTTACATTTCCTATTCTCACATGATTTATTAATGATGGTTCACATATTTTCACCTTGGAGTAATTCATATATACCAAACAAATGTAAAGTTCTCCTTCATTACTGTTTTCTAATATATCTTAAAACAAACAACACATCATTCCTCTAGTCTATGCAGATTTTGTTACAATTAATTGATGTATTAAAATATTAAAAGTTATCCTTGCATTGGACCAATTAAGATGAGTGCTGATGTGCTGTGCACTCTTAAAACTTTCATATGGTCAAATTGATAAGAATTTTGTAGCATGGATTGCATAAGCCACACAACAGCATACCCACCCAAAATGGGCATGTGATGCCACTGATATATATATATATGGGATAAGATGGTGGAAGTAATGGAAATAGTACAGATTGGAAAGACAGAAGGCTAATTATTTCACTATATATGGGACAAACTGTCGTGGTGAGAGAGATATATTGTTCAACAGAACCAGGTATCATTGAATGAGGAGTAAGACAAGGCTGTTCTCTGTCACCAATTTTATTTAACATATATTCTGAAACAGTGTTAAAAGAAGCACTGGAGAAAATTCAGAAGGAATAAAGATTGGAGGTAGACAGATATTTGCAATAAGATATGCAGATGACAAGGCATTATCAAATATTGAAACAGGATTACACCATCTGTTGAACAGATTACTGGAATCCTGTATCGATTATGGAATGAAAATTAACATTGGAAAAACAAAGGTAATGAAAATAGCAAGGAAAGAGGCAAATATGGATATCAGAATAAATGGGGAAAAATTGAATCAAGTAAAGACATTTAAATATCTACGAAGTGTTATTAGCAGTGATGTAAGATGTAAAAGTGACATAAAAGCAAGAATAGCGATGGGAAGAGATGCCTTTAATAGAAAACGGAATTTATTCAGAAAAGTAAAATGGATAGAAACCTAAGAAAAGACTAATAAAATGTTATGTGTGAAGTGTTGCTCTCTATGCAGCTGAAACTTGGACATTGAAGAAAGAAGAAATTAAGATTTTGGAAAGCTCTGAGATGTGGATTTGGAAAAGGATGTTGAAAATTTATTTATCACTAGGTTAGACTATAATAGATTTAGTTTAATCCTTTATCCCAGTGAGAGCAAACAAAGTTTGCGCCTGAAATTATCTTCAGGACTAAATATATAGTGTTGTACTATCTTATCCAGTAAGTAGTGCAACACCAAGGCAACTCGTGGCAAAGGTGGAGCAAGCTACCAGGCACTTCTAACCCAGTATCTCCCATAATGCAAAACACATTTCCTATGTGGATATGTATACTGTTATGCATTAAAGGGATTGGCCATCTACCCAGACTAGTTTCGACCTTTATTGAGGTCTCTTCAGTGGGAGCCAGGCCCAGAGCTGGAGATACCAGGCAGAAGCAGTAGCAAGTCATCTGTGCCTATGGGAGTTGCCAAAAGGTTTATCACCTTTTTTAAAAATTACTCTGGATTTAGAGAAAGATGTTGAAAATTTATTTATCACTAGGTTAGACTATAATAGATTTAGTTTAATCCTTTATCCCAGTGAGAGCAAACAAAGTTTGCGCCTGAAATTATCTTCAGGACTAAATATATAGTGTTGTACTATCTTATCCAGTAAGTAGTGCAACACCAAGGCAACTCGTGGCAAAGGTGGAGCAAGCTACCAGGCACTTCTAACCCAGTATCTCCCATAATGCAAAACACATTTCCTATGTGGATATGTATACTGTTATGCATTAAAGGGATTGGCCATCTACCCAGACTAGTTTCGACCTTTATTGAGATCTCTTCAGTGGGAGCCAGGCCCAGAGCTGGAGATACCAGGCAGAAGCAGTAGCAAGTCATCTGTGCCTATTAGTCCTGAAGATAATTTCAGGCGCAAACTTTGTTTGCTCTCACTGGGATAAAGGATTAAACTAAATCTATTATTGGAAAAGGATGGAAAAAATCAAATGGACAGATAAAATAACTAATGAAGAGGTCATAAAAAGAGTAGAAGAAGAAAGAAGTCTGTTAAGGAGGATAAAAAGAAGCAAGGGAAACTGGATCAGACATATTCTGAGAGGGAATGGAATCGTCATCGAAGGAGAAATAGAGGACAAAGATCCAGAGGAAGAGTAAGGAAAACAATGCTAGATGACATGCTGAATGGAGACAGGTACACAACCTTGAAAGAGAAGGCTCAGAACAGAAGAGAGTGGAAGAAAAGTTTTTGCTACTAAGAGAAGAACCTGCTCAATTGCAGAATACTCAAGAAGAAGAAGAAGAAGAAGAAGATATAATTAGATGATTATAATGCAAAAACTATCAAAAAATTCTCAATAATTATGGCTGTCATCCTCACCAGCCTCAAGGAGAAATTACCAGAATTTGTATTCATATGATAAAGGACTTTCAGAAAAAATAGCAAGATTACTTTGACAGATTAACCTACAAGTCTCTTTCCATCCAGTTAGCAAACTTAATATACTTTCCTTATCTCACCTAAAGACAAATATCCTCTTCTTATTAGATATATGAAGAGCCAAAGGGTTGTAAGTTCTGTTCGCTACAAACTTGATATTAACTAGGTCTACCTACTCACTGATGAGACCTCAATAAAGGTCGAAACCGATCTGGGTAGTGACCTTCTCTCATAATGTTGAACAGAAATACAGCTCCTAGGAGCTTAGTTCACATTATGGGTAAATATCAAGAATAGTGATCGGAGCTTGCTCCACCTTAGACATGAGTTGCCTCAGCTTGCACTACCTTTAGGGTCAGTTGCTGCAGTATCCAGGTATTTGCTTACGCTTGGAATCACTGAACTTTATATAGTTTATACTATATTCGGCTATGAAACGATATGGGATGTAATATCCCTTAACTTAAACCAATATCCTCTTCTTTCTTATGCTGGAGTTTACAGAATCCCTGCTCTTTTGTTTATGTCATTATGGACAAACTGGTCATTCTGCACAAATTCATCTTGAACAACATCAGGAATACATTTCTTAATGACCCCCAACAAATCTGGTTTAGCAAGCCATGCATTATCTATAAAATAAAGCATCCAATGGAACAAAACCAAAGTGTTACACAGAAGTTATTTTCTTCTGGAAAGACTTACAAAGAAAGCCTGTGAAGCATTCGTAACCCAAACCTGAAAACCAATTGCCTAAAACTTTCTTGATTTTGAGAAGTTATACTGATTAATACTTACCATTGATGTGTTGTTTAATTTGTAATTAAAAAAAATTGTTTTGTTTATATGTAAAATGTAAAAATAATTTATTAACTAAATTATTTTAGTGCAATTTATTCTGAATATCTGTTAATGCAGACAGAACTATTCTCCTGCTGATAGTGCATATTTTATCACATGGTATCAGTTGAATTGTTGTTCTCTTTCTTTGTGATTTCCTATAATTGTACTGACAATGGCTATGAAGCTTAGCCAAGAATTTTACAAATAAAGTCATTTAAATGAAACATAACTGATTCTAGTAATAATATTTTATGATGAAAAGGGTTCTTTGTTCTGAGAAATATGATGACATAAGCACTGAAGTTTTTCAAGAGTATTCTGTAAACATTGAGAATGGTTTAGAGATCAGAGTTTAAAATTGTAGAAGTTGGTATTATGGAAGTTTTGTTGATTTGTGTAGTGCAAGGTTTATCAAGGTTTATCTTAAAAGAAAGACATGTATTCTTTCTTTTAAGGTTGCATGGTGGTCAGCATTCATGGTTAAGAATTTATGGAGACACAATACCACACATGTTAAATTAATTACTATACTTGATGAATCTTTCAACTCCCTGGAGGTGTCACCTAATAATAATATTATTAGGAAAGTAACATTTGACATTTCAACCTTTGTATTGATGTCATCATCATCAGATAAATACATATGTATAAGAAACAAGTTGCATGCTACTGTACTTTGCAAAGGTAAAATGAATCTAAGCTGCTTATGAATCTTTTATCTAGCCTGACCTCTAGTGGGAAAATAAAAAAATAAAAAATTAATAATATTAGAAAAAAATAAAATAAAGTTAAAAAAAAAAGTAAATATAAAAATAAATCAAAAACAGAACTACATTAAACATTTTTCAAGTCCTCTCATATTGAGATTTCCTTCTGGACTTGTTCCGGTTGCTATAAGGGTTGCAGATGGGTCCTCCCCATTTTTGGAATGATTAGTCCATCATTTTTGTTCAGGTTTGGATTGTATTTAGCATTTCACAGCTTCTTCAAATTTTCTCTGAAACCAGGTTTTGGTGCAGTGTAGGGACTTGGTGCGTTTCCATTCAATTCTATAGTATGTTTGGAGTGCGTGGAGAGTGTGTCTGATAGACCTGTTTTTCCATAATAGAGGTATTTAATGTGTCATTTGTGTTCATCTTTTCTGATTAGGATAGTGCATCCTGTTTCTCCTATGTAGGATAGGTTACATGTACATTGGATTTTGTAAACTCCCTCGGTGGGGCAGGTTTGGAAGAACTGAGTAAATTCTTAATTTTGTCAGTGGTTTGAAGGTAGTCTTGATGCTGCATTTATGTAGTATTCTATTTTTTCTGAGATGCTTCTAACATAGGGTATGGCGTTCTTATAATCGTTTTTGTTTTTAGTGGTATTTTTATGGAGGACCTTGTGAACTGTTTTTTTATTATAGCCATTTTTTACAAATGTATGGTTAATGATTTTGAATTCTTGGATTAGAGCTTGTTCATTTGAGCTAATAGTTAGTGCTCTGTGTTTGAGGGTGCTTATGACTTTTTGTGTTCGGTGGTGGTATGAATATTTTTGTATGTACTGGCCTGTGTATGTAGGTTTGTGGCAGACTGAGGAGGAAAAAGGCCTGAGGGAAGATGTGAAGAATGTGTCTAGAAAAGGAAGAGTTATTATTTTAGATTTCAGTGATGAATTGGATATGTTTTGTGTTGTTCTTTCAGGTGGCTAAGGAATGTATTTAATGTTTCGTGGCTGTGGGGCCAAATGGCAAAAATATCATCGACATATCTGAGTCAGACTTTGGGCTTTAGGCTGGTCAAATATAAAGCTCATTGCTCAGTCTTCCATGTAAAAGTTAGCTATTGGGGAGGACAATGGTGAGCCCATGGCCATACTTTCTTTTTGTAGGTAAAAATTGTTTTGCCACATGAAATACCCGGAGCGGAGTACGTGGGCAAAGAGGGCCGTGATATCAGGCAGAAATAGGTTCTTTAGGAGAATAGTGGTATCATTAATCAGGACATTGGTGAAAAGGGCAGTTATATCAAAGCTGACTAATAGATCTTGGTCGTTGAGTGTGATGTTTTTAATTTTGTTTATAAAATGTTGTGTATTTTTTATGGAGGAGGAATGACCTACCAACTCCTTGAGTGTGGTTGCTAATTTCTTGGCTAAGTGGTAATTAGGGTTGTCAGTTCCTTCAACTATTGGATGTAGTGTGTGTTTGTTTTGTGTATTTTGGCAGACCATAAACTCTGGGAGCACGAGCATAATGAGGTGTTAGTTTTTTGGTTGTTTCTTCTGGCCACGTGATCACGGATTTAATTAATTCTGTTGTTTTCTTTTTGATTATTTTAGTGGGGTTGTAGTTTACAATTTGGTATGTGTTGTGGTCCGATACCAAATGGTTCATTTTTTTTAGGTATGCTGTCTGATCGAGTACAATGGTAGCATTATTTTTATCTATTATAATACAGCTATATTGCCTGCTTAGTTATTTTTATCTGCTTTTGTGATTACGGTGTCTTTGTTATTTTTTAAGGATTTGACAGCCAGTTTTTCTGTTTTATTTAGGTTGCAACTTAGTTTTTTATTTGAGTTTAATATGTATGATGTTTCTATTCATATTTTGTCAGCCAGATTGGAGGGGAAGGAATCTTTGAAATCTTTCAATATGATAAATGAAATCTAATTTGTTAACTGACCTTTGTGCAATGGCATAGTTCAGACCTTTTTCCAGCAGAGAGATGTTCCCTTATGCCATGTGCGTTTTTTTACATGTGTGGAAGAAACTAGTTCCTGAATTATTAATTTAATTATTTATTATTAATTATCCTTATTGGGAGCCTTGGGAACCGGTTTGTAAGTACAGAATGGTGTAAGTCAGTTCATCCGTAACCTGGGGACTGCCTGTAATTATTTTAACATATGTTGTGTCTCCATAAATTATTAACCATGAGAGACAAGTATGCTTATTCTCATTAACAAAACTTTAGATTGAATTGCCTCTCTGTTTAGCCTTTATTGATTATGAAAAAGCAATGGATTCCATCAAAACTAATGCAATAAGCAAAGCACTCCAAAATCAGAGAGTTCCTGTAGAATATATGGTCCTCCTCCAGGAAATATACCACACTGCAACAGCAATAATCCAACTTGACACGAGTAGCAATAAAATATCAATTGTGAAAAAGGTGTCTGACGAGGAGACTCTCTATCACCCAAAATTTTTACAGCAGTCCTTCAAGAAATATTTAATAATATAAACTGGACAAAATTTGATATAAAAATTAATAACAGAAACTTAGCACAACTAAGATATGTAGATGATATCATAGTTGTTGCAAATACTCCAGAAGACCTTAATATAATGATAGAAGACCTATATCATGAAAGCAGAAAAGTCAGTCTAAAAATAAAATAGAAAAAACTGAAATCATGTTTAATCATTTTGTAACATCTAAAAAACATAATAATAGAAAACAATTTTTTGGAAAGTCTCTTCATATACATACTTAGGTCATCTCATTGATCTAAACTGCAGACTTCAAAAGGAAATAAATAGAAGAGTTCAACTTGCCTGGAGTGCATTCAGAAAACCGAAAAGCATTTTTCAAAATGAATGATGCTCCACTCTGTTTAAAAAGGAAGCACTGGCAAATAAACCTCTCATTTTTTCTTTGAGTTGTTACTAGGCATCACATTAAAAGATAAGAAGTTAAACACCTGGGTAAGAAGCCAAACTGATATCACTGATATCATTCTTCACCACAAGCAACTAAAATGGAAATTGGCCAGACATCTATCCGGAAGAGAAGATGAACAATGGACCACCATTCTAATGCACTGGATTCCAAAAGAAGGAAAACGAGGCCCAAGACATCCTGAAAGAAGGTGAAGTGATAAATTGTCAAATTTTGTGGTCAACTGGGACAAGGTCATTGATATATAGAAGGAGAGACTGAGTGAAAAGATGGAACCTTATAGCACCTTAGCATTAGTTGTGAAGTTTGAGAAAAAAACATTTGGCAAAATCACTGGAAAGCAGCCACCTAGTTGCAGAAGTCAGTTTATTATTATTATGTGACACCTCCAGGGAGTCCAAAGACTCATCGAGGGAGGGCATCTACTCTACAACCCTGTCTCCATCCAATTCTCCAACTATAATCATCGTCTATACCAACGGCATCTACCGCCCATCACCACCACTTTCACAGACAATCACAAACATCCATGCCCATGTAGGATTCGAACTCGCATCCTTCTGGCTGGAGAACGGATACGCTACCTACTCGGCCAACCAGGCCGTCATTATTTAGTAGGTCTTTTTGCCAAACACACTCACATACCTTAGTGTATTTGAGTGTACAAATATCTTGAGTGTCTGTGCTCGGTATTTGTGTTTCATGCCGGCCTGGTTGGCCGAGTGGTTAGTGTACTCGCTCTCCAGCTAAAAGACTGTGGGTTCGAATCCCACCATGGGCATGGATGTTTGTGATCGTCTGTGAAAATACTAGTGGTGGTGGTGACAGCAGCCAGTAGATGGTGAGTGCTGGAGACGGGTAGTTGTAAAGTAGGTCCTCTCCCTCGATGAGTCTTTGGACTCCTTGGAGGTGTTACATAATAATAATGTTTGATGTCTAGCATAATCACTGAAGATACTCCAAATGGTGCTGTTATGGTAATGCATGAATTTTAGAGGTGAATGTACATTCTATCTGAACTAAAAAATGCACATAAGTAGCCACTACTATACTAGACTGTACCTAATCTTCTGCTTTTTCCTACTTAGTTCCATTTTTTTTTCCTGAGATGTTTTTGAAATATTTATTTTTTTAGAAAGTAGTTTGTCAAAATCGGTTGAATGATGCAACATCCAGCACTGTCTGTAGCATTTTACTTTCTTCTCCCTCCTTTATAACACCACACTTCATTTTGGTTCAGTTCTGCAGAATTATTGGAGAATAAAGTATGGAATGGCTACATTATGAATTTGTTGAAAATGGTTGAATGATGTAAACTGTACAGATCTGTGTAGAGAAAGAGGACTCTTGCAAATTTCCTTTTAATTTTGGTTCTATCAAGCTTAATTTCTCAGGAGACTTTCAGGAATGTAAAAAAAAAAAAAAATACTATATTCTACATAAAATAGAAATGGTGGAATGACATGACCTGTAAAGGAAAAAAATGATGCTTTTGGGGAAAGATTTTTGCCATTTTCAAACTCCGTAATGTTTTTATAAGAATTAATTATTGAAATTTGGCAGGCTGTGTCTTCTTGAATAACAGTTGAACCAAAAGTTGGAATTGCTTTGATATCAGACAATTAATAATTATTTTCAAGGAAAATAAATATTAATGTTTTATAACCAAGTAGCAAAATAAGGTTTGCCTTTAGCAAAAGTTAAAAAAAAAATATCAAAAGTGATCAAGAACTACTTTTGCCTTTGGTATTTCACTACTTAAATGATGCAAACTTTGCTAAGGTGCAACATTCATATTTTATTGGTGCTTTTAATTAGTTTTAGCATAGAGAAAAGGGTTTTTGATCCCATAAAGTATCTTTCTGCTGGCCTGTGATGAGAGCCAACAAACAGCTATTATGCCAGTGAAACTGAAACTCTAATCAAAAGTGCATATATGGATCCCTTGGCAGAGTACAAAATATCAATTAATATCAAGTAATATCAATTCTCATGCAAAAGGTCATTCTTGTAAAATTTTCTGTCTTTCAAAACTTGAAAGGCTAAAAGAAAAACATGGTTATGAATCAGCACTTTAAAACAGCTGTCAAGCCAGTGAAACTTGAATCAATAGCACTTGCCTACAGCTATTTGAAACTTGAGTCAAATAGCTGTAGGCAAGATCCCACAAAATATATGAACCTTTGCAAAGAGTTGATTTTTTAAGTAGTGCAATACCAAGATAATTCTCACAATGAAGATGGTGTTTTCATAAGCTTTCAGAACCTAAAAGTAAGGGTGCTGCCTGGCCAAGTAGTTAGCATATCTGCTCTCCAACTAACAGGCTGCGAGTTCAAATACTGCTGTGAGCATGGACGTTTGTGATTTTATATATATATATATAAAATTTGTACCATGGGTGGTTAAGGAGAGATCCTTAACCACCCATGGTACAAATGTATTATAGGTTAACAAATATTTGTGGGCAGGGGGCCACATAAAGAAACAAAAAACATTACTTTGTCACTGGGCTATAAAACATAACGTATAGTTAGCTTTCTTTTATTAAGGAGTTATATTTAAATTAAACAGCTGGCCTGGTTGACCGAGTGGGTAGCATATCTGCTCTCCAGCCAAAAGGCTGCAGGTTCGAATACCGCTTGGGCATGGATGTTTGTGATGATTTCTGTGAAAATGCTAGTGATGGTGGTGGATGGTAGATCACATTGGTGTTGTTGCGGTTCATTGTAGTGGATTGAGTTGTTGCTGTTGTGTAGTTGGTGGAGACAGAGAGTTGTAGAGTAGGTACCCTTCTTTGATGAGTCTTTGAACTCTTTGGAGGTGTCAGGTAATAATAATTATCATCATCATGCTTATCAAGGATTTAGGCCTAACGTGGCCTGTTCTGGCCTTAGAAGTCAT
The DNA here is from genome assembly GCF_054136105.1 of Typopeltis vanoorti. Lineage (NCBI taxonomy): Eukaryota > Metazoa > Arthropoda > Arachnida > Uropygi > Thelyphonidae > Typopeltis > Typopeltis vanoorti. The sequence goes on along the minus strand of NC_143559.1, from coordinate 23,368,111 downwards.
CGTTGAATCGTGTAAGAGGATGTCCTGGTTTTCTTTTTCCTAATGGCTTTTACTTTAATAATAATAAATCAAATCAGTGATAGGTCTGCCACTGTTTTGGTAAAAATAATAAAACATTTATGTAAAAAAAAGTATATATAATATCCTTTATATAATAATTTACTTTTGCCAGAATGAATCCTTTTAGGGTTTTTATTTTAGTAATTTATGTATACACCTACCAAGAGTTCTCTTATGAAAAAATACAGCTTTTTGACATGAGATGGTTGCAATGGCAGAGGATGAATGGATGAGAAGACAAATTGAGTGCTCGACGGATGTATTTATTTTCTACTGCTAGGTCACTGCACTTTTTTAGGCTGTACTTCACCACTTACGGAGGCATTCCATGAATCTTGCATTGCACTGGCTCTAACCTTGCTCGAATTCCTACTGTCTCCTCCTCTGCACAAAACGTGCAAGAGGTCAATGGCTATGTAGACCCCACCCGATATGAAGACCAGTGGTGGATGTATGGTTCTTAAGGAGGTAGGTGATTCGAGTTGAGCCAAGCAACTTCACGGCATCTTCCCACAACACTCATTAACTCTTTCTCACAAACTTTGCTAGTGGACCATCTCAGTCTACAGAACTATTGCTAACAAGTCCCTAGACTTGCAGGATTTACTTGCATTTATACGCAAATAATCGAGATGAACGTGTCTAATATAGACGTCATCATAGACTCATTCAATGAAGAGCTGGCACTTATCTTCATAAACAAGCTTCAGAAAAAGTTCAAGCTTAAATGGCCTGCAAGTATGATCGATCCTGACATCATCATTGACTCCTCAATAAAGGGATAGTGTTCAACTTCATAAAGAAGCTTCTTAAAACCTTTGAGCTTGAATGGCCCGGCTTCCTAATTACCCAGGGCTGATGATGATGAAAATGAAGACACTCCTCAAATGGAGGAAAAACTTAATCTAGTGGTCTCTGCCTCTACTCCCTCTGATCAAGGAGAGACCCAGGTATGCAATAAGTGCAAAACTCTCGCCTCTGAGCCAACAAATGATATTGGGGATGAAGATGCTCCCAATTCAGACTTCTCTGCCTCCTCCAATGAAAAGGTACCCCCAATCATAAGGGAAAACCAGAGATGGAGAGCCTTAAGAACCATCATGGCTAACCACAGATGGTTAGCCATGATGGTTCATGGGCATCAAAATTCAGCCCGCCACGGTGACAGACTATAGAAATTTAACAAAGGAAATAGACGCCAGAGGTATTCATTATCATACCTTCTCACTTACCTCAGAAAAAAATCTGAAAGTGGTGCTCTGAGGAGTATCTGAAGACATTGATCCAGATGAAATAGCAACTGACCTCAACTTACAAGATCTACATCCTATAAAGGTTAGGAGAATGTATAGATCAAACAAGCCCCTATGCTTCTAGTTCTTGTGGAAATCCATAATATTTATAAAAACATATACAACTTAAAGTCATTCTGTGGGCTTAAAATTTAGCCAGAACCACTGAGGAAAAGAGCTTCTTCTGGGCAGCGCCACAGGTGCCAAAAGTTTGCCATGCCCAGAAGTTGTGCAGAGCTCAGTACAGATGTTTAAAATCAGGCGAGACCCACCCCACAAATAGCTGCACCAAGCCAAAAACCACCCCAGCTAAGTGTGCTAACTGTGACGGCCCTCACCCTGCTAACTACAGAGGGTGTATTTACCACCCCAAAAAGAGGCAGACTGAGCCAAACAGTCAATCTACCTCGTTATCTAAAATGAGAGCTCCAGAAACTCAAGCTCATCAGCCCCCACTAGTTTGAATAGGGTAACAGGTGCTCACCCACCAACTGAGCCCCCCCCAAGAAGATGAACCTTCAACATCAAACAAGGACATATGCTCATGTGGCCCACTCCAAAAAAAGACAGTCCATGGCCAGAATCTGCCTAATCCATATTCAAATATAACAGCTGTCATCACTGCTTCTCTTGCAAATATGCTGCAGGATTTCAGTAACTCAAATCCATCACTAAGCACTACAAAAAAGGTTTTTACAGCAAACCCAGTCCATTTTATCTGCACTCTCTGATGTATAGGAAAAAACTCACTCCAGATTCTCTAAAGATTATTTCTTGGAAAGCAAATGGTCTCAAAAACAAAATACTAGAAATGAAATGCACCTGAGGCCTGCTGACAGCCCCAAAATCAGATGGTACCAGCTTTATAGGCGTGACAGACTTGAATATAGGTGATGTTACAGCCATCCTCATTAAAAACTACAACTATCATTCTGTAGGCAACCCTACAACCACTAATCTCAAAATCACAGGTATTAATGTCATCACAAACTCCAGAAATCTAAAAATCTACACAGCCTGCAACCCACCATCAAAAACGTTGCTGATCTCAGATCTGGATGCCATCCTTGGAGTTAAAGGGCCAGTCATTATCGCCAGAGACTTGAATGCAAAATATCCTGCCTGTAGCAGTAAATCTATCAACAAGAATGGCTGCATCCTGTTTAACTACTCAAGTTCCAATTGCACTGCTGTGGCTGGCCCCTCAGTACCAACTCATCACAGTTCGATTGGCTCCTCCGACGTCTTGGATATAGTTATTCTCCAGAATGTTAAATTACAGTATGACCTGGAATCACTGAACGAATTATCCTCAGATCATAATAAATTTAGTTTAATCCCTTATCCCAGTGAAAGCACACAAAGTTTGCGCCTGAAAATATCTTCAGGACTGAATATAGTGTTGTACTATCTTACCTGGGTAAGTAGTACAACACCAAGGCAACTCGTGGCAAAGGTGGAGTTGTACTACTTACCCAGGTAAGATAGTACAACACTATATTCAGTCTTGAAGATATTTTCAGGTGCAAACTTTGTTTGCTCTCACTGGGATAAAGGATTAAACTAAATTTATTATAGTCTAACCTAGTGAAAAATAAACTTTCAACATCTTTCTCTAAATCCAGAGTAATTTAATAAAAAAAGGTGGCAAACCTTTTGGCAACTCCTATAGGTAAAGATGACCTTGCTACTGCTTCTGCCTGGTATCTCCAACTCTGGGCCTGGCTCCCACTGAAGAGACCTCAATAAAGGTCGAAACTAGTCTGGGTAGTGGCCAATCCCTTAATGCATAACAGTATACATATCCACAAGGAGATGTGTTTTGCATTATGGGAGTTGGGATAGGAGTGTTGGTAGCTTGCTCCACCTTTGCCACGAGTGGCCTCGGTGTTGTACTACTTACCCAGGTAAGATAGTACAACACTATATTCAGTCCTGAAGATATTTTCAGGTGCAAACTTTGTTTGCTCTCACTGGGATAAAGGATTAAACTAAATTTATTATAGTCTAACCTAGTAAAAAATAAACTTTCAATATCCTCAGACTACGATCCTATTCTGCTCCAACTGGGTAATCAGAAGGGACTGTCCCCTTTGACTCACACCTTCATTCCTTTGGAAAAATTATCTAAAATGCTCACAAACTGCATTGGTCCTGTTCCTCATATTAATTCCAAGGAAGAGTCGAATGTACAGTCAATAAACTTACTCATGAAATCAATGTAGCCTTATCATCTATCACCTCAAATTCAACTACTTCTAAGACTAAATGACTACCAGAAGATATTATTATTATTCAGGCCTCCATGGAGTCAAAAGATTCATCACGAGAGATCCTTCCTAGGAAACAGTCTATGAAGACTCATCGCGAGAGGTTCCTAGAAATATCAAAAAGTCCATCATACCACTCCTTAAACTCATTGACCACTCTCACTCTCACCACTCTATCAGGCAATGCATTCCACGATTCAACCACCCTCCACGCAAAGAAACCACTCCTCACCCTCTTGCTCACAGTTTCCTTTCGTAACTTCCAGGTATGGCCCCTTTGTCATCACTCCTTCCTGCTGTTCAACCAAGCAAAAGAACTTCCCAGTGTCAACCCTGTAACCACCTCTCAGCAGTTTAAAAGTCTCAATCCTATCACCTCTCCTTCTTTTATCCACCAAACTCTGCAGTCCACATTCCCTCAGCCAATCCTCATAACTAACATTGCACAGTCCTGAAACTGTCTCTGTTCCCTTTCCACAGTTAATTTATCCCCTTCAAATCCTGGGGACCAAATCTGAGAACAGTCTGTGTGGTCTGATCAGGGTCTTATACAACGGAATGATAACTGTTTTATCTCTGCAGGTCAGTGTCCTTCTCATTATTGCAGCAGTCATCTGTGTTACCTTCACCACTGTTGCAAATTGTCCCCTGAAGCTATACTTCCTCCAGTATAGCTCCTCCAATTGAGTATGCAGTGTTCCCATGAATGTGTCCCAAACCTCAAGACCTTACATTTTGCTGCATTAAACTGACATCCCCATTTATTTGCCCATATGTCTAGCATATTCAAATCCACTTGCAGAGCTTCAACATTTGTACTATTACTAATAGCCCTTCCCCACATAATCTGCAAACAAATGAATATTCCCACTGCAATCCACTACTGAGAAATATCAAAAAAAAAAAAAAAAAATGTTTTCCCCTTCTCAAATCTGATCTAGGCATTGTTCAGACAGATGCTGAATAAGCTGAAACTATAGTTAAAAATTTAGAAAAGCAGTGTAGCCCTTCATGTGATAAGCTAATCTTTGATCATATTTATAAAATTCACTGCCACGTCAGATATGTGCTAAAACAGTCTGATATCTGTACCAGCCAACTTACACCTACTTCTCCAGCTGAAATTTATGACATTATACAGAATTTAAAGAATAAAAAATGCTCCTGGGCTTGACAGCATATCTAATAAAGTTATTAAACTGCTGCCTCAAAAGGCCATTGTACATCTTACAACAATAATAAATGCCATGTTCAGATTCAAATACTTTCCCTCTGCTTGGAAGTTGGCAGACTTGGTCCCTATTTAAGAAACCACTCATTACCCTCTGAAGCAGCTGTGGATACTGGCAAGGATCCACAGCTTCCTCAAAGTTATCATCCCATAAGTCTGATTTCTAATTTGGGGAAAATTGCAGAAAAAGTTATCCTTTCCAGAATTCTGGTCTCTGTAAATAAGTTAAATATCCTTCCTACAGAACAGTTTGGCTTTTGCCAGTTTCACAGCACTACTCAACAAATCCATAGACTGATTGAGTTCATTACCACAAGCTACAATTGGCACCAACACACTGGAGCAGTTTTTCTTGACTTAGAAAAGGCTTTTGACAAGCTATGGCACTTTGGACTACTATACAAGCTGATTTTAGGTGGCATTCCATTGGATCTGGTTCACCTTATAAAGTCATTTCTTAGTAGCAGACAAATGCAAGTCAAATTAAATGGTGTATTATCTACCCAGCAACGGATCTTGGCAGGAGTGCCCCATGGCAGCATACCGCACAATCCAATGTCATCTATCATTGTCCTCTACACTGACGACGCAGCAATACCAGCCAGATCTCTTAAATCCCATCTGGGCACCAAGAAACTGCAAGAAAACCTGCTGAAACTAGAACACTGGATCTCCAACTGGAGATTGCAAGTAAACCCTTAAAAGAGCACTGCCATGCTTTTCACTAAAAACTCAATATCAGTTAAAGATGACATCTTCCTATTTAATATATAAATTCCCTGGAAAGCAGAAGCCAAATATCTCGGTGTACTGCTGGACAGAAAACTAACCTTCAGCCCACATACAAAAGTCTCATGTGCAAAGGCATCAAAAGTCATAGCACAGCTTTACCCTCTTATCAATAGGAATAGTAAACTAGATACCAAAATCAAATTGCTCTTCTACCGGTTGATGATTTATCCCATTATTACTTATGTATCCCCCTCCTGGAACCACACTTCAAGCACAAATATCCTGAAACTGCAGAGAGTGCGAAACAAATGCCTACGCATGATTTTAAATGCACCATGATATATCAGAGATGTTCAACTTCATTGGGACACAAATATCTCTTATATCTATTCTTTCCTGCAATCTTTAGCAGTAAAGTTCTTCTCAAAATCATTTTCTCATCCAAATGAACTAGTTCAACAAGCAGCAAACGATGATGAATCAGATTTCTCAAAATATAGGAGACCTAAGGCCATCCTAGTTCCTAACAAAGATCGCACTCATTCTAGCAGAGCACTTAGTTCATAAACTTTCCCCTACACAGTAACCTTATCAGATAGTAGGGATTATAAAAGCATTTTGCTTAACCCTTATAGACAGTAATATTTTGGGTTTTTTTTTTTCAGTTGCTATGGTAGAAAGAGGGTTTTTGTCCTCTTAAGGTTTCTTATCTGGTCTCTGATTGAAACCAGTTTTCACAACAACTGCCGGGCCAGTGAAACTTAAACACACTAACAGAAGGTAAAACTAATAGGCCCATGGGCTGAGTTCATGTCTTTTAAGTAGTGCAGACTAAGGCAACTCCCATGCCGAAGTTTATATTCTAATAAGTTCACAGTAAAATTTTGAATCTCTCTAAGAATACAAATGGATATATAATGTCCTTTATATAAATAAGTTACTTTTATGAGAATGAAGCCTTTTAGGTTCTTTATTTTAGTAATTTTAATAATAAATATGATTTTATGTTGTTATTATTATTTTTAACTTTTAGGAAATGATGAAAATTTATGATGTCGGTAATGTGGTATACTGGGGAAGTATTTTTACTATCAATGTCTTGATGCTGCTGATCATATTTGCCTTGATGACACTGCTGTTGAAAATTCCAGTAAAAGATGGTGCAGTAATAGCACACACTGATGGAAGCCTTTTGTTTGTTCTGCTATCTTTGTATAGTGCTGCAACTGTGTTACTTTGTATGATCTTCAGCATTTTCTTCAATAAGTGTAAGTATCCATTAACTGTATACTGTGATTTTTTTTTTTTTTTCTTTCTTATATATGTCTACATATATTGATATATGAACTTTAAACCTTGTTGTTCATGGACAGAATACTTTCATGAACAATAATCTAGATTAATTCTATTAGTAATCCAGTTCAGTTTCATTGTGTTATTTTGGTCACATGAATTCTGATAAAGATTCATTGTTATCATTATTAATAGTCCTCTATAGACGTTAAGACCTGTCCATGAGAGATTCACTATACCATTAGCCCTGTCATACTTCTGTGGATGGGGAAACTTGAATGGAAGTAAAGATCTAGGAGTGATTGATGGTGGACAGGGACTTGAAATTCAGGAGCCACATTGCACAAGTTGTGAAGACGTCACATCGAATAATGGTAATGATGTGGATGACCCTGACATTCAGAAATAGAGAGGTTATGATGCCATTCTATTATTTGGCCTTGATCAGGCCTTATTGTGCACAGATTTGGTCACCGGGTTTTCATGGTGATGAGGATATGTTGGAAAGGGTCCAGAGAAGATTCACAAGGGTGGAATACAAGGACAGATTGAAAGAATGTAAGATGCAGAGCTTTGTGAATAGGAGGAAGAAGGGGGGGGGGCTATGCGCTATGAGACATATGTGCTAGTCTGGGGTTGTTATCAGGTTGACATGAAGAAAATATTCATAGACTGAGTGAGAGGGGGGAGAACAAGAGGCCATCGCTGGAAACTGTATAAGGAGGGTGTGAGCAGAGGAGGTCTTTGCATGGAGAGTGATTGGTGAGTGGAATGCATTGCCTGAGTATGTTGTGGGTGTAGATGTATTGAACCAATTTAAAGCACAGTTGGATGAACATTGTGTGTATCTCCCACAATGAGTCTCTGACTCCATGGAGGTTAAATGTTAATAATAATATAAAGGATTTACTTGGCTGAGAGACATATTTGAAGTTGATTAAATGACTGGAAGCCGATTCAGCTTCTAGTCATTCAACTTCAAATATGAAAAATGCACACCATATTCATTGTGTGGGTGGGTGGACAAATGTTCATCTTCTAGAAGTGGCCCCACTTCTACTTCCCCATCCTTTTCTGTCGTTATTATTATTTTCCTGACTTCCATGGAGTCATAAGACTCATTGTGGGAGGTCAGTGCTACACAGTGCAGTCTATAATCCAACTCCTTAAATTTATCCACTGTTCGCATTTTCTTACCACTCTCAGGTAATGCATTCATTGCTCCTACCACTTTCCATGCAAGAAATTACCTTCTTACTTACTACTTCCTTTTGTAATTTCCAGGAATGGCCCCTTGTCCTGTTCTTTCCATGTTAATCTACATCCTATCCAAGGTTATTCATCATCTTCAAATCTCAGAACCAGATCTGGTCACGGTAATTCAGACATGATCTGATCAAAGCTTTATAAGTTGGAACTACCACTTTTTTATTGAACTAACCAATGTTCTTAAGTATTGCAGCAGTTCTTTCTCTGACTAGACTTCACATCCTTTGCAATATGTACTTTGAACTTCTATCTGCAATCGCTCCACGATCTCTAGCTCCCTTCACTTCTTCCAGTATAACTCCACCAAGTGAGCATGAAGCATCTCATTTGTGGATCCCAAATTTCAAAGCATTACATTTAGTTGCATTAAACTGTCATCACCATTCTGTCCATCTTTCCAGCTTATTCAAATCCTCTTGAAGAGCCAAAACATCAGCAAAAAAAAACATCACTTTCCCAAGCTTCACATCACCTGCGAACAACTGAATGTCTATCTCCTTGTATTCCGTGGCAATATCATTGGCATAAAGATTGGGCAGTAATCATTGCAGTACAATGCTGCATAACTCCACTTGTAAACCTGCTTACTCTGTGATACTGCCCTTTCATATACAACTCTCTGATATTTATCAAAAAGTCAGTTACCAATCCAATCATATAACCTGATATCCAAACCTATATCTTAAAATTTAAATGCCAACTTCTCATTTGACACCCTGTCAAATTCTTTTACATAGTGAAAAAAAAAAAAAAGAAAGAAAAAAGTGTACACCTTAGCCTTATCCACTGCTTTTGTTACTCTCGTAAAAAAACAAGCAACTGAATTACTAAAACAAAAGCACCACTTAACAAATCCATGATGACCTGCATAAATATTGTCCTTATCTGTCCAATTTTGTATAAAGTTCTTACCAATTTCTCCAAAATCTTAACAACTACAGAAGGAATACAAACAGGACTATAGTTTAATACTTCCATTCTACCACCCTTATGCAGTGGCACTATTTTATCCCCCCCCCTTTCACTTTCCAGGAACTTATCCCATTGAAAGACTCATTAAACAGTCAGGTTAACAGCATGGTAATTTCCACAGCATATTTCCTTAAACTATGTGGAGAAATCCCTTCCCCCCCATTCTGCCTTAACTCACATTTACATATTTGATATTCAGAATACATCTTCACCCATCCTTATCTCTGTAGGAATAATGTCTGTTTTACCAGGAATGAACACCCTAAAGTGATAATATAATAGCTCAACTGTGTCATCTGAATTCCATCTCCATACTGCAAGATAATCTGCCCATGATTATTTTGCCTCCTACTGGTCACACAGCAAAAATTCTTGTGAATTCTCCTTGGGTTTCATCACTAGTCTCATCTTGTATTCTAATTTTTCTTTCCTTACTATAATAGTCATCTTCCTAGCCTATGCCTTATATTCCTTATGCAACTTGTTTCCCACCTCTCCCTCTCTCTCTCTCTTTATATGCCTTCCATAATCTCTTTTTCATCTGCAGTTCCTGTTTGATTTTTATAGTCATCCATTTTACTCCAAATCACTTTATCTTCACTCTAGATATTCACTCTACCATTGCTGTGAACAGTTTTTTCTTCAGCATGACTCTTCCATGCTGGTTTCTAATCTTATAGTTACCTTCATTTTATAATTCTCATAAATTGCATCTGCCTTGATGCTTCTACATGCCTATTCATTCTACAAATCAGGACTACATCGGGACTATAAATCTCACCAACTGGGATGCAAATATGCCATATTGGTCACCATAGCATACCTGTGCAATGTATTCCATGAGAAATTATTGGAGAAGACACAATACAAGTATCATTTACAATATTTACAGTAAATTCTCTGAATTTACTGTACATATTGCAAAAAAAAGTGTGTTTAAGTCCAGTTTTGTTTTTGAGGAGTCTGCTGTCAAAGAACAACATTAACTCATTTCTAAATGATTTTGTTCTTTGACTGCCGTGTGTAGAAAAGTTATAAAAATCAGCAGAAGGTGAGTTAGATACTGATATCACAACTATGTCCTGACAAAAAAAATGCAGTAACATAACCTTGAATAGAATGGTTTGTGCTTACTCACACATGTAACTGTTCTCTACTTTTACTCTCATTCTTTTTCATTTTATTTTCATATACATAACAAAACAGTAATAACAACTCAACAGTGTTAATTGCATACTAAGTACTTTCTTAACTATCACTGTTTTTCTATATCAGATTCACACATGAAAAGTAAAACCTTTCGCAAGATATGGATCTCCAGATCTTTTGTGGATCTGGAGGGGCATATGACCGGTTGCCGGGAGAGAAGCTGTTCGGAATGCTGCAGTTACGTGGTGTCAGTGGGACATTTTATCGAGCAATGCTTGGTCTTTATTTGAGTTGTGGGTCAGTGATTGGAGTTGAAGGAAGTACAGGAGGATGGTTTAATGTTAAATCTGGTGTCAGAGCGGAATGTACATTGTCCCCTCTGTTATTCATTATCTATGTGGATCATGTTGTGAAGGAGAGTGGTATTAAACCTGATCTCCAAATTGGAGATGCTGATCTCAGCTCTGTGCTTTATGCAGACAATGTTATGTTTCTAAATAAATCTGCTAGAAGTCTGCAGGATTCCATGACTAAGTTGAATGGCTGTTGTAATAGATATGGTGTGAAGGTCAGCAATAACAAGACAAAGGCCAACAAAGGTTGGTCGATTAGTAGAGCCTCTGCTACTAATGCTCACGCAAAACATTAAGCAAGTTCGAGCGCAGTTAGTAGTTGGAAGGAGATCTATCATTTGATGCTGTTGGCACACTCTCCCTCGATGAGTCTTTGGACTCTCTGGAGGTGTCACATAATAATAATATATCAGTGCTATTTGGAAAAGAGATTACATAGAAAGAAAGAGGGAATATTAACATATTCTCTCATGAAGTGCTGGGTCTTTAGAATCTTCTTTTAGTAATTGACTTCCTGCATTGGGATTTCATACCATCAATCAGTACTACATAGGATAAAAATGAATATCATGTTGAAAAGAAAAGTACGTAAGAAACTTTTAAATTAAAAATAATTAAAATTTAGCAGCTTTTACAGATAAACTGTACACTCAACTATACAAATGTTATTGGATAAAAAAATGAAACAATTTGAGAACAAGAACTAAACCTAGGAGTCTCAGAGAGGAGTTTCTCTTCCATCATGAAATCGTAAATATCACCTGAAGATATTAGATTGGTTCATAGGCTTATTTCCCTATGCCTTTTGTACTGTTTCTAGGGTTTCTGTAGTAGCAAGACCCACTTTAAGACAAATTTTGATTGCAATTTTCTGTTCACTTTTCACATCCATGACTTATAAAGAAAAAGCACATTACACTCCATATCATAACTTGCATGCTACTGAACATAAACTGACCTCACTCTCTAGGGGTTCAGATATTAGTTGATATTGCTTAGTGCATTTGCCATTACATTGCTCCATTCTTGTATGCATAACAAATTAAGTCCTAAAACTTGAACTACACTATGTATTATATTGGCAGGGAAATATGTAAGAAGAAACTGATGAAACTAGGAATTTTGGCATTATGGTGGATAGGACTTGGAAGTTCAAAGGTCATATAGCAAAAAATTGCAACTACAACTCAGAGGATAATTGCAATGTTGAAATGAACATTGACATGTAAGGATATGGAAGTCATTTTGGCTCTTTACAAGGCCTTGATATGACTGCTGTACCTGGAGTATTGTGTGCAGATTTGGTCTCTTGCATTCCAAAGAGATTAAAAAAGCTGTGGAAAGGCTGAAGAAAAATATGATATTGGGATTATGGAATATAGGTTATAAAGATAGATTGAGAGTATATGGACTGCAGACATTGGTAGACAGAAGAAAGAAGGGATATATGATTGAAGTCTGTAAATTTCTAAATGGATGTTATAGGATATCAACTGATGAAATTTTTTTGTTTTATAGCAGGTGGTGACAGAACATGGAGCATCCATGAAAGTTAAGTTTGTTCATGGTTATGAAAAGGATAGGAGCTAGATTTTTCTGTCACAGAGCAGTGAGTGAATGGAATGGTTTTCCTGTTGAATTGGTGAGTGTGTCTAATATGAATGAGTTTGAAGAGAAAGTATAACATCTCATACAGGTGATGGATAGCCACCCTTCAATGATTCCTTAACTTTCTGGGTGCCTCAGATAATAATATAAAATTAATTATATTGAGGTCTAAGATGATAATAACATTTTCATATTTACTATATGTCTCCTATGATTTTTAATGCATTGCAAAGTTTCTATTTGACTATAACGTTTCTTTTAATAAAATTTATATACTTTCTCACTGATGTAGTTTCTTGTTCCCTTTTTGATAGAAGGTTCTAGATCATCCAGTCATGATAATATATCTCAGTGAGTATTATTTGTTTACAGCTACCATACTAATTAGGGATTCTTTGAACATGTTTTTAGATTTTGTGATGTGGTTGTATTCAGATTTCTTCACACTCAGATCAGACAGAATACTGCAAAATAGTGGTGTATGATTTTTACTTAATGGTGGACAAAGCATTCTGATTTTGATGTAAATGCATAAATTTACAAGCTGCTGTTCCATTGGCAATATTGAAGTGATGATAGGTATGAGGTTGTAGTTTGCTATTAATAGGATATATCCTCATTCCTGGTATGTGAGAATATATCCTGGATATTTACATCGAAGCCTTCAGTTGGTATGACTTTGCTTTGGACACAGAACTTTGGGTTTGTTTATTTTTGCAACAATATTGTTAGTTGTGGGCTGATAAATAGCAGTGTACGAGGATGGTCTGAAAAGTTATTATTATTTTTATTATTATTATTACGTAACACCTCTAAGGAGTCCAAAGCCTCATTGAGAGAGGGCACCTACTCTACAACTGTCTCCACCACTCAATCCACCAACTACAATGAACTGCAACTACCATGATCTACACCAACGCCATCTACCACCCATCATTACCACTAGTATTTTCACAGACAATCACAAACGTCCATGCCCACAGCGGGATTCGAACTCGCAACCTTTTGGCTGGAGAGTGGATACACTGACCACTTGGCCAACCAGGCTGGTGATAGAAAGTATTAGCATCCCACATCTTTTTTGCTTTGCTTCCTGACAAATCAGAATTAACTTACTGCAGATTATTCAGTGCCTTTAAAGGGTTTACATTCATCATTAGATCCCAAAATGTTAATGGTTGACTTCGACAAAGCAACTATCAATGCTTTTTCTAACAGGTTGTTTATTTCATATGGCAAAAATATTTATTGCAAAATTCTTGACATTGGTTTAAAGTTATGCTATCAAACAGATGCTGAATTCCCCATGAAAATTAAAGGCTTCACAGCATTAGCATTTCTCCAGTGAGCAATGTTATTAATGGATTTGTTGAATTGACTGATGATGCAAAGTTGGGTAGGTCAATAGTGGATGCAGAAGATGTCAAAATATTGCAGAATGACTTGGTTAGATTGGAGTTCTGGGCTAAGGAGAATGGATGTCAATTTAATGTGACAAAATGTAAGGTTATGAATTTGGGGTGAAAAGATTAGCAGCAGTATACCACATTAATGGAACTGTACTCCAGGAAATTGATGAGACCAGGGACTTGGGAGTGTTGTTGGATAGGGAGATGAAGTTTAGGGAGCACATTGCAAAAGTAGCTAAATCTGCTCATCAACTCACTTGGTTGTTGAAAATTACTTTGACGAGCAGAGACAAGCAAGTTATTGTACCTCTGTACCGAGCCTTGATAAGACCTCATCTCGACTACTGTGCCCAGATTTGGTTACCTAGGTTTCTTCTTGATGGGGAGGAGGTGGAGAGGATCCAGAGGCGAGTGACCAAGATGATAGCAGGTCTATGGAATGAACCTTATGAGAACAGGTTGAAGATTGTGGGTTGCAGAAATTGGTTGATAGGCGGAAAAGGGGAGATATGATTGAGACATTTAAATTGCTAAAGGGTTTCTATAGGATTAATTCAGAGGATATTTTTGAGAACAGGACTGGTGGTGGGAGAACTAGGGGACACCTATGGAAGCTGGGCAAGAGTGTGGTTAGCAAGGGTGTTAGAGTTGGTTCTTTACTTTTAGAGTGGTAAATGAGTGGAATAAGTGACCAGAGTCTGTTGTGGGTACTATGACAGTGAGTGAATTCAAGGCAAGGTATGATAGATACTGTGAGAATGTCATATAGTTGTGTGGACATAATGTTTACTCCCTTGATGAGTCTAAGGACTCCCTGGAGTCGCCCGTCATAATAATAAATACACATATCCCCTGAAAAATAATATTTGCTGAAGGGAATAAAGGACGATAGGTGTAGCGTAACCCAGTTCCATATATTATAATTATGAATAGACCTCTTTGATGGAGTTGAAGGCTAACTGCAATAAGTTCTGTGTTACCACTAACTCATTTTTCTCTTGCATTTTAGGGTCAGTGATCTGTCATGGCCAACTAACTTAGCTTATTTGAAACCTAATTAATGTTGTAATGTTGGTTAATACTACTTGAATAGGATTTGCAATCAGAGTATTATCTGATAATGTATTATGGCTGTCCGTTGTATGTATTCTTTTGGCCAATTTGCCTGTTTGATGGATGAAAAACTTGTTCCTAGGAAAGAAAAACCTTATTCTCCATTTGAGACTGGCTGACTCGTATTTTGAAAGCACTAATAAAGATCATTGAACCCATATCTTTCCAATCAGAAGAAGCATCACTGAAACCAAGACAGAGTCCCCCAGTCACTAACATACCTCTCGAATCTTTGTTCATTCACACTTTCACATTCACCACACTGTCTAGAAATACATTTCACTTACTTGTTGTTTACTATGTTATATTAGAAACCCTATCCTTTACTTATTATACATTTTTGAAAATTATGGAGACAACTACCGTGTTTGAAAAAAAAACTTTAGTTTAATATAACTAAAATCTACATTCGACGTTTCAACCTTTATGTCAAGGTCATCTTCTGGAGCATACAACTATACACAGAAAACAAGCTACACTACAATTCAACTGGTTTGTTAAAAATACTGACCAACCGCTACAACAATTGTTGGCCTGACCTCTGGTGAAAAAAAAAAAATTATACATCAACGCTAGAGTACTATTATTAGTGTTATCTGTTGGTTGTAGAAATACATTGGGCATAACAACAAGTATCTATCTATATACATATATTAACATCATGATTATACTTGTACATTCCAGCTAGTTGGTATGGAATGGTTTCTAATACTAGCTGAAGATTGGCAAGAGTCCTGACTTATGCTGGATCTTATATGTTAGGTAGGTTGAATGTGTGCCATCCAGATCCTTGGAATTTTCATGCCATCTTTGTTGTTGATATTTGGGTGGTTTATCAGGATTTTGCAGGCTTCCTTAAATTTCCTTTCATACCAGGTTTTTGTGTGGTATAAAGAGCGGGTTCTTTTCCAGTTGATTTGGTGTAAGGTGTTGAGCGCGTGGTCTGAGAGGCCTGCTTCACCATAATGGTTATATTTAATGTGTCTAATGTGTTCTTTCTTGTGTATAGGGATTTTCCGTCCTGTTTCACCAATGCACGGTAAGTTACAGGTGCAGCGGATGCAACAGACTCCAGGATGTGCTAATGGGAGGAGAGGATCCTTAGAAGAGTTGAATATGGTTTTAAGTTTAGTGGGTGGTTTAAAGCTGGCATTGAGGTTATAATGTTGTAGGATTCTGTTGATTTTTTCTGATAACCCTTTAATGTATGGAATGGCTATATTTTACTGTAATCTAGATTCGTTTTTGTTGTTGTTTTATGGAGTATTTTATTAATAGTATTTTTGTTATAGCCATTATTTATGAATGTGTCGCTGATGATTTTTAGCTCTTGTTGCAGGGCTTGCTGGTTAGAGCAAATTGTTGTAGCTCTGTTTTTAAGGGTGTTAATGACTCCATATTTTTGTGATGGGTGGTGGTATGAATTAGCATGTATGTATTGGCCAATGTGTGTCGGTTTTGGTAGACCGTGAAGGATAGACTGCCCGAAGGAAGATGTGTGACTAGTGTGTCTAGGAACGGAAGCGAATTTTGATTTTCAATGGTAAATTGTATGCGTTTGTGTTGTTTGTTCAGGTGGCTAAGGAATGTGTTTAGCGTTTGTTGCCCATGCGGCCAGATCGCAAACACGTCATCAACGTATCTAAGCCAGACTGTCGGTCTTTGCATGGCAGAATCAAGAGCCCTTTACCCAAAGGTTTCCATTTAGAAGTTGGTGATTGGGGGGGGGGGGGTGAGTCCATGGCTGTATCTTCTTTCTGTAGGTAAAAATTTTTTTTTTGCCACATGAAGTAACCGGACTGTAGTACGTGGGCAAAGAGGGCCGTAATGTCGGGTGGAAATTTGTTCTGTAGTAGGAGAATTGTGTCATTGATGGGGACATTAGTGAAAAGTGCAGAAATGTCGAAACTGACTAATAAATCATCTTTGTCGAGTGGTCCCGAAAATACACAAACAAAATGTGTCCCTTCGACCAATCGTGGAAGGAAGAATAGACAGTCCCAATTACCACTTAGCCAAGAAATTAGCGGCAACACTCAAGGAGTTGGTAGGTCATTCCCTCTCCTACATAAAAATCACACAACACTTTATAAACAAAATTAAAAACATAACACTCGACAAAGATGACTTATTAGTAAGTTTTGACGTTTCTGCCCTTTTCACTAATGTCCCCATCAATGACACAATTCTCCTACTACAGAACAAATTTCCGCCCGACATTGCGGCCCTCTTTGCCCACGTACTACAGTCCGGTTACTTCATGTGACAAAACAAATTTTACCTACAGAAAGAAGGTACAGTGATGGGCTCACCACTATTTCCTGCCCCCCCCCCCTCCCCCCCAATCGCCAACTTCTACATGGAAACCTTTGAGCAAAGGGCTCTTGATTCCGCCACACTAAGACCGACAGTCTGGTTTAGATACGTTGATGATGTGTTTGCGATCTGGCCGCACTGGCGAGAAACACATTCCTTAGCCACCTGAACAAACAACGCGAACGCATACAATTTACCATCGAAATCAAAATTCACTCCCCTTCCTAGACGCACTAGTCACACATCTTCCTTCAGGCAGTCTATCCTTCATGGTCTACCAAAAACCGACACACATTGGCCAATAGATACATGCTAATTCATACCACCACCCATCACAAAAATATGGAGTCATTAACACCCTTAAAAACAGAGCTACAACAATTTGCTCTAACCAGCAAGCCCTGAGAAAGAACTAAAAATCATCAGCGACACATTCATAAGTAATGGCTATAACAAAAATACTATTAATAAAATACTCCATAAAACAACAACAAAAACGAATCTAGATTACAGTAAAACCATAGCCATCCCATACATTAAAGGGTTATCAGAAAAATTCAACAGAATCCAACTACATTATAACCTCAATGCCAGCTTTAAACCATCCACTAAACTTAAAACCATATTCAACTCTTCTAAGGATCCTCTCCTCCCATTAGCACATCCTGGAGTCTGTTGCATCCGCTGCACCTGTAACTTACCGTGCATTGGTGAAACAGGACGGAAAATCCCTATACTCAAGAAAGAACACATTAAATATAACCATTATGGTGAAGCAGGCCTCTCAGACCACGCGCTTCAACACCTTACACCAAATCAACTGGAAAAGCATCTGCTCTTTACACCACACAAAAACCTGGTATGAAAGGAAATTTAAGGAATCCTGCAAAATCCTGATAAACCACCCAAATATCAACAACAAAGATGGTGTGAAAATTCCAAGGATCTGGATGGCACACATTCAGCCTTTCTAATATATAAGATCCAGCATAAGTCAGGACTAGCCAATCATCACCTAGTATTAGAAACCATTGCATACCAACTGGCTGGAATGTGTACATGATGTTAATATATGTATATAGATAGATACTTGTTGTTGTGCCCAATGTATTTCTACAACCAACAGATAACACTAATAATAGGACTCTAGCATTGATGTATAATTTTTTTTTTTTTGTTTTTCACCAGAGGTCAGGCCAACAATTGTTGTAGCAGTTGGTCAGTATCTTTAACAAACCAGTTTGATTGTAGTGTAGCTTGTTTTCTGTGTATAGTTGTATGCTCCAGAAGATGACCTTGACATCAAGGTCGAAATGTCGAATGTAGATTTTAGTTATATTAAACTAAAGTTTTTATTCAAACACGGTAGTTGTTTCCATAATTTTCAAAAATGCATTCAGATCACCATGTAAGCTTAAAAGAAAGGATTTATTTATTATACTTTCAGAGATGGTATGGTATCTTCTTTAAATTTAATTTTTTTTTCTTTTCTTCTAGCTCTTCCTGCTGCATTTTTTGTTGTATTCCTATGGATCACATCCCATATTGCAATTTATAACAGTTATTTTACTCGTGTCAGAACTGAAAGATTAGAGCTACTTCCGCTGAACAAAAAATTGCTACTTTGTTTTTTACCCAATGGAGCATTACTGATGTTCTGTAGGATTGTATCTCACTTTGAAGCTTTTGGTAAGTTTTCTTTTAATAACGTGGAATATACAAGAGTCATGACTAGTTATTCAGTTGTAAAGTGCAATTATTACATTCTCCTGTCCTTGAAGCATGAAATATCACTCATTCAGAATTAATTTGTGATTTGTTTCAAGAATAATCATCAGTTATTTATATGAGGGAGATTAGAATGTTCTGTCTTCTTAGAAATTGGAAAGAAGTGAAAAATGGTGTGCAGAATTGTTCTGTTTTGAATTTCATTCATGTCACTTCAGTGGTTGGTCAAGTCATTCAGTTACAACTGACACTGTTGTGCAGCAATATGATACAATATTGATGGCACTGTGCTTCGGAAGTTGATAAGATGAAAGATCTGAGAGGTGATGGTTGACAGTGGACTGATATTTAGAGGGCAGATTACAAGTGTTGCAGGCTACTATGATGAGGAGTACACTGACAAAATGATATTGATGTCATTGTGCTACTGCATAAAGCATTGGTAAGATTTCACTTGGAATGTTGTTTTCAGATTTGTTCACCTGTTTTTGTTTTGATGTGGAAAAAATTGAAGTCCAGAGACGAGTGACTGAAGCAGTATTAGGACTCAAGAATGCTATTTATATAGGGAGAGGGGTTAAAGGTTAATGTAAATTGCAGTTTTGTGGGTATGTGGAAAAGAGGAGATAATATGATACGATAGTGACGTTTAAGTTAGTGAGAAGAATTTATCAGATTTATAGAGAAGATTAAAACAAGAGTAGAAGGATAGAGGGGAAGAATAAGAAGGGTGTTAAGAGTACTTTTTTATATTGAGAATTGTGGGTGATTGGAATGCATTGCCAGACCTGTGAAAGCCAGGCGTCTTAAGGATTTTAATGCTCAATATGATAAATATGTGTTGCTTGAGTGAACCTCCCATATTGAGTTTGTCTCTATTGAGGTTGACATGATGATGATAATAATACATATCCCTCCCAATGCTTTCTATATTTACTTCAGAGATATGCAGGCTCAGTTTCAACCTGAACAATGTTAATTTTCATCTCCTGCCTGCAAAGCCACACACCTCTTTTCCTAATTAAAACTCAAATTTCAACTATTTTAACCACCTCTCATTTTTCCCAGTTATACAAGGACTTTTTTGTCTCAAAGGTTGGCATATTTTTCCTTCGTTATATACTATGCCAGAATTTTGATTAGCATTTACTCCTTTTTTTAATCTTCTTTGATTAAAAATCTCTCTACTGTTTTATCGAATTAATTTTCTCTTTTTGCTTTCCTGATACCACCAGACATTCTGAAATTTTTTTTTTTTATTTCTTTCTTTAAAATGAATTTTCATATCTAACCTTGCTAATAGCAAGGTCTTTTTCATTTGTGATTTTAATGTTCTGAACTCCAACTGGCTTTCCTTTTCCAACTGCACTAAATAAGGGTAGAGATGCCAAGATATTTGCTGTCACTAGGGGTCTTACACAAATTATTCAAATGGCTGTCAGAATATCAGATAACTATAACCACTCTCCAAATCTATATATTTTTCTTACTAGAGACCTTTAGAAGACCTTTCTACAGTACTGAGAAGTGTAGTGTGATGTTTACCCCCTAGGTTAGTGTTTCCCAAAGCGTGGTACATGTATGTCATTCTTCATCCTCTTCACTAATTCATTCACCATCTTCATCATCTAATTTCTGACATGCACCCCCAAGGGGTGTACACGTTAGTATGATTGTACTACATGAAAAACTTATATGATTACTACCTATCGACAGTTTTCCTCCAAATCAATTTGTTATCCGTCAAGACTCCAACATTATCAGATCTTATATTTCTGTCTTCTAAGGAACTTTTTACTGTATCAATCCACCTACATCTTGGTCTTTCTCTGGGCCTTTTTCCTGTCAACTTGGAAGAGAATACTTGTTTTGCTAATCTTTCCTCTCCCATTCTATTTAAGTGACCATACTACCTGAGATTAGCTTTGCTAACAATATCATGTTCTTTCCTCATATACTTGTTTTTAATATGATTGCCATCGATGCCATCTGTTCACACCCTCTAATCTTTCTCAGCACTCATATCTGTGATGTTAAGTCTTTGTTCAAGTGTTTCATTTCTAACCCAGCTCTCAGACACATAAGTGAAAATTGGTGTGATTGGTGTGATTTGATCTAAGTATTGCTTGATATAATGCCCCATTGACACCTATGAATAGTTTTTCTCTTGGCACATTTTGCAGGTCTACAAAACTTAAATACAGATCTTTGTCATCTTCCCACAAATTTTCAACTGTTTGTTGTAAAGTTAAAATCTGATCCTATTTGTCCTGAATTCTGCTTGTTCTTCACCAAGCTTTCCTTGCACAATCCTTCTGAACTGTTTCTCAAGTATACTTGCATAAATCTTATCAGGAACACTCAGTAGGGAAATACCTCTAATTCTTACATTGTTTTTTTTCCCTTTTTATATATAAGTACTATGAGAGCTCTACTCCAATCATCTGGAATTTGTTTCCTTCTGTCCAGGCCTTCTGAATTATGCAGTGCAGCCACTGCAAGTCTTATACTTCCATATTTGAGTCTTTCTTGTCTAATATCATCTACTCCAGCTGCCTTTCCACATTCAGGCTTTTGATGGCTTTTTCTACTTCAAATACGAATGTTTTCCTGACTGCATGCCTGTCGAGTGTTTCTTACCACTGTGCTGTCATAGTTGTTTCATTTAGCAATTTTTCAAAGTAATTACACCATACATCAAGGATATTTTTTTTCTCCAATTTTCATGTCATCTTTGTAATCTCTAATTCCTTTTACAGCACTCTTTTCCAATCTTTTTCAACAGCCCTCAGAATATTTTGCCACCTTCCTGATATTTATTTTCTATGTTCTTACCAAAGTCTTCCCATGACTTTTGTGTAACTAATTTTACACAGTGTTTAACTTTCTTGCATTTGTCTGTATATTCTCTATGAGCACATGATGACTTATTTCCCAGGAACTTTCTGTATGCTTTCTTCTTTTCCCTTACTGCTTCTTTAACTTCCTGTGTCCACCATGGAGTTCTGATTTTTCTATCCTTGCAGACAGACTCACTACATTCCTCTCTGGCTGAATCAGTTAATATTTTCTTTAGGGCTTGTCACTGAATCTCCAAGATTTGGTTTCTGTTCTCAAACTCTTTCATTTTTTCTTGATTAATGTTTGTGTATTTTAGTCTACAGTTCACATCTGAGAGCTGCTCAACTTTTATTGTCTTTAAAACTTTCTTATGTGTTCTTCTTTTCAAGAAATTCACTTTTATCCTGCTCAACACAAAATGGCGATCGCTTCCAATTTCAAATCCTCTATATGCTGTAGTGTCCTGCACAGAAACTCTGGTCAGTTCTCCACATTCCTTTAAAGGCTATGTGGAGGTCTCCTCTCAGTTACCACTTTGATCCTTAACACGTTCATTGCCAACCGCGCGATATCGCGTGATGTGAGTTCTCACCAAACGGCTGATCGTGCGTTATCATGTGGACATTGCTATCAAGTTTCTAAACTAAATAAAAAAATTTGGCCACCACATGAAATTCCAACTTTCAGCTTGGCCATGAACGTGTTAAGCACCCCCTTCTTGTATTCCATTAATTTAGCTTGCAGGTAATGCTCCACTCAGTCTTGGTATACGCTTCATGATCTGATAATCCTAATTTATTTGTATAATGCAGAAATGTGATTTAAATTTGATGGTTATGCATATATTTCATAATTTGCTGCATTCACACTGATTCCTGTTGTGAAAGGAGGAGGGGCATGAGAAAAGGCTCTTTGAAGGTTTTCGTAGTATTGGACATTTTTTGTCAAGGACTGAATGTTGTAACTGGTTTGTAGCTTCAAAATTTTGAAGAAGTACATTTAATGAATGTGATATATATTACATTTAGTTATCTTTATTATCTTGATTTTGAAGTGTGGTTATAGCTTATAGTGAATTTACTGTTTATTTGTTTGCTACTGAGGGAAGTGTTTCATTTGTTGTATGGCTCTGAAGAACAAATTATCCTTATTTTGCTGTTCAGATAACATTTTGTAAGGAGAGAGAGAGAGATGTGAATCAACATCTATGTAGCAGCCTGCTTAGATATGTATACTTTCTCCACAGTAGATAATGGTGTTCATAAATGGTAAATTCTTCTTCTCTACTTCTAAGGTGACATGGATGTAGTTATGTTGACTGTTGAGGTGGCTGTGGAATGTGATGAGTCTGGAGGCCATTTAGTCAAATACATCATTCGTGTAACTGAGTTGGACTCTGCATTGAAGAGAAGAGTTTATAATTATGATTCAAAGTCATAATTATAAACGCTATCATTGTGGCCTTTTTGTAAAAAATTAAGTAAAAAGTTAAGTAAAAAATTGCTCTGCTGAATAAAATAACCACGTTGCATCAGTGTCTTAGTGGTAGAATGCATGCCTGGGCTTGATGGGTTCGATTCCTGGCCGATGTTATTTATTTGCTGATCTAGCTGGCCGAGTGGTTAGCACATCCATTCTCCAACCAGCAGGCTCTGGGTTTGAATCTAACTAAGGGCATGGATGTTTGTGATTGTCTGTAGGTGGAAGATTAATCTTGCCATTCTGCATATTGGAGAGAGACCTGAAGTAGCTTGTAAAAAAAAATTCTAATTTTCATCTCTAGAGCAGGGTTTGTGGACTTACTTAAAATAAATAATACAAGCATTGTTTATATATATATATATATATATATATATATATAATTAATAATTTTAAAAAATCCTTAGCCTGCTCATGGTTACAAATGTACTATAGGTTTACAAATAACTTTTCATGGGTGAGACCAACAAAAAAAAAAATAATAAAAAAAATAAAATATTAAGTCTGAAATGAAAGAGCTTGTTCCTTTAGTGAGAAGATTGTTTCATTGTTAGAGGCATTAGCAAAGAGTGAAATATTAAAACTGATGAAAATATCATTGATGTTGGAATGTAGAATTTTGCATTTCATTGATAAAGTCTTGAGTATTTTTGATGTAAGAGGAAGTTAACTACATTTTTATCCTGCTGCCAAATGTTTTGCTGAATGATAATCTAAACTCCAAATATGTAGAAAAAAATATTATTTAGGTATTATTCTGCTTTTTATAAGTGGTAAAAAAATTGCAAATTTTTAACCATTAGTTTATTAAAATATGGTTTTCTCCATTTAGGACTAGGTGCTCAGTGGAACAATATTGAAAGTGGTCTGTCCCATGGAGATGACATAAATATGGCTATGGTAATAGTAGTGATGCTAATATCATTTATTATATATGGAATAATCTTATGGTATGTAAATGAAGTGTATCCAAATCAGTATGGAGTATCTAAGCCGTTTCATTTTCCATTTACAGTAAGTATTTATTTTTGTTATCTTTGTATTTTGACTGTTATTGATTTCATTTAATTATTTAATTAAATGAATTAAAGGAAATTAAAGGAAATCTGACTTGTATTTATTATTAGTTTAGCTTGGAATAAAAGATCAGTTCACCTGTAATGAATCAATCTTTTGATATCACTGTAGAGTTAGTCTAAAACATATTTTCATGGAGTCAAAAGACTCATCATAGGAGAGCCACCTTTCACACACTAACACATTATTTATACAATACTATCACACCTCTCCTGGAACTCATTCACTGATGAAACATTCTGTTCATTTGTGACCCTCCAAGCAAAAAACATAATTCTAACACTGTTGCTAACACTTTTACATAATTTCCAGGGGAGATCCTTTCTTTCATGTTTACATGGTGATCAGAATACATTACGGAAAATTATGGAGACAACTACCATGTTAGAGCAAAACTTTAGTTTAATATGAACCAAAATGAACACTTGACATTTCGACCTTCATATCAAGGTCATCATCCGGAGCATACACACACACACACACACATATACACACACACACACACACACACACACACACACACACACACACACACACACACACACACACACACACACACACACACACACACACACACACACACAGAGAAACAAGTTGCACTACACTCTACATGTTGTGCTAAAGTTACTGACCAACTGTTACAACAGTTATTGGCCTGACCCCTGGTGAAAAAAAAAACACATAACACTTTATAAATAAAATTAAAAACATAACACTCGTCAAAGTTGATGTATTAGTCAGTTTTGATGTTTCTGCCCTTTTCACAAATGTCCCATGACACAATTCTCCTACAGAACAAATTTCAACCCGACATTACGGCCCTCTTTGTCCACAAACTACGTTCTGGTTACTTTGTGTGGCAAAATAAATTTTACTACAAAAAGAAGGTATGGCAATAGGCTCACCACTATTCCCCCCAATTGCTAACTTTTATATAGAAGCTTTTGAGCAAAGTACTCTTGATTCCTTTACTCTAAAACCTACAGTGTGGCTTAGATAATCTGATGATTTTTTCGTTATCTGGTCACATGTTTGACAAACCTTAAACACATTCCTCAGCCACCTGAACAAACAACATGAACACATACAATTAATTATCGAAATTGAAAATCAGAAGTTGCTCCCATTCCTGAATACACTGGTCACACATCTTCCCTCAGACAGTCTATCCATCATGGTTTATCACAAACTGACACATACTGGCCAATATATACATGCTAACTCATATTCACCACCCATCACAAAAATTTGGAGTCATTAACACCCTTAAAAACAGAGCTATAACAATTTGCTCTAATCAGCAAGCTCTTAAACAAGAATTAAAGATTATTAGCAACACATTTATAAATAATCCAGCCTGGTTGGCCGAGTGGTTAGTGTATTCGCTGTCCAGCCAAAAGGCTGCAGGTTCGAATCCTGCCGTGGGCATGGATGTTTGTGATTGTCTGTGAAAGCACTAGTGGTGGTAGTCGGCAGTTGATGGCATTAGTGCTTGATGATGAAGGTTGGTGTAGTAGTGAGATGAAGAATTGTTGAGTTGATGCCCTCCTTCGATGAGTCTTTGGACTTCCTGGAGGTATGATATTATAATAATAATAATGGCTATAACAAAAATACTATTAATAAAGTTCTTCATAAAACTTCATCGAAAAAGAATATAGATTACAGTAAACCATAACCATGCCATACATTAAAGGGTTATCAGAAAAAATCAATAGAATCCTACACCATTATAATTTCAATGCCACTTTTAAACCACCTATAAAATTAAAAAACACATTTGACTCCTCTAAGGATCCTCTCCTCCCATTGGCACATCCTAGAGTTTATTGCATCTACTGCACCTGTAACTTACCTTATATTAGTGATACTGGACATACAATCCCTATACATAAAAAAGAACACAAAAGACACATTAAATATAGCAATTTGGTGAAGCAGGCCTCTCAGATCATGCTCTCAACACCCTACACCAAATTGATTGGAAAAGTACCTGCTCTTTACATCATACAAAAACCTGGTATGAAACAAAATTTGAAGAAGCCTGTGAAATTCTGATTAACCACCCTAATCTCAACAATAATGGTGGCATAAAAATTCCAAGAATTTGGATGGCATATATTCAGCCTACTTAGTATCTAGCCTGCTTCAGGACTTTAAGCAATTTTTTGCTTTTATCGGAAACTATTCTATACCAATTGGTTGAAATTTATATATATAATCACAGTTTATTTTATTTTTTATTTTAATTTATATATATATAAACATGTTGCTCTCCATCACTATTTCATTTTGTAACCCAACAGATAATAATAATAATAGGACTCTAGCTTTGATGTAGTAAAGGTTTTTATTTTCCTCTCTTCACCAGTGGTCAGGCCAATAATTGTTGTAATAGTTGGTCAGTAACTTTAGCAAACCATGTAGATTGTAGGGTAACTTGTTTCTCTGTATATATGTGTATGCTCCAGATGATGACCTAGATATGAAGGTTGAAATGTCGAGTGTTGATTTTGGTTTATATTAAACTTAAGTTTTGCTCTAACACGGTAGTTGTCTCCATAAATTTCCATAATGTATTCCAAGGGAGATCTTGATGTCTTCTTTTTACCACATATTTAAAAGTCTTCCATGTCATTCCTATAAAATGCCTTTAATAACTTATATACTTTTATCATGTCCCCTTCTAATTTGCCTGTCGGCTAATTTTTTTAAGCACACAGACTTTCAGTCTCTTCTCATAGGCAGCACTCCATGGAACTGCCATAAATTTGATCACTCACCTCTGGATTCTTTCCACCACTTCATTGCCACAGAATCCAGGTGACCAGATGTGACATATTAAAGTCCTATAAAGGAAATAGTAATGTCCTTATTTCTGCTTATTAGTGTGTTCAACAACCATGCAATCTGGTGTGCTGTTTCAGCCACCTCTGCAATATGTTCCCTAAACTTCGACTCCCCATCCACAATCATCCCCAAATCTCTGACTTCCTTCGACTCCCCATCCAAGTCATCTCCAAATCTCTGACTTCGTCAGTTTCCCGCAGTTCCGTTAAATCAGTATAGTACACAGCTTGTGATCTCTTTTTCTCAAAATGTATCACCTTATGCTGGAAGCCATGTACCTTTTCCCATACTGAGAGTTTATTTAAGTCATCCTGCAGGATCACTACATCACCTTCATTAACTTTCACTCTTTTCAGCTTTGTATTATCGACAAACAACTGAATATTTCCCCTCAAATCATTTCCTGTGTTACTGATGAACAAATTAAACACAAGAGAACCAGATACTGAATCCTGCATACACCACTAGTCACTTCCCTTCTCCTGCATAAACCACTCTTTGATATCTGTTCATCAGCTGCCCTCTAATAATCCAAATCACCAGCTTCATAATCATCCCCATTTTCTCCAGTTTATGCAACAGAGTTTCACCCATGCATTATGGGATACTAAGGCCATTGATGTGAAGTCGATGCGCAAAAATGAGATTGGGATCGAATACTTGTAAGTATCAGTAAATAAGAACCAAGCACGTGTTGCAATCTCGCTCCCACTGCGCTGGCCGGCAGGAACCACCAACATCCGTTTATTGGTAAATACGTCATTTTGGCCTACTTGATTGGCCTCAGTAGCTATTTTCATGATCTTACTCCATCTTACAATGACCTCTCTATACAAGTAACCCAGTCATGAAGTGACTTCATGCACAAACTTTGTTTACCTCCACTTGGATAAAGGATGAAACCAAGAATATAACTTCTTGGCATCTTTAATTTATTATATGCAACAAAGTTCCATATGTCAAATATTAGAAAAAAAAATTACCTTTTCTCCTTGACACAATTCTTTGCAAGAATGTTATGACATTTACTCTTTGCTTGAAAAGACTTAGATTTGAATATTAACTAGGATGTTTATTTTAATAATAGACCACACACGTGCACGCACGCGCGCGCGCACACACACACACACACACACACACACAAAAGATAAACTATAGCACATGACTGTGCTTAGTTTATCCTTAATTATAGCACAGACTGTATAGTTTGAGGACCAAGTATGGAAAAAGATAACAAGAAGAAGAAAGGCAAAATCTGATGTGCTTTGTAAATAACTGTTACTTTTTTGAATAAAGTGGAGGAATGATGGTGACCAGTTCAGCAGAACATTGGCCACGAAAATACTTGTAGATCTATTAAGGTAGAAATAAAATGTTTGAGAGAGTGACTAGAATAATCTAGACTGCATCATGCATTTTTAGAGAGATTTTAGGTGCACCACTTCAAATGTTTGAGTATTGTTCAAGGTTGGATGGATTTTGGAATTTTTTCTGTGCAAATTCCAACCATAAAAGGATGTTAGCATATATTGGTACTCAGGGTGGGCTAAAGACTAGGTAATCTGAAACCGTACTCAAAAATTAAACATTGAACTTTCTCAGCCTTTTCAGGATAGCATTTCTTGCCAAACAATGAAATTCATTTCCCACCTAAAAACATTCACAAAACATCTGTGGCCACAGTGAAATTTGGGCCCACAGCCTGTTGGTTAGACGAGAGTGGATATGCTAACCACTTAGCCAACCATGATATCAAACCAGTGTCTACCACATATACATCTCAGACACTTCCCCAAAAAGGAAGTGTCTGAGATGTATATGTGCTAGAACAGGCTAGAGGTATAAATCAGCCTAGGAAGGAAAATCTCATCTTGTTTGGAAACCTTGGTATTATCAAGTGTTGTAGTATAGTGAGTGAGTTCTTTCTTTCTTGCAAGAAATAAGGCAGGACTATGTTTTGGTATCTTTGAAGTTCACAATCACCCCATTGAAGAATAGCAACGAGATCAGAGTTTAAGGCCAAGAAGATTTGGTTAGATCTTGAAGCTTCTAATGATTGTGCACAACATGGATTTTCATATGAAGAAAAGAATGGAGTGGACCTCAAATCCTATTCAATCAGTAGAGCTAGGGATAGGATTAGAGGTAAGTCAGAAAGAAGAGACTGTATAGTTTGGAAACCTAAGGAGAGGAAGCAATCCCCCATGACTCATTGAATTGACTAAAAAGGAAGTTAGTGATCCAGTTACAACGGGGAAAAAATAATACTATAAGACCAAAGATAGTCATGTTGTACCATCATTTTTTATTTTGGTTTAACCAATAAGAATACAATTTGGTCGGCTAAATCCCAAATTGCCAGCCCATCCTCGTTCGTTCAGTATCAAAGTAGATACCCAACAGGGTGCACCACGAGAAGGTAAGGATTGGACATTAGGTCAGAAGCCCTGGTCGGTTCTCCGCCTTCCTTTAAAGGCTATGTGGAGGTCTCCTCTCAGTTATACAGCTTTGACCCTTAAGCACCCCGTTCAGAAAGCCTGGGCAGAGGGACGAATTCCCGATGATTGCAGTAGAGCTCTCATAGTACCCATATATAAAAAGGGAAATAAAACTGAATGTGAGAATTACAGAGGTATTTCCCTACTGAGTGTTCCTGGCAAGATCTATGCAAGTATACTTGAGAAACGGTTGAGAAGAATTGTGGAAGAAAAGCTTGGTGAAGAACAAGCTGGATTCAGGCCAAATAGAGGCTGTCAGGATCAGATCTTCACTTTACGACAAATAGTCGAGAAAGCATGGGAATATAACAAAGATCTGTATTTAAGTTTTGTCGATTTGGAAAAGGCATATGACAAGGTGCCAAGAGAGAAGCTATTCAATACGCTGCAGTTATATGGTGTCAATGGGGCATTATATCAAGCAATACTTAGTCTTTATTTGAGTTGTGAGTCAGCAGTTAGAATTGAAGGAAGTACAGGAAGATGGTTTAATGTTAAATCTGGTGTGAGACAAGGATGTACACTATCCCCTCTATTATTCATTATCTATATGGATCACATTATGAAGGAATGTGGTATTAAACCTGATATCAAAATTGGAGATGTTAATGTCAGCTCTTTGCTTTATGTGGATGATGTTATACTTCTAAATAAATCCGCTACAAGTCTGCAAGATTCTCTGACTAAATTGAATAGCTGTTGTAATAGATATGGTATGAAGGTCAGCAATAAAAAGACAAAGACAATGAAAATAGGCAGAATCATTGAAAATGTCAACTGTGTTGTGAATGGAGAACCTGTGGAACAAGTAAAACATTTCAGCTACTTAGGCACGATTTTTACTGAACAAGGTAAACTAAATATAGAAATAGACAACAGAATCAGCAAAGCCGGTATCGTGGGAAGTCAAATGAATAAATTCATATGGAATAAGAAAGAAATTAGTCGGAACACTAAATTAGCTGTATACAAGACTGTGTTCAAACCAATTTTAACTTATGGATCTGAGAGCTGGGTCAGAAGTAAAACACTTGACCAAAGACTAGAGACCGCAGATATGAGAGTCCTGAGAAAGATTAGAGGCGTGAACAGATGGCATCAATGGCAATATCATATTAAAAATGAGGATATTAGGAAAGAACTTTACATTGTCAGCATCCAGGAATGCGTTAGCAGAGCTAATCTCAGATGGTATGGTCACTTAAATAGAATGGGAGAGGAAAGATTAGCAAAACAAGTGTTCTCTGCCAGGTTGGCAGGAAAACGACCCAGAGGAAGACCAAGATATAGGTGGATTGATACGGTACAAAGTGCCTTAGACGATAGAAATATAAGATCGGATAATGTTGGAGTCTTGGCAAGTAACAGACTGATTTGGAGGAAAATTGTAGATAGGAAGTTAGTAATGATGTAATTTTTTCATGTAGTACTGTCATATCCTGTACACCCCTTGAGGGTACATGGCAGGAATTTGAAGATGATGATGATGATGACCAAAGATAGTAGCTTGCTGATAAGGAGTCTGTGCTGGACCCAATCAGATAACCTAGAAACATCAAGAGTGACCACGTAAGTTTTATTAAACATTTCTATGGCTGGTGTTCCAAGATAGATAGTGTTGTTGTCTGGGAGATTGGTCATGGACAAAGAGCAGCAAAATCCATATTAGCTGGTAAATTTCTATTGCTGAAGATATTTGCTTTTGATGAACTCTTCCATGATTTTTGAGAGAACAGAAATTAAGAGCTACTGGATGATAGTTTGTCAGTTGACTCTTTTTCACCTTTTTTTTTTTTTTTTTTTTTTTTTTTTTTTTTTTTTTTTTTCTGGAATCAGATGTGAGAAACATTTTTAGTTTCTTTTGAACTAAAGGCAAGTTGGTCTCACAGAAGTGGCAAAGTTTTCCTAGAAGGAAAAACTCATAGCCAGAGCTGCATCAGCTGTAATTTCTACTAAATGAATTGATATTGTTCAAGCTGTAATGGTTAAACCAATACACAGTATATTCATCATTTAAGGACAGAACAAACTTTCCATGCCTCGTAAAAGTGACTTGTGACACACTGATAAGCACATCTACATTAATAAGCGATCAGCAACAAGTTCAAGGCCACTTGCCCCTAGTTGCGCATATGTGCTTGACCAGACTTAACATTTGCCCATCTTCGAAAACAACTAAAAGAAAAATGCCAAAATGGAGAATGCAATTGGATCATAGACTACAAACAAACAAAATTAGTGCAAAAATCAAGTAAGTAACTCAGCTAGTAGCCACCATGGAGACAGGTATGCAGGCACTGCACAGAAAATGTGCTAGACCCTTGCAGTCAAACATACACTTCACAGAACCTTGCATATCCACTTCACCAACATCTGTGGCCTCAACTGCAACCTTAATAGTGTTCACTACCATCTTCAGTCTACCAAACCCACCTATTCTTTTTGGCAGAAACTAAAATCTCACCTCCCCTAGCACTATTCATCTCAACCTTCCAAACTACACACTCTTTAACTCCTTTCATCCCTGGGGGCTGCAGTTGTGCATACATATGTTCTGAGATACCTTGCCAGAGAGCACCCAATCTAGAATTGCCCAACTTTGATCTTCTTTGGTGTTGAAAATATCCATTCCCTACTCAGTTAAATTTATTTGCTGTCTCTATTGCTCCCCTAATGCCACCAACCACTGTGAGTTCTTTAATTTCCTCTCCTTAAAAATTGATTTTCTCCAGTCCCACTTTCCCAACAATGAAATCATCCTCCCAGGAGATTTTAATGTCCACAACACCAACTAGTTTTACTCCTCCAGTTGCACAAATCTTGCAGGCAGAGATGCTGAAACATTTGCCATCATCAATGACCTTACACAACTTGTTCACATGCCAACCACAATACCGATAACCTGAACCGTTTCCCAAACACCCTAGATCTCTTCTTCACCAATGATCCTTCCAAATACACAGTGAATGTAGTGGGCTCCCCCTCCTCCCCCTGCCGCCTAGGTAATTCTGACCACAATTTAGTGCTCCTCTCCTACCCCATGCAGCAGTGCTTACACAGCCACTCCCATACAAGAGTAGTTTGGCATTATAACAGTGCCATGTGGGACAGCCACCAAAACTTCCATGCCTCATTCCCATAATTGGACTATTGCTTCCGGCCTTCCAACCCAAACATATGCACTAAACTTATCACTCACTGGCATGGAAACATACATTCCCCACACTACTATGAACTGCCGTTCTGTAACCGAACCCTGGATCTCCAAAAGATGTGCCAAGGCTGTACAAATGAAAATCAAATACCATGACATCAAGAAATCCATCCTTCTTTAGAGATTATACTCAATCCCAAAATAGATGCAAAAAAACTATCACTGCTTCCAAAACAGACTTCGAAAGAGCAAAAAGCAGGAAATTAACAGCCTTTTCCAAACGGCAGCCGAGTCTTTTGGTCTCTTCCCAAAGTAATTGGCCATAACTTCTCCTCAACACTATTCCACCCTATCATACCCAGATGACTCTTTTGAATCATCACCCACAGAAAAGGCCAATCTCCTGATTTCACCTATGCTTCCAATACAAGAATAACTGACAATGGTAAATGCCTCCAAACTATTCCAACTGCCCTACATACAATGCCCCTATATCTTTTTGCCAGAAAGAGATCAGAAGATATAGGAGGCATTGTATGTAGGGCAGTTGGAATGGTTTGGACTAAATGTGTCTAATTTAGACACAAAAAATTCTCCTGCTCCTGACCCTGATGGCATTCCTACAATTGTCCTGAAAGTCGTATACCAGAACTGACTCCTATCCTATATCGTCTGTAGATGCTCTTATTCCACTGGTATCTATCCCACAGCCGGGAAATTGGTCTATATTCATCTCATTCCCAAGAAGGGTGACAAATCACTAATGCTGCCTTATCTCACTCACCTCAGTCCTGTCTAAAGTAATGGAAAAAAAATCATTAATTCCTACATTACCTTGAAGGCACCTGCTTAATAAATGACTGCCAGTATGGATTCTGTTGCTGCCGATCAACAGGAGATCTGCTCACATGTCGCCCATCTCAGGACAAATGCCATGGAGAAGTTCCATGCTCTTAACTAACTTTTTCCAATGCATTCACCACCATTCCAGAGATACTTGTTGGTCTATAATTTGCTAACTTTTCAAGAACTCCTTTATATACTGGTTCTACCGTCATTCTAAGACCAATTAATTCAGACCATTATTAACTTGATTCCCCCCCCCCCTAAAAAAAACCCAGTATCAGTAATCATCTTCTTCTTTATTCCTTCAAGGCCTAATTGTCAACGTACCTAACCTTTGCACCATAATTTAGTGAGATAAAGTAGTCCATTTCTTTTCTTAAAAAATAGTAAAAAAAAAAAAAAAAAAGGAATAAATTATGATTATGTATTTCTTAAATGTTTTATTTTTATATGTTTATATTACATTCTTTTTTTATGTAGAAAACATATTGGTGCACTCCTTACACTGCACAAAAGAATGAACATATGGTTAACATAGATGTCTCTTCAGATTATTTTGAAGATGATCCAACTGAGAAAACTCCAGTCATCATGATATCTCATTTAACAAAGGCATGTAAAATCTATATGAAGACTTGTTGTTCACTATTTAAGTGTTATTATACTGTAATGAAATTTCTCATGTAACAGAGCTAACTCAAGGTATGTTAGTCATCCAAGCAATTCAGCTATAAATTTAACTTTATTCATCCTTTCTTTTAGGCTTGCAGGGTGATCCGAATGCATTTTTGAAAATTATGGAGACAACTACCGTGTTTGAATGAAAACTTTAGTTTAATATTTGTTGTA
This sequence comes from Typopeltis vanoorti, assembly GCF_054136105.1. Lineage (NCBI taxonomy): Eukaryota > Metazoa > Arthropoda > Arachnida > Uropygi > Thelyphonidae > Typopeltis > Typopeltis vanoorti. The sequence continues at coordinate 23,333,722 of NC_143559.1, read as the reverse complement.
GCAGTTGGTCAGTATCTTTAACAAACCAGTTTGATTGTAGTGTAGCGTTTTGATGTTGAAAGTTTATTTTTCACTTGGTTAGAGTATAATAAATTTAGTTTAATCCTATCTTTTATCCAAGTGTGAGCAAACAAAGTTTGCGCCTGAAAGTATCTTCAGGACTGGGTTAAGGTGGTACAACACCATGTAGTGTAGTGTAGCTTGTTTTCTGTGTATAGTTGTATGCTCCAGAAGATGACCTTGACATAAAGGTTGAAACATCGAATTGTAGATTTTAGTTATATTAAACTAAAGTTTTCATTCAAACATGGTAGTTGTCTCCATAATTTTCAAAAATGTGACTTTATTCATATTTAGTTTACGAAAAATAATTTTTTTCTCCAAAGTACCTAATACATTATCTAATTTAGTATATAATTTGATATATTATACCAAATTTTATACATAGTATCTAATTTGGTATAATATTTCTAGATAAAAGGGTGAATACTGACATGTGTGTGTGTGTAGAAAGTTTTTTACCTTGGGTATAATATATGTTAAAGATACCAAGCTATTTTAAACCTGGTTTTACTCCATTTCACAAGTAAGCAAACAGACAAATAAGTCAAGTATGCACCTGCACGTAGTGTGAGTCTAACTGACCCACAAGGTAGTGCAACTCGTGGTAAAGGTGGAATAAGCTCTGATCACAATTCTTAATATTTATCCTTAACGCAAAGCTCATTTCCTTAAGGAGATGTATGATGCTATGCATTAAAGGCAAGGGGCCACTACCCAGACCGGGTTCAACCTTTATTGAGATCTCATCAGTGGGAGCCAGGCTTAGAAATACCAAGGTTAAGTAATACAGAGCTTATAAGTATTTTATCAAAACAAGTTACCAAAAGGTGCTTCATCATCATCAAATTCCTGCGATGTACCCTCAAGGGGTGTACAGGATATGATAGTACTACATGAAAAATTTACATCATTACTAACTTCCTATCTACAATTTTCCTCCAAATCAGTCTGTTACTTTGTCAAGACTCCAACATTACCAGATCTTATATTTCTATCGTCTAAGGCACTTTGTACTGTATCAATCCACCTATATTTTGGTCTTCCTCTGGGTCATTTTCCTGCCAACTTGGCAGAGAACACTTGTTTTGCTAATCTTCCCTCGCCCATTCTGTTTAAGTGACCATACCACCTGAGATTAGCTCTGCTAACACATTCCTGGATGCTGACAATGTCAAGTTCTTTCCTAATATTCTTGTTTTTAATATGATATTGCCATTGATGCCATCTGTTCATGCCTCTAATCTTTCTCAGGACTCTCATATCTGCGGTCTCTATTCTTTGGCCAAGTGTTTTACTTCTGACCCAGCTCTCAGATCCATAAGTTAAAACTGGTTTGAACACTGTCTTGTATACAGCTAATTTAGTGTTCCGACTAATTTTCCATATCTCTCTTATTCCATATGAATTTATTCAATTGACTTCCTACAATACCAACTTAGTTGATTCTGTTGTCTATTTCCATATTTAATTTACCATCTTCAGTAAAAATCGTGCCTAAGTAGCCGAAATGTTTTACTTTTCCCACAGGTTCTCCATTCACAACACAGTTGACATTTTCACTGATTCTGCCTATTTTCATTGTCTTTGTCTTTTTATTGCTGATCTTCATACCATATCTATTACAACAGTTATTCAATTTAGTCAGAGAATCTTGCAGACTTGTAGCGGATTTATTTAGAAGTATAACATCATCCGCATAAAGCAAAGCGCTGACATTAACATCTGCATTTTTGATATCATGTTTAATACCACTTTCCTTCATAATGTGATCCATATAGATAATGAATAACAGAGGGGATAATGTATATCCTTGTCTCACACCAGATTTAACATTAAACCATCTTCCTGTACTTCCTTCAATTCTAACTGCTGACTTACAACTCAAATAAAGACTAAGTATTGCTTGATATAATGCCCCATTGACACCATATAACTGTAGCATATTGAATAGCTACTCTCTTGGCACCTTGTCATATGCCTTTTCCAAATCGACAAAACTCAAATAGAGATCTTTGTTATATTCCCATGCTTTCTCGACTATTTGTCGTAAAGTGAAGATCTGATCCTGACAGCCTCTACTTGACCTGAATCCAGCTTGTTCTTCACGATGCTTTTCTTCCACAATTCTTCTCAACCGTTTCTCAGGTGTATACTTGCATATATCTTGCCAGGAACACTCAGTAGGGATATACCTGTGTAATTCTCACATTCAATTTTATTTCCCTTTTTATATATTGGTACTATGAGAGCTCGACTCCAATCGTCTGGAATTCGTCCCTCTGTCCAGGCATTCTGAACTATGCAGTGCAGCCACTGTAAGACTTTTATACCACCATACTTCAGCATTTCTGGTCGAATATCATCTTCTCCTGCTGCCTTTCCACATTTCAAGCCTTTGATGGCTTTTTCTATTTCAAGTATGGATATGTATTCCTGACTGCATGCCTGGTCAGTGTTTTTTATCACTGTGCTGTCATCACTGCTTGTTTCATTTAGGAAATTTTCAAAGTAATTACTCCATACTTCAAGGATATCTTTTTCTCTCATTTTCATGTCACCTTTATCATCTCTAACTCCTTTTACAGCACTCTTTCCTCCATTCCTAAGCTTCTTCAACAACCTCCAGAATATTTTGCCACCTTCTTGATATTTATTTTCTATGTTCTTGCCAAAGTCCTCCCATGAGTTTTGTTTAGCTAGTTTTACACAGTGTTTAGCTTTCTTACATTTCTCTCTGTATTCTCAAAGAGCACAAGCTGACTTATTTGACAGGAACTTTTGATATGCTTTCTTCTTTTCCTTCACTGCCTTTTTTAACTTCCTGCAGACAACTTCACCACATGCCTCTATAGCTGAATCAATCAGGGTTTTCTTCAAGGCTTGCCACTGAATTTCCAAGGTTTGATTCATGTTCTCAAACTCTTTCATTTTTCCTTCAACAATCTTTGTGTATTTTAGTCTACAGTTCACATCTGAGAGCTGCTCAACTTTTATTCACTTTAAAACTTTCTTACATGTTCTTCTTTTCAACATGACGTTCAATTTTATCCTCCTCAAGACTAAATAGCGATCACTTTCAATTTCAAATCCTCTGTACACTCTGGTCCTGCACCAGGGAGAAAACATCACTGTCAACAATAACATTGTCAATGAGATTTTTCTTATTCCTTGCCTCTTCTCTCCATATGAATTTGTGCACATTTTTATATTGGAACATGGTGTTAGTAATAACCTTTCCATGTCCTGAGCAGAAATCCAACAGATGTTTGCCATTATTATTAGCTTTGCTCTTTTCTCCAAATTTTCCCAAAACATTTTTGTATGTCTGACAATCACTTCCTTCTCTGCTGTTTAGATATCCAACAAGGACCAACTTTTCCTTTTTCATTGTGTCAGTAGCTTTCTTACAGATTCAAAAAATTCCTCCACTTCTACCATAGTAAAACCTTTTGTGGGACCATAGGCACAAATAAGTCTCATCGTCCAGTTCCCCATTTTGATATTTGCCCAATTCACTCTACTTGACACCGCCTGCCATTCAAGAAAATGAGCCTCATATTTTGTGTTGATTACTATGGCTACTCCTACTTTTCCTTGGTTATCATTGCCTGAATATAACATTTTGTATTTATTGCTCAGAAAGATCTCGCCAGTTTTTGTCTTTTTTGTTTCAGTCACCCCTATTATGTCAATCTGGTACTTATCTAATTCCTCCGCTAGCTCCATTTCTTTGCCATTCAGGCTTCTTATGTTGATAGTACCGATCTTTAACTCTGGTGATGTTGAGTTGGGGTGTGTTTTCGGATTTGTTCCAGTAGCTGACTTTTCGCTGTTCGACCTGGTTCCCTGGCAAAAACAACGGGGGCCTTGTTTAACCAGGTGACGCCCCACCCGGCATTAAATTTTGTCATGTTGTACCATCATTTTGTATTTTGGTTTAACCAATAGGAACACAATTTGGTCGGCCAAATTCCAAATTGCCAGCCCATTCTCGTTCATTCAGTATTCAGGTAGATACCCAACAGGGTGCACCACGAGCAGGTGAGGATTGGACATTAGGTCAGAAGCCCTGGTCTGTTCTCAGCATTCCTTTGAACACTATGTGGAGGTCTCCTCTCAGACAGCTTTGACCCTTGAGCACCCCTTATTAAATAAAAATCTCAGGATGAGAGATAGATGTAGAAAGTTTTTTACCTTGGGTATAATATATGTTAAAGATACCAAGCTATTTTAAACCTGGTTTTACTCCATTTCCCAAGTAAGCAAACAGACAAATAAGTCAAGTTTGAGCCTGCACGTAGTGTGAGTCTAACTGACCCACAAGGTAGTGCAACTCGTGGTAAAGGTGAAATAAGCTCTGATCACTATTCTTAATATTTACCCTTAATGCAAAGCCCATCTCCTTGAGATGTATGATGCTATGCATTAAAGGCAATGGGCCACTACCCAGACCGATTTCGACCCAAGGTAAAAAACTTTCTACATCTATCTCTCATCCTCCTGAGATTTTTATTTAATAAGGTCAAAGCACCTTTTGGTAAATTGTTTTGGTAAAATACTTATAAGCTCTGTATTACTTAACCTTGGTATTTCTAAGCCTGGCTCCCACTGATGAGACCTCAATAAAGGTCGAAACCGGTCTGGGTAGTGGCCCCTTGCCTTTAATGCATAGCATCATACATCTCATCAAGGAGATGGGCTTTGCATTAAGGGTAAATATTAAGAATAGTGATCGGAGCTTATTCCACCTTTACCACGAGTTGCCTAGACTTGCACCACCTTGTGGGTCAGTTTCTCACACTACTTGCAGGTGCAAACATGACTTATTTGTCTGTTTGCTTACTTGGGAAAAGGAGTAAAACTAGGTTTAAAATAGTTTGGTATCATTAACATATATATATATATATATGTGTGTGTGTGTGTGTGTGTGTGTGTGTGTGTGTTCATATTATTTACTGACTGAATTCCGAGAATTAGAAAAACAAATTAATTTTATTTAACACACAACATGTTTTGTCGGAATGCCGACTTCTTCATGCATTAGAACATTAAAAGCAAACACAAAAAACACCTTAAGGAAACATTGTAACACTACAATAACAGACTGTGAACTGAAATTAAGTTTGAACTGAAGCTACAGTCCACTTTAAAGTTCTGTTGCTAGGTATATGCGAGCATGTGACTTCCCGAGTGTGCCAGTATCTGATAGCAGAGCTATATGAGTCTGGCAAACTATAACTAAGGTTATTGTTTATGTGAGAAGAGTCTAGGATAATTTCTATTGATTCAACTATGCGGCTTTCTACTTCATCGTAGCATACATGAATGTTTGATGTTGTATCCCAGTCTGTTTCATGTTGCCGGCCTTCATTATTTGTGTTCACTGAGAACAGTACATGGCTTGAGAGGTTGTTTGCTCTGGTTCTACTATAAGCGATGTCTCGGCCATCTTAGCAAGTTTGATGTCTAAAAACCGCAGAGATATATTTTCTTCAATTTCGATGGTAAACTTGATGTCTGGGTGGAAGTTGTGAAAATGGATCTCTGCCGTTTTTAGACATCAAACTTACTAAGATGTCTGACTCCTTAAAATTCTTGATCTTCAGAAAATCGACACACAGGGATAGATACTTGCATGCATCCTCATACCACTGTCCAGCACAGAAGTTAGGTATCATCTCCACTCTGGCTCATTGTGCCATTGCTTTTAATGTTCTCATGCCTGAAGAAGTCAGCATTCCAATGAAACATGTTGTGTGTTAAATTAAATTGATTTGTTTTTCTAATTCTCTGAATTCAGTCAGTGAATAATATGAACATATCTACATACCGAGTCAATATAGCTGATAATCATATATATATATGTGTGTGTGTGTGTGTGTGTGTGTGTGTAACTACCATTCTTAAATTTTTGTAGCGAAATTGCATAAATTATTCCATTAATTTTTAATAAAAAAATTTGATCAGTTCATTCCCATAATCATTTGTCTTTTCCAAGACAGAAGTACGAAATTATTGACTATCATTATCTCAGGAGTGATGGTGATTAAGACATTATATAAGAGAGTGGGTGGACAGGCATGTGATACTTCATGGAACAAATGGTTTTTTTAAAGGTAGGTTCTTTCTTAGTAATCTTGTTGCTTTTTAATAAAGTGACAACTGAGTCGTATAATGGAAATGGTTATAGTGATGATTTTTTTCCAGTACATGACAGGAAAGGAGAGAACAAGGAATCTCACCTGTAAATTAAAGAAGAGTTAGCAATGGTGTTAGTCCTACATTTTTTGCTTAGACAGTTGTGAATGGATAGCATGGATTGCCAGAGGTGGTTGCAATAACAAGGATCAGTATCTGAATTTTGTAGATCTGAAGAAGGCATGTGATATGACATAATGCATAGCCATTTACAATGTGTAAATGGAACATTATAGTGAGCAATATATAGTCTATATTTGAGTTGCAAGTCAGCTGTTAATCATCATCTATATGGGTCATATTATGAAGGAAATTAGCATTAAACCAGATATTAAAATTGGAGTTGTTAATCTCAGCTCTTTATTGTATGCAGATGATTTTATACTCCTATATATAAATACACTACAAGTCTGCAGGATTTCTAAACTAAATTGAATAACTGCTATAATTAATTATTTTTGAAAATTGGCAATAAAAAAAAAAAGACAGACTGTGAAAATAGGCAGGAACATTGAAAATGTTATCTTCATCCTGCATGGAGAACCGGTGAAACAAATTAAATGTTTTCATTGTTAAGCACAATTTTTAGTGAAGATAGAAAATTAAATATGAAAATAGACAGAAATAGCAAATCCGGTATGATAAGTAGTAAACTGAATAAAGTTATATGGAATAACAGAGAAAGAGGTAAAACATAATCTAGGTATTTGAGACATTGTTCAAGCCAATTTTATCTTATGGATAAAATTGGCTTGTATACTGGGTTAGAAATAAAATTGTCAATAAAAAGCTGGAGACGATCAATATTAGTTTGAGTAAAATTGGGGGATTGAAGAGATGCATCAGTGGCAAAATGTTAGAAAAGGGTTGGAAGTTTTTTCCCACTTGGTTGGACTAATAAATTTAGTTTAATCCTTTATCCAAGTATAAGCAAACATAGGTTGCCCCTGAAGTATCTTCAGGACTGAGGCAACTCGTGGTAAAGGTGGACCAAGCCCTCATCACTCCTTGTCTCCGTATCTCCCATAATGCAAAGCACATCTCCTTGTGGACATGTATAATGCTATGCATTAAGGGTAGGGCCACCACCCAGACCAGTTCCGACCTTTATTGAGGTCTTGTCGGTGGAAGCCAGACTCAGAAGTGGTGACACTAAGGCAGAAGCAATGGAGAGGTCATATTTACCTATATGAGTTGCCAAAAGGTGTACAACCTTATTAATAAATTACTCTTGATTTAGAGAAAGATGTTGGAAGTTTTTTTCCACTTGGTTAAACTATAATAAATTTAATTTAATCCTTTATCCAAATGTAAGCAAACAAAGTTTGTGCCTGAAGTCACCACTTCTGGTTCTGGCTCCCTGACGAGACCTCAATAAAGGTCGAAATTGGCCTGGATAGAGGTCCTACCCTTAATGCATAACATTATACATGTCTGCAAGGAGATGTGCTTTGCTTTATGGGAGATACTGAGACAAGGAGTGATGAGAGCGTGGTCCACCTTTACCACGAGTTGCCTCAGTCCTGAAGATGCTTCAGGCGCAAACTTTGTTTGGTTACACTTGGATAAAGGATTAAACTAAATATATTATGTTAGAAAAGGGTATATGTGGAACTAAAAGGGGTAATTATGAAGAGCTCAGGACACAGCTTGTGAATGTAGCATGGAATGTGGAGTTAGTTGGAAAAGAGATCAGTGCGGAGTATTTTCAAAAACTATCTAGTAGATGCAACGTTTAAATGTATTCCAAGGGTGAGAAGGTTATAATAGGTAAGTGTGAAATGGATGAATAAAGAGATTAAGCATGCGATACAGAGAAAAAGGCATTATGGAGGCAGCATAAGAGAAGTGGAAATAACCAATTCCATGAGGACTACAAAGACCAGGCAAGTTGGGTGACTTGGTTGGTGAGGGTAGCTAAAGAGAGGTTTGAACAGCAGTTAGCTAGCGAAGCGAAAAAGAATCCTAAGTTGTTCTTTCGATATGTAGCCAGAAAAAGAAAGAATGATTATGGAAGGACGACATTGATTGAAGAAAATGGTATAAAGACAGCTGTTGCAGAATGTGTGGTAGAGATATTTAATGAGCAGTTCATAAAGGTCTTTCAATCTTGTGAATGTGACTTAATGGAGAGATTGAGAACAGTTGATGATGGGGAGGAGAGACTGTAAGTGAGAAAGAGGTGTATGGAGAGTTGAGCAAACTAGATGTAAATAAGGCTGTGGGACTTGATAATATATCACCACATATTCTGAAGGAATGTGCCAGAGAGTTGATGCCGGCCTTGACATATTTTTTTAATATGAGTCTTGCACTGGGTCAAGTTCCTAAGGAGGGCAAGATTGTACTAATTCATAAAGGAGGTGATAGAACTCAAGCATTGAACTATATGCCTATCTGTGTGTCAGGTGTTGTAGTTAAGTTGTTGGAGAAGCTTGTGAGAACTAGGATACAGAATTGGGTTGACAACAATGGTATTATCTTTGATGGACAGCATGGATTTGCTAAAGGGAGGTCATGTTTTAGTAATCTACTTACTTATTACAATAAGGTGGCTGCTTCCTTGGACAGAGGAGAAGGATACACAATAATATACTTTGATTTTGCAAAGGCTTTTGATGGATTATTGCATTATAAGTTGTAGTCAAACTAGATCAGATGGGGTTGGATATTAAATTGGATTGGAGATTGGCTATCTGATAGGTATCAACAAGTTGTGTATGGGGGAGCAATATCCAGGAAAAGGAAAGTCACTAGTAGTGTGCCTCAGGGGTCTGTTTTAGGGCCATTACTATTTAATTTGTATATTAATAATATTGGTGAAGATTTAGATGGAGATATTCAGTTGTTTGCAGACGATGCAAAGTTGGGACGAACCATGAAGAGTAGAGAAGATGTTGTGGCCTTACAAGAAGACTTGATTAAATTGAGTGATTGGGCATGGGAATGGGGATATGAGTTCAACATTGCAAAATGTAAGGGTTTAAAATTTGGTAAACAAAGTTGGGATGCAGAATTTATGCTTGGTGAGGATATATTGTCAGAGGTGGAGGAAATAAGAGATCTGGGGGTGATAGTGGATGAGGATCTGAAATTTAGTAGACACATAGTCAAAATAGTGAAGACAACACAAAGGCTTCTGGGAATGATGCAGAGGACACTGACTTGTAGAAGTAGGGAGATTCTTGTGCCATTGTATAATGCTTTGATTAGGCCATACATGGACTGTTGTGCCCAGATTTGGTTGCCTGGTTTTCGGAAGGACAAAGAGATGTTGGAAATGGTCCAAAGGCAACTGACTAAGGTAGTTTCTAACCTCTGGAATGTCAAGTATGAGGTCTGATAGGATAGAGGGGAGATATGATAGAGAAGTTACTAAGTGGTTACAGGATCAATGCCGAAGAGGTTCTACAGAAAATAGTGGGAGATCAGGAGAGAACCAGAGGTCATCCCTGGAAATTGTATAAAGAGGGTGTGAGTAGGGGAGTGAGAAGCAAGTTTTTTTTCATGCAGAGTTGAATGATTGGAATGCCTTGCCTGAGAGTGTGATGTCTGCAGAGAATTTGGTGAACTGTTTGACTCCATGTGGTCTGGGGTAATAATAATATTAGGAAGGAACTTGAGCATGTTGACAATCTTGTTAACATGACAAGAGTCCAACTTATAATCTTGTTCAACAGTTAGCTAAGTCACTTGCTCTTCTCACTGATAACTCCTCTACTTTTATTTAAAAAAAAAAAATTGTCCATTTCAGATCCTAGTAGAAAATCACATCCTTAAAAATTCAGACATTATGATATCGTTTCCTCATTTAATAATGTACCACTTACAGACACACTTCATTTAATAAAGTCTAACCCCAATATATTTGAACAATTCAAATTTACTATGTATGTGTAGGTACAGGTTACTTTACTTAGCAAGAAAAATCTACAAATATGCCCCCCCCCCCATCTCCTTTGGCAAACTTTTACATGGAGCATTTTGAGAACAAAATACTTACCAATTCTTTCAAACCTTAGTCTGGTGATGTTTTTTTAATGTGTTTACCATTTTTGACCATTTCTGACCAAAGACACTTCAGATTTCTTTGTGGGGGGGGGTGGGGGGGGGGGGGGGTGGGGGGGGGGGGGGGTGGGGGGGGGGGGGGGTGGGGGGGGGGGGGGGTGGGGGGGGGGGGGGGTGGGGGGGGGGGGGGGTGGGGGGGGGGGGGGGTGGGGGGGGGGGGGGGTGGGGGGGGGGGGGGGTGGGGGGGGGGGGGGGTGGGGGGGGGGGGGGGTGGGGGGGGGGGGGGGTGGGGGGGGGGGGGGGTGGGGGGGGGGGGGGGTGGGGGGGGGGGGGGGTGGGGGGGGGGGGGGGTGGGGGGGGGGGGGGGTGGGGGGGGGGGGGGGTGGGGGGGGGGGGGGGTGGGGGGGGGGGGGGGTGGGGGGGGGGGGGGGTGGGGGGGGGGGGGGGTGGGGGGGGGGGGGGGTGGGGGGGGGGGGGGGTGGGGGGGGGGGGGGGTGGGGGGGGGGGGGGGTGGGGGGGGGGGGGGGTGGGGGGGGGGGGGGGTGGGGGGGGGGGGGGGTGGGGGGGGGGGGGGGTGGGGGGGGGGAATAATACATACTCCGCCGTGTCACGCAATAGTTGGTCTTGAATGTGTGTGTAAATAATTCTGATATTGTGTACTTAGTTTGTAAAAAAATAAATAAATAAATAAATAAAATAAATAAAATATTTAGATTTTTTTTTTTATTTTTATGTTGAACATGACCTAATAGATGGAAGAAAAAAATCACCACACGCTATATACTGAGATATTTTATAGACGCTTATATTACAAAGTGGTAGAAAGTAGTATGACTATCATACACGTGACTGCACGAGAAGTCCCTACACATGGCATGAGAACACAGCACACGATCGTAAAAATACAATACCCATTCCGCACAATTACAAGTGACTACGGGTGGCTTTGAATTCTCTCGCGGAGTGTCGTACTGATCTATTATCTTAAGTGTGATGTTCACATCTAGTCCTTTTAGTGCTATTACATTTTCTCACCACACAATTTTCAAGACTTTCTACATTATTATAGGTTTCTGTAAATAAATCTGATAAAGGTGCGAGTTCTATTCTCGTGCGAGGTACGTCGTGTAAAACTGCAAAGTGCCCGATATCAAATCTACGTGTGACTGTCGATGTGGAAATGGCCGCCTTCGTCTCTCACGGCGATTACTTCGTCCAATTCTAATTAGTTACCTTCGTTGTCGCTAGATGGCAGTCTCTGTGCTATTATTTTGCGATCTAAAGTCAACGCTTGACGAAGATCCACGACGGCAACGATGGTGGACACAAACACAGAGACACTGTTCCTTCATGCTGGCACTCGACACTCCCCAGGTTTGCGTACTCACGTCCTTTCGGGTTAAAATGTTCCCCTTACACTGACACGCAAGACACACCCGCTGTTTCTTCGCCGACCTTTCTTTGCCTCGTTCTTCTAAAACTTTGGCCATAATGGCAGCAGACACGTAGTCCGATGTGTTGTTGTTATCATCGGAGGGATCTTTGGGCGCCGTCACTTTTAGTTTGGACCCCGACGTGCAAGTTGACTTTCGAGTGACCGAGTACACCATAGCAGCAGGAGGAAGGGTGGGAACAGTTACTTTAATTGTACGGACTTCTGGGGAATGACTCCGTACAGTTTCCTGCGACTTCGTACTCTGGTTAAGGTGATCTTTGACTTTTTCTTGCATGTCCACCGGCAGCTACAACATATATGCAAAAGAAGAAATAAAAAGTGTTAGTCAATGAATGCTCTTTTCGTGCGCTTTGCAATATAATGAAGCTAATGTGGTAAACATTATAATGAAGCCAAATCAATACTGCTGATGAAACTTACTTAGTAAGGGAAGGTTGCTATCTTTAACACCATTAAGAAAAATAAACATAAAACAGTTTAATCAAATATTTATATAAGTAATGATTCATAGTCGAAGCCGTTTATGAACAATTTGGTTTTCTTTTAGATCCAGGTGGATCCAAAATAAGAGTGGGTGAATGCAGATGAATACAATAATACAAACTATGCAGGTGATGGATTTGTATCATCTGTATCACTTATTATACACATAGATTTTTTTAAAAAACATGTTTATTAGATTATAAATAAACATATAAAGACCAAACCAACGCATCCCCTGTGGTCTAGGAATTCTTAGTGAAGCACAGCATTCATGATTTTCCACCTTGTTTACTAATCTGATTTTTTTATCCAGTGTATTTTTATCCCTTTTTCTTCAGGACGAAAAAGACCGTGAAGGGAAGATTTTAGGGTGAATCTAGAGCTGAATACGACAGTTTTCATGATACCATTTTATACATCTTAGATTATCTTAAGTATCAGAGAAATGTCACAATATCTTAAACGCATAGATGGTAGATAAGAACATCTCCATTATATGTTTTTGGTTATTCCCGAAGCCTTCACTTGCAATTACTACCACAACGAAAGAGAACAAATGCAGTCCTGTTTCGGATCGCCCAATCCATTATGAAATGCAAAATGGAAAATTTGTTCCGCCCATTTCGCACAGTCAAGGAAGCTTCGTTGGAAAACAACACACCTATCCCCGCTTCAGGAACAACGGACTGCATTTGTACTGCAAGCAGAATTGGAAATTACACGATAAGAGGATGGGAAATTATCTAAACAAGCCCCTGTCGAAATCAATAGCGAAACGAAACAAGCGATGATGGTGTCAGACCCACGAAGTAAAGAATGCGCATATGAAGTGTTCGAGTCCTTTTCCGTTCGTTATAAATAATAGAATGCAATCGTTTCGAGATACTTCTTTGGTGGTTGTGTGACGAGTGTCGTTTGCGCAGTTCGATAGTTTTCTAGTATGAACGACTGCCCTTATCAGAAATGTTGATAGTACAAAAGTATAGAACGACCGGCTAAAAATACGAGGCGAAATATCAGTCGAAGGCTGAACTTTCTTCCTTTTCTGGCTTCGTTTATCGGAATTCGATAGCCCACTCCGTTCGACCGCTTCAGTTCTTCCCTTTCTTGCTGCATTATTGAACTACCCTGCTGTTCGTTATATGCGGAATATGAAATATTCACACTTCAGCTTCGACGGTCGTTTGTCTTTCTATTATGCTTCGTTATGGTCAGACGACGTAATTGTGTGCGTGTGTCTTTCACAGTAAAACCCAAATCTACCACGTGATGTCAGCTCTGTTATGAATTATAGTAATAAGAAATGTTGGGTTTAGTGTTTATTTTATTGATTCTCTTTTCGAGTTAGATTTTTTTTGAGCGATGTGCTAATCTCATTCTAAAATATTAATCAAAATGCATCATCAATAGTTGTTTTACTACACTTTTGTCTACAGAAAGAAAAATCTTAAAAGGATATCAGATTCAGATCTAGAATGGAAATCGTCTATTTCGCTATTGAATGAGAATTCTCATTTCTTTTCATTCCCATTGATTTTTCCATTAGGTTTGAGAAATGACAAAAATTTAGACAACCACATTTTATATGTGGTTATCGTATGTATCTTCGATTTGGGAAAAAAATTCTTTACTCACAACAGGAGACTTCTTATTAAGAACAAAGTAAGGAAGGAAGTGAGAGTCCCCGTAGCTCAGTCAGTATAGACGAAGCCCTTTGGTCGGAAAAACGCTGAGTTAAATTCCTGTCAGTGACGTGAGGAACCTTTATCTGGTCTCTTTCGACTAAAAGTGAGTTAGCCGGTGTCATACGGAGGTAGGGTTTTTTTTCACCCGGAAACTCGGGTTTTTCGTCCCCCAGAACAGGCAAACCGGCCCCGTGAACACACATGGATTACAGTCATGAATACGTTCCAGCCGTATGCTGGTCCTGTGTCCGGATAAAATTGGGAGGTTAGGGAAAGCGATGGTGAACTACCCTGTAAAAATCTCCAGGAATAGTTTGTGAGAAATGCATACGGTCGGAAACGAACTGAAAGGGAAAAACCAAAGGAAGTTTTTTTTTTTTTAATTTAAAAAAAAAATTAAATGGAGAGGCATGTAAGAGCATTGTTGCGTAAACATTACGTGTTTATCGAAAACTTCCTTCAGTTTTGTAGGGATTTTTCGTTTGTTAATTTTTGTCAAGATGAGCAGCGAATGTCTACACAACTTCAGAAGGGGCGATAAAACATCTGGTAAAAGGGGGGGGGGAGCTGACCAAATTATTCATATTCATGACTTATTTTTCACGGTATTAACAACACCACAAACACTTTTAACAACAAAGATGTTTTATTAACGCTTATATTTCGCTGATTTTCAACTCAGCATCATCAGAGCACAACACACATGTAAACGCGACGGTGAGTGAGCGAAACAATATAATTGCAAAAGACAAAAGATCTAAAGTCCTATTTTTGGCGCTCTCTAACGAAGGAAAAAAAAAAGCACACAGCAGTTATCCAGGAGTTTTTCTTAGGATAACCGTCTCCCAAATTTTTGGCAAATTAATGCAACCATATTTGTTAAGGTTGGGAGAATTCTTCAAAGCCATTGCTGACTCAAAAAATAATCTTTCAGATCTATAACGACTCCTAAATAGCACATTCGCTTTCCTCCATCCAATCCTGTGTGAAGGAGTGTCCAAAGCATGGTCTGCCAGTCCCGACTTGCCATAGTAGTAGTAGCGAATGTATCTTTCATGTTCTTCCAGGCGGATGTTCACTGATCTTCCTGTTTGCCCATAATAGGCCAAATCACAGTCACACGGAACTTCATACACTCCTGGGTGTGCTAAAGGGTGAAGTTTATCCTTAGGCGAGCGAATCAGAGTTGCCAGCTTGACATCAGGTTTGAAGGCCGTGTTTCAACAATACTTTGGCTATCTTTTCCGATGTACCTCTGATATAGGGAATAGAAATGGTCATGTTGTATTCTTGTGTATTAGGGGAGGGCAGAGTAATTGGCCTATGTAGTATTTTATCTATTTTGTAGGGATTGTAGCCGTTGGCTAAGAACGTATGGCGCAGGTATTGGAGTTCAGTGGTCAGAGCTGTATCGTTAGAACAAATGGCTCTGGCTCTGTGTGTAAGTGTTTTTAAAATGCCGTACTGTTGGACTGGATGATGATGTGATTGTTTATGTAGGTATCTTCCTGTGTGTGTAGGCTTTCTGTAAATAGAAAAAGATAGTGCACCATCTGAAAGGCGGGTGACTTATGTGTCAAGAATTGGTAAACAGTTATTTGATTCTTTTTCTACTGTGAAGTGAATTTTGGGGTGTTGGCTGTTTAGGTAGGTGACAAAAGCATCCAAAGTGTCTTGTCCATGGGGCCAGATGGCAAACACATCATCTACATAGCGTAACCACACTTGTGGTTTGTATGTAGCTGTGGTAAGTACTTTGTTTTCAAAGTGTTCCATGTAAAAATTTGCTAACGGGGGAGAGAGGGGGGGGGAACCCATAGCAGTACCATTAATCTGTTTGTAGAATTCCCCCCCCCCCATGTACAGTAACCTACATTCATGGTAAATTGAAATAATTCAGAAATATCTGGGGGAAATTTAGACTTTATTAAATCAAGAGTGTCTATAAGTGGTAAATTGGTAAATAATTAGGTGACATCGAAACTAACCATTATGTCTGAATCTTTTAGGATTAGATTTTTAACCAGTGTTTTGAAATGGGTTGAATTTTTTACAAAAGTAGAGGAGTTGCCAGTAAGGGGGCAAGCGACTTGGCTAAATGCCCGGCCAGTTTATATGTGGGACTACCTGTGCTATCAACTATGGGGCGTAGGGGAATATTAGTTTTGTGGATTTTTGGTAATCCATAAATACGGGGTGGTTTAACATGAATTAGCTTTATTTTCCTGATGATTTCTTTGGGCCATGATGTCACTTTTTTTCAGTAATTTTCGGACTTTTTTTTTTGAGACATCGTAGCGTCTCGATGTATAATTTGATATGTGGAACTGTCACATATGAGATCTTGCATTTTTCTGTTATACTCTTCTTTATTCATGATAACTGTTGCATTTCCTTTATCGGCTTTTGTAATAATAATATTTTTATTATTATATAACTTTTTTAGGGCAGTTATTTGTTTACGTGGCATATTGCTTTTTGGAGGCTTAGCCTTGTTTACAATACTAGCTATATCTAGTCGCACGTTGTTGGCCATTGCTGGCGGAAGATCGTGGATACCCCGTTCTACTTTCATCGTAATTTCTAGTTTAGGAATTTGTTTGGGCGTGACGGCAAAGTTATGTCCTAGACTGAGAGCATTCTTGGCTTCTTCAGTGAGTGTTTCAGACGATAGGTTTAAGACCACGTGGTCTCTAAAATGGATTACCAAAAATCCACAAAACTAATATTCCCCTACGCCCCATAGTTGATAGTATAGATAGTCCCACATATAAACTGGCCCGGCATTTAGCCAAGTCGCTTGTCCCCCTTACTGGCAACTCCTCTACTTTTGTAAAAAATTCAATCCATTTCATAACACTGGTTAAAAATCTAATCCTAAAAGATTCAGACATAATGGTTAGTTTCGATGTCACCTCCTTATTTATCTATGTACCACTTATAGACGCTCTTGATTTAATCAAGTCTAAATTTCCCCCAGATATTTTTGAATTATTTCAATTTACCATGAATGCAGGTTACTTTACATGAGGGGGGGGGGAATTCTACAAACAGATTAATGGTACTGCTATGGGTTCTCTCCCCTCTCCCCCGTTAGCAAATTTTTACATGGAACACTTTGAAAACAAAGTACTTACCACAGTACATACAAACCACAAGTGTGGTTACGCTATGTAGATGATGTGTTTGCAATCTGGCCCCATGGACAAGACACTTTGGATGCTTTTGTCACCTACCTAAACAGCCAACACCCCAAAATTCACTTCACAGTAGAAAAAGAATCAAATAACTGTTTACCAATTCTTGACACATTAGTCACCCGCCTTTCAGATGGTGCACTATCTTTTTCTATTTACAGAAAGCCTACACACACAGGAAGATACCTACATAAACAATCACATCATCATCCAGTCCAACAGTACGGCATTTTAAAAACACTTACACACAGAGCCAGAGCCATTTGTTCTAACGATACAGCTCTGACTGACAAGCTGAAAATTGGAATTTCGTGTGGTGGCCAAATTTTTTTTATTTTTTTTTATTTAGTTAGCGACGTCCACGCGATATCGCGTGATTGGCAATGAACATGTTAAACCTGGTTTTACTCCATTTCCCAAGTAAGCAAACAGACAAATAAGTCAAGTTTGCGCCTGCACGTAATGCAAGTCTAGCTGACCCTACAGGTAGTGCAAGACCAAGGTAACTCATGGTAAAAGTAGAATAAGCTCTGATCACTAATCTTAATATTTACCCGTAATGCAAAGCTCATCTCCTGGAGGAGATGTATGATGCTTTGTATTAAAGGCAAGGGGCCACTACCCAGACCGGTTTCGACTTTTATTGAGGTCTCATCAGTGGGAGCCAGGCTAGAAATATCAAGATTTTAGTAATACAGAGCTTATAAGTATTTTACCAGAACAAGTTACCATAAGGTGTTTTAACCTTATTAAATAAAAATCGCAGGAGGAGATATAAATGTAGAAAGTATTTTACCTTGAGTATAATAAATGTTAAAGATACCAAGCTATTTTAAACCTGGTTTTACTCCATTTCCCAAGTAAGCAAACAGACCCTTGCCTTTAATACAAAGCATCATACATCTCCTCCAGGAGATGTGCTTTGCATTATGGGTAAATATTAAGATTAGTGATCAGAGCTTATTCTACTTTTACCATGAGTTACCTTGGTCTTGCACTACCTGTAGGGTCAGCTAGACTTGCATTACGTGCAGGCGCAAACTTGACTTATTTGTCTGTTTGCTTACTTGGGAAATGGAGTAAAACCAGGTTTAAAATAGCTTGGTATCTTTAACATTTATTATACCCAAGGTTAAATACTTTCTACACACATACACACACACACACACACACACACATATATATATGTGTGTGTGTGTATATATATATATATATATATATATATATATATATATATATATATATATATATATATATATATATATATATATATATATATATATATATATATATATATATATATGACAGAATGATCATTGACTCGGTTAACATACATAGTTTTATGAAACAAATTGAATGACTAGAACCGAGATTTAATTAAAAAGGTTTTAAGATAAACACACTACTGGTTTCGGCCTGTAACAGCCTTCTTCAGGTGACATTATAAAAGAAAAAACACTAAACATTGAGGGTTAAAAGACTATGAACAACATAGACAGTCTTTATACATAATTAGCATGAAAACGTTGTTAGTTGTATTTGAAGCTGTTCTTTCATTTGTTGCATTGTTGGGAGAGTGCGTGCTTGCTGCATCACTTGAACGCCAGTACATGATTACAGCTGAATGACTAT